>NC_046321.1:13818443-14118443 GCF_009819535.1 Lacerta agilis
TCCACTGAAGGTTCACTAGGGTTCTAGCATGAACATATTATGGACATGAAGTGAAGCTTTCAGCAAGCTGGGTGGTTATTTTAAATTTAATAAAGTGTGGTTACATTCCATAAACCTCAGGCCTCAGGTGGAATATAAACTCAAATTAAAAAGTAAATCAATATAGTGAGGACCTATGGTCACAAGAGGCAATAGATAATCTTACAAACTGCAAAAGTAGTCTCCGGCATAAGGTGTACCTGGTTTTCAGCTATTTAGGCATAGCACATTCCCATCCCCTGCAAGGCACTTAGATTGTGCAAACATTCAGCTTTAGAAATATACTTTGATGTCATTGTTTTCTGCCCTCTGCTGCTTCAGCGTCACTGCTCCAAAGCAAGAGCTGTTGTTTGGTGCTAGAGCATCTGTTTTGCATGGGAAAGGTCGCAGGTTCAATCCCCAGCATAGCTCAGTCAGGCTTGGAGAGTCCGCTATTTGAAACTCCGGAAGCCAGTGATTGTAGACAATACTGAGCTAGATGGGCCAATGGTCTGGATTCAATATAGGACAGCTTCCTACGTTCCTTCCCCGGTTGTTGTTTCAGCATGCTTTGTGGAGCAGTCAGATGTCACCCATGCTTAGAGTGACCCGCATCCCACTTCTTTTCAGGTGGACTTACAGCCTTGCAACCTCTCTTCAGGGCCTCGAAATGAGGCCACATCTGTAGTATCCCTTCGAAGCACTAGCATACCATGGCTTCCCCCAAGGATTCCTGGGAAGGGTGTTAAGATTACTGAGAAATGTTAGGAGTTGTAATAAAGAGACTCCTTGTCTCCTTCCGGAGTTACCAAAGTGGTTTAATAATCCCTTTCCCGGGGTAACTGTGGACATTGTCAATCTGAATCAGGATCAATTGGAGAAAGCCATGACAGTTCAAAGTGGCATGATACTGCTTTAAATGTATAGTGCGGATAGGGCCGGCATCTGCTCTGAGCACCCCACTTCCATTTTTTCCTCCCGCATCAGACATTAATACTGCCTAGTAAAGAGGAGTTCACCTGGCCTGACGGCATCAGTAGACATCAGTAAATAATGGCTCAAGATCTCAGTATTTGGCCTGGGGAAGGGATTATTTCTACATTTAACCAATGAGGAGTTTATAAGCCCATGGCTGAAAACTATGGCCAGAAAAGCCACCTCGATTGGACTGCCATCATCCCTCTTGTATCATCTGGGCTATGATACTGCCCTTGAATCACTGAGGCAAAGGCTTTGGGACATTTCACATAGCGACCTGCGATCTCGATCTCATGTAATCTGTGGCCCGGTAGCAGCAGGAATCCAATGTGGGTTCGACTTTCAGATATCCTCATATCTTAGGAACCTGTCTGTACCAACCTATTGGGGTTTATTTACCAAAGCCAGACTAAATGTATTTCCTTCGGAAGTGCTAAATGGTAGACTGAGAGGCATCCCTTATCAGAATAGGCTTTGTTTATGTTCTCAGGATGTCGATTGCATGAAGTCCGAGCAAGCAAGGGACCAACTGGTCAAACCTCTACTGGCAAATCTGCTGGGGAAATCTGAAGCCTCCCATATTAAATATCTTCTGAATGACAGGTCTAATGATATTACACTGGTCATGGCAAAGTTTCTTTCAGAAGTCAAAAGAAACAAAGATCATCAAGCTCGAGACAAAACAAAATGACCGCCTTGGTTTCTCTCTCTTTTGTGGTTGGCTGTCTTGACTGTATTTTGCCCTGAAATTGTTCTATGGGTCTTTGGACCACAATAAAGATTTGTTATTATCAATAAATAAAATATTGTGGGCTGTCACAACCAGTCGTTTCACCCCACACTCTGAAAGTCATTGAAACTGCAACTACTAGCCTGTAATTTTCTGCATGTGAACAAGGAGACAAATGGGAGGTGGGTGTTTTGGGTCGGCCCAAAATTGGCAAATAAAAACAATCTGCAAATGTTTCCCAAAATGTCCCAAATCTCTTAAAATAAGTTTCAGGGTGCTGTTCTTTTTTTTTTTTTTTTTTTTGCACTGTTCAGAATCTAAATGAAAATTGTGAGAGTTTGGGCTAAGATCTGGTGTTTGCAGAATATTGGTCCGAAAAGTGGGGATTTCTGATTATCGTGTTTGGTTTGGTCTTGGAGCTCTCAATGGCTTACTTCAGCAGCTTCCCATCACCTCTAGTGTGGTCATAAAGTCTAGTAAAGTCAGTATCTGGAGCATGTAGCTTAGTGTGGCAAGGAACAGCCACATCTAAGTAAGCCTTATTAGGACCATGGACAGCTCCCAGTGAACTCAAGAGGCTGTACAGTGTTTCTCTCCCCTATGGCAAATATGGGATGGGTGTTGCTTCAGCAAAGAGCTGAAATTGAAGTCAGTTCTACAGTTAGTTACGCACACCTCCCTGGAAGAGTTTTCTGTGTTCCTTAAGGGGCCTCTGTCCATTTCTGGAGAGAAACATGGAGGGTTTGTCTTCAGACACGGAGAATAGTCTCATTCTTGGGCTAGGAAGGCATGGTAGGAGGTGCTGAAGGTTCCCTGTGTGAGAGGCAGCCTGTATGTGTTCTTCATCTGTGTCAAGGTGGTGCTCCCTCTTCGCAGTAACACTCCAGTACACTCAGTGTGATATTTACAGTCTTTATTACATATAAACAAAAAAACAGCTATGGTTCAAAATCATGCATTCGAACCTATCGAGTCAGATTCATGGAGTGGCTTCTTTTGATTCCGGTGCCAACAAAGTAGGCGTGGAAAACCCGCGAGACATCTTTGATCTTTATGTTTCATTTCCCTCCTTGCCTGTGCTAATGTGAATGTTGCCCCCCTTTCTGAGTCTGAACTTCCTTCTCCCGGTTCTGGTGGGTTATAGGGCTCTTCACCATCTCTGACCCCCTGCCCCGCCTGACTACTCTCCGCCCCCTGTTCTGCTTCATGCGTCATTTCCCTGTCTTCCTCTTTTGACAGTTCCTGCTCAGAACCCTCCTCTGCTACTGACGAAGCAGTGCGTTCTGGCTATTCCCTGACAAACTGGGTCTTGGGCAGCCCAGGAGCCCAGGTTCAGGGATCTTGACACTAATTAATGCCAGGATATGGAGAGGTTACTCAACTTCATTATATCTCATTTTTTGAATCACCATCTTTTCACATTCTGACAGTTAATGGGACTCTGACACCAAACTGCTGACATCTTGGGTGAAACCAAAGAGATTTTAAAGCAGTAAAGGAGGATTTAATTCAAATAATCACACTTAAATTATAGGTAACTCAATATCAGCAGCTTCCTTGTACTGCCTATAAACCATGGTTCCGTTTTTTAATGGCCTGCCTATATAAAATCTTAATTGATTTTGTCCTGATTATAAAAGGAAAGCAAGATTAAAGGGAATAATCTAATACAGTCTGAAAACTGCATCCATTTTTGTTAAACAGCTTGGATTATATCAAGGCCACTGCAACATTTTAGAATGATTTCTTTGGCATTCTGATCAATAAAAGTGAGACCTCAGACAGATTGTTACATTGCAGAACTATTTTTGTCATCCAGCATTTAAATACTTTCCAACAAGGAATATAATCGTAATACCAAGTGTACAGTATTTCTGTATTTCCTTCCATGTCGAAGAGGGAAACTTTCAGAACCTAATACTTTATGGATACCCATAAGAAACAATGAAGTGCTTCTTTAGCAGAAAGCAAAGTGAGGTAAAAAGAATAAATTTCACCACATTTACACTGGTGATTTGGGTTTTGCCAAATACCCTTCAGATTTAATATTTTCAAAGTAACATGTTCAATGCAAATTACTCAGGGGTAGGAGTGGGGAACCCACTCAGTTCATGAACATTTGTTTCATTGCTCTTCCTTGTTCCTTTGTTCCCCTGGTGGCAGCTGCTTTGATGTGATTTTGTGAGCACCCATGGTTAGGGATGGAGGATATATTGGTGTATCTGCATTTTAAAGCAAACCAACCTAATTTTGCAGTCGTTGACTTATACCAGTGGTGGCGAACCTATGGCACGCGTGACCAAGTGGGCACGCAGAGCCCTCTCTGTGGGCACGCGCGCCATCGCCCCACTGGTGTAGGCCCGAGTGGCGCGGTGTCTCAAAGTGCTTGCCGGGCGGTGGAACCTTGTGGCGCGCGCGGCGGCGTCTTGTTTTGGGCGCCGCACTCCGCGAGGGAGCCCCGCGGCGGGGCCCAGAGAGAAACGCCCGGGATGTGGCGGAGCAGTGCCTGCACCGCCTGGTGAGATGGGGGGGCAGAAGGGGGCGGCCTCCCTCGCAGGGCTGGTGTCGCGGCGCCTCGAGCCACAGGCCTCAGGCCCAACCTCCTTGGGGGCCCCGAGCATTGCCCGCCCTCTGCCAGGCCTCCCCCTGCCCTAAGGCGGCTGGAGAGGCCTCCCTCCCGGGGCCTCCCAAAAAAAGCTCAACAACTCTCCCCCATTATCCCCCGGATTGGCACTTTGTGATAAATCATTGGGTTTTGGGTTGCAGTTTGGGCACTCTGTCTCTAAAAGGTTCGCCACCACTGACTTATACACAACTTGGAAGGCTGCTTTCAGATTACACACTTTTCTGAATTTTGCCATGCAATTAGGGATGTGGGGAAAATTCAGTTCAGCTCACACTTAAAGGCAAACCTACCTAATTCACAGTTCTCGCAACAATACATAAACCAAAACATTGACAATATTTGAAATTTGCAGTTTTCTGAATTTTGCAATGCATTTCTTCAGCAAGGTAATATGTACAAAAATGCATATACTAGGGTAAAGTGTGCATATAAATGCATATATTAGTAGCAGTTGAACTTACTCCCAGGTAAATGTGTAAAGGACTGCAGCCTTTCCACAGTGGGACTGGGTTTGAGGGGAATGAGGAGCCTGGAACTCAGGATCATGGAGCAGGTCAGAAGCAATCAGAACCAAATGGGGGAGGGAAAACCATAGAGAACTTTGGGGGACCCCTAACTAGCAAGTCTTAACCAGACAGGAAACCCTGCTGATTCACATTTAGCAGCTGAACAAAAGACATAAATACTCACATTTGTTTTGAGAATAAAACAACAACAACAACAACCCATATGGCTCAAGCTAACCTAAAATATTATACACATCACAAATTCTAACACAGCAAACTTCAGCATGTATCCAAGTAAGTAAATATTTGAATTTGATTTGTGAACTTCAGAGGGGTAAAACACTACTTGTATTTTATTTTTTAAAAAATAAAATAAAACAAGATGCAATGTCTCCCAAAAGTCTGACTAAGACACAAAATACAACTTTCAAACACTAAGGAAAAGCATGTGGTTTCAAAACCTCACCAAGATTCAGAGTGGGGGTGAACACAGCAAGGGAGGGGGGGAGAATAACAAGTCTGTCCATCTTGAGTGGATTCCAGAAGTGCAACATTGTGATCATATGGTAAATAAAGATGTTAGCAGTTTACTCTTCTTTTGACAAGTAACACATTGTTTTCAAATCTCAAGACCAAATGTTGGCAATCGTCATAGATATGCACGTCAAACAGGTGCCCACGAGATATGTTTGCCAAATTTAAGTATATACTGAAGCCAATTATAGGGAGAATATTTCTGGCGTTGTGGCTTCAGAAATGATACTAGAACATTTGCGAGGCACCTCGGGGACGTCATTCTGCTACATCCCATGCCACCATTGCAGCTGGCTAGACAAGGAATTTCAGGCAGTTCAAACTGATGTGAACGTAACAGCTCATCTAGTCCAGCATCCCACATCTGCAGCAGTGGACAACCAAATGCCCATGGGAAGCCTGCAAACAGAACCTGAGCACAACATGGACT
Organism: Lacerta agilis; assembly: GCF_009819535.1. Lineage (NCBI taxonomy): Eukaryota > Metazoa > Chordata > Lepidosauria > Squamata > Lacertidae > Lacerta > Lacerta agilis. The sequence continues at coordinate 13,824,266 of NC_046321.1, forward strand.
CAAAAGCGCCCAATCCTGGCATTTCATTTGCCACAAAAGGCTTAAACATATAAAGGCTGAACTGTGTGGACATCAGTTAGAGGCAAGCCAGAGCTAGGAATGAAAAGCCTTGGGGCAAGGCAAGCCCAAAATTTGGATTAGTGCCATACCGGTGGCATCGCCTGCGTTTTTTACCCATCAATTCTCATTCAATTAATAAGAAAAGAGCATGCCTTTGAAAATTATCAAAAGAAGAAGAAGAAGAGTTTGGATTTGATATCCCGCTTTATCACTACCCGAAGGAGTCTCAAAGCGGCTAACATTCTCCTTTCCCTTCCTCCCCCACAACAAATACTCTGTGAGGTGAGTGGGGCTGAGAGACTTCAGAGAAGTGTGACTAGCCCAAGGTCACCCAGCAGCTGCATGTGAAGGAGCGGAGATGCGAACCCGGTTCACCAGATTACGAGTCTACCACTCTTAACCACTACACCACACTGGCAGATTTCTTTGAAATTCTCATGGAGGGGGCGGGGGGAGGGGCTTTGTTGCACTTGCCTCACTTGAGAGGTTGCCGAGGGGTGTCTGTGAGCGTCCTTTCGTTCTACAAATTATCACAAATGAGGCACTAGCGTGGGCATTCTCCCACTTCTTTGGTAGTGAAACAGAGAGTAATTTGGCACACTGGGTCAAGAAGTGAGGGGAGAAAGCTCAAGTGGGTTTGGGAAAGGCCCCAGGTTCAATCCCCACCATCTCAAGGTAGGACGAGGAAAGACCACCAGCTCAAACCCTTCAAAACCACTGCCGTGCAGTTTAGAACAAATGTATGGGGAAACCACCCAACTAGAAAAAATAACCAACAAACATGAACTAGGATGGGGACCAAAAAAAAAAAAAAAAGGAGGATGCCTTCACCTTTTGTGATTAAGACAATGAAATATCCTCCGCCCCAAGAGCATACAAATCAATATGGCTAACCTGACAACACATCCCCCACCCCACCCCCACATGCAAACAAAGCACACTGCAACCAACTGAACAAAACCAACCAAACCCTGGACCCTCCAATCTCTTGCAATGCCAATAAAAACCAATAACTATATAACTAAAGGACCTACCCACAAGATGCTGACACAACCCCCCTCCCTGCACAAACACTATGCAATAGAATGAAAAGATCATCATCCCCAACCTTCTCCCTCCCTCCCTCCCTCTTTCTCTCTCCTCTCTTTCCCCCAAAAGTCTAGGACAATAGTGTCTCATACTGAATGTAAACTGTGAAAAAGGACTCTATGACTTGAAGGTGGGGACACTATGTGTGCTTTTCCTTTTTCTGACCTAATGTGTGATTGCAAAAGCCCTCCTACCATACCTTTTCCACTTTTGACGTAGCTTTTATGGCCTGGGGTTTCCTGCGGCCCTCTAGACAGTGTTGGACTCCAGCTCCCATCATCCCTGACCATGGGTGTTGCTGCCTGGGGTTGATCATACAGCATCTAGAAGGCTGTAGGTTTTGCATTCCTGCTTGGTGGTCTCTCCAGGACCATATGCTTGGGTTTGGAGGAAAGAAATAAGCATCTCCTACTGCAGTAAGCTGGTCAGGTTCTCTTGGGTGCAGTATTTTAACATTTCCTGAAGGTGTATTAGAAGACCTCTAATGTCATGCCCTTGTAATGGTGACCAGGTCTACAAAGTTAAACTTTGCCACTGGATTATGCCTCCTTTTGGCAATCAATTTTGTCCGGGTGGAAATCTGTGCAAATGGAGAAGCGGGGAGGAGAAAGTCTTTGAGAAATATATATATTAGTCCATCTATATTCAGCTGGAAGCCACATTCTCTACATCCTAGTTGTTTAGTTTATTTATTTCTGCCAACATTCAAGGAGATTTACTTCTGATTTTAATCTGACCACCCCAAGCCCCCCATCCTGAACCTGTGCACTGATTAAAAGTAAAGGCAGCACGTTATGAAACTCAGCAAATCTGTGATTCAAAAAAGGACACCTTACCAAGGGGTCAGTATTTTATATTAAGAGGAAAAGTCAGAAATCAGGGAAGAAATGCTACTCTTGGAGTAAAGAGATTCTATTGCTCTGAAAGCCAGCATTAATAATTCATTTCTTTATAGAATTCTCTACTCTTGGCTCTGCGCAGGTATAATAGTTTGAAAGACCTTCTACAGTAGGCGAAATATTAAGCTTTCTCTACCTCCAACAAATTTTAAAGCAATCCACCTTGATGTGACAGGCAGCCCTCTGGCTTGAAGACAGGAAACTTTGAGTGCCCGGGACAAAAATTAATCTTTATGAAATAGGGCATGAGAATAAAGTTGCCGATCCTTCTTTCGTCAATTCCAAAGCACAACCATCTAAGGAGTGTGAATCTGAGATGTCCCATTTCCAGAGAGAGGACTGGGTCGTCGTCCCCCAGTTGCTCCTCTATGAGGTCTTCTGCGTGTGCTCAGTCTGATCCAACAGGGTGAGTTTAGGGGCTCCCATCTGCACATGAGCAGAAGCTTCATTCTCTTCGTTGAAGAGAATGATGTTGCCCTCCTGATGTTGCTGAACTACAACTCCCATCATCCCCTGGCACTGGGCATGACATCACGTAGAACCCTCCCTACCAACTGCATTTCTATTGTATGGGCCTGCCTGTCAGCAATACAGCTCTGTGGCCTTAACCCCTTCACATGCTGACTAGCAAGAATATGCACTGTTGGATTTGGCTGCTAATCTGCCACACAGGCCCCTCTGTCTGGCTCTTGGGACTTTCCCATTGGGACTGGTGGGGCGGAAGGCAAGGATCCCACCAATATGTGGAGCCAGAACCATTGATAGGCAGAGCCAGAGTCAATGGCAGGCAGGGCCCACTCATTCTGGCTTTGTCCCCCATCGTCCTCCATGTTGAGTCCTGCAAGGGACAGCACTGAGACTATGGAAGAGGAAGCTGACAGGCAGTGCTGCCACCTGGACTGGAGGCAGGGAAGAAGGCAAAGTGGCGAGGTCCAATTGACGGCAGGCTGAGGTTGGTGGGGCAGCACCCCTTGGACAAGCCTGCACTGCCTCAATCCACACACCCTCTCCCCAAGCCACGTCACTCACTGGCTCTGCTTTGCACTCACCCTGAATGATTTTTGCCAGGGTGGAAGGCAATCATGCTTCTTGCTGGCCTCGACGGAGGATTGAGAAGGGTGTCTGAATGGGTGAGGAAAGTAGCCTACTGCACTTTCACAGTGGGATCAGGTGTTAAACAGGGTTGTGTTATTGCCCCCACTCTATTCATTATTTTCATTGCCATGATCCTACACTTTGTCGAAGGGAAACTCCCCACCGGAGTAGAAATCATATATTGAACAGATGGAAAGCTCTTCAATCTGAGCAGGCTGAAAGCAAAGAGTAAGGTTACCCTAACTTCCACCATAGAGCTTCAGTATGCTGATGACAACATAGTGTGTGCATGCTCAGAGGATGACCTCCAAACCATCCTAAATATCTTCACAGATGCTTACGAAAAGCTTGGCCTATCGCTCATCATCCCCAAAACCAACAAGTACAAAATAACCCCTCTGCAGCGCCACAAATCCAACTCAATGGTGGAACGTTGGAAAATGTCAGTCACTTTTCCTACCTGGGCAGTTATCTTTCCTCAAAGGCCAACATTGAAATCCAGCATCGCCTGAGCTCTGCGAGTACGGCTTTCTCCTGATTGAAGTGCAGAGTGTTTGCAGACTGGGACATTCACAGGGAAACCAAAATGCTTGTTTACAAAGCTATTGTACTACCAACCTTACTGTATGCTTGTGAAACATGGACCACTTATAAACACCATCTCCAACTCCTCAAAAGATTCAATCAACAGTGTCTCTGAAAAAAAAAATTACACATCACTTGGGAAGACAGACGAACTAATACCAGTGTGCTGGAAGGAAGGAAGATCACCAGTGTTGAAGCAATGATTCTTCAACATCAACTTCGTTGGACTGGTCATGTTGTGTGGATGCCTGATTATCGTCTTCCAAAGCAACTACTCTATTCCAAACTTAAAAATGGAAAGCGTAATGCTGGTGGTCAACCAAAGAGTTTTAAAGACTGCCTCAATGCAAATTTTAAAAAATGTAGTATAGACACCAACAATTGGGAAACACTTGCATGCGAGCGCTCCAATTGGAGAACAGCCTTTACCAAAGGCGTCATGGACTTTGAAGACACTCGAACTCAGGACGCAAAGGAGAAACGTGCCAAGTGGAAGGCATGCTTGGCAAATCCACACCATAATCAACTCCCACCCAGAAACCAATGTCCCCACTGTGGAAGGATGTGTGGATCCAGAACTGGCCTCCACAGTCACTTATGGACTCATTGTTAAAAATGTGTTTATGGAAGACAATCTTACTCGGCTATGAGTGATTGCCAAAGAGAAGAGAAGAGACTGCACTTTCTGTTGCTCTGCCCACTTTTGGTTCTGATCCCGCACACTATAGGCTTGCCCAGACAGTTGCGCTAAAGGAAATGCTCCCATCAAGCTGGTAAACGTGTCCTCATCCCTGCTATGGGGCGAAGCTTTTGCCATCCATCTCGAGCTACTGAAAACTCTGCTTCTGCCAAGCTCCCTCCAACATTCTTCCAATGCATTAAAAAAAAAACACCTGCTGTTTTTAATCCCGCGTTTGGGTGCTTGGTGTATGTAGCGAGCCTCCTTGACAATGAACACTTAAGCCAAACCAACACACATTATTTATTCCCTTCTCAGAACACCTGAAAAGAATCTGTGCATTGGCTCCCAGAAGGAGTTGAGACATCATCTGATTCTTCTCCCTCTCCACTGATCATTAATCAGCCACCGTGTAGTCTCAAGCAATCGTGTTGTGTTTGTTACAAAATTAAATGACCCGGCACCTTTTGTCCATGCCAGAAGGTACAGCTGTTAAGCAGGATTCTTTTTCCCATTAGAAGACTGAAATGTAACAAATACAGCCTGACCTTGAGCTGAAAAGAAAGATGTATGCAGAGGAAAGGGGAAAGGTCCCTTCCTAACAAAGGCGGAGATATTTCATAATTCAATTACCATCTCATTCAAAATGACTGTTATACAAAATCCAGAAGTCATTCAAATTATAGAAGTTCTAGAAAGGTTAGACTTCTTCCCGCAAATGCATTCTTCACTTTTCTCATTGAGGAAAGATGTATTGCAGGGACCGTATAAATTAGGGACGTAATGGCAATGTATGATATGTATATGAGTCTTTTGAACAAAGGGACATGCAGTATTCACTCTTTCCATTTTTCATGATTGTCTTGCACTACTTGACATAAGGACACCTCTGTGGGTGGCTAAGAACATAGTAGAGCTTGCTGGATCAAACCAGTGGCCCAACTAAGCTTTGGATATGATGCAGAGTTATTCCAAAGCATGCGGAGATATGCCTTGGTGGGGAGATATGGGTGGGTGGGTGGGTGGGTGGCACTGTGGTCTAAACCACTGAGCCTCTTGTGGTTGCTGATTAGAGCCTCTTGTGGTTGCTGATTAGAAGGTTGGTGGTTTGAATCCCTGCACTGGGATGAGCTCCCGTTGCTCTTTCCCAGCTCCTGCCAACCTAGAAGTTCAAAAGCACGCCAGTGTAAGTAGATAAATAGGGAAGGTAAAAGGCATTTCCACATGCTCTGGTTTCTGTCACAGTGTTCAGTTCAGTTGCACCAGAAGCGATTTAGTCATGCTGGCCACATGACCCAGAAAGCTGTCTATATACAAACGCCGGCTCCCTCGGCCTGAAAGTGAGATGAGCGCCACAACCCCAAAGTGGCCTTTGACTGGACTTAACCGTCCAAGGGTCCTTTACCTTTTTTAGGTTCATCTCCTGACTTCAGAAGCGAGGTGGACTTAAGAGAAAGCATGAGTCATTTGTGCTTCCACTCTGTCACACCCAAGGCTGTCCAGTAGGTCATAGGTCTGTCAGCCAATGAATTTTCCTCACTAAATACAGCCCAGACTCCAGGTTCCCACCCTTCCTGCCCACATCCCTTTAGCTAGGAGAAACCATACAGAGCCTTCTCATGGTGCTGTTGGTGGCTTGAGCCCACTCAGGGATGGCTGTGGGCAGGATTCCTGCATTGCAAGGAGTAGAACTAGATGATCATCTGGGTCCCTTCCAACTCTACAGTTCTATGATTCTATGGCATGACTGTCTTACCTGATGAGATGCTGCTCATAAGAGCTTCTGCCACAGGCCACTTTCCCTGTGAGCTTTGAGCCTAGCTGAAAAAAGGCAGCCAAAAGAGCCAATGGGCTCCAGTGCAGAGGTTTTGGGAGTATGGGTCTCAGCAGATGCCTGATGAAACCAGTCCTGTATCATGTAGCCAATATAGTGTGGTCCTCTCTATGTACTTTGGAGTACAGCTCCCATCGTCTTGACCACTGGCCATGCTGGGTGATGGGATTTGTAGTCCAAAACATCTGTAGGTTACCATGTTGGCTCCGCCTGTTTCACAGTATTCTGTAACAGGACTACACATTCATCACTGACCACATCATAGATCTTATTCATTTTTGTAGTGTCAGCTAGGTACATGATGCTTTCAAGAGTAACATGTGTAAAATGGGAATCTATATTGATACTGCAATACATGGATAAATAAATAAAATACTTTTTAAAAAACTGGACGTTCCACTCTAGCTTGCATAGGACTACAAGAGTTACCATATGTTTGCAACATATTGCAACAGAACACTGAAATAAATGGTTGTACAGCGAAGCAGAGCATTTTGATGGAATAATCCAGTATGAAGCAAATATGAGGTACCGGTAAACATCAGCAATTGATACACACAGTGGGAGAGCAGGTATTGTTCATATTACTGAATATTAAAGTATTATATTAACTATTTAAAAAGTACAGTTAGCTGGTACATTTGCCCCACGGTGGTAATGTATCTTGTGTTGCTGCAGAACCAGCAATCAGAAACCGAACAGATCGGCAGGTAAAACTTCTAATGAGGACAGTGGAAGGCTACCCATTAATTATTATTTTTTTCAGAAGTAGGATTTAAGATTGTAAGACAAATGTCATGCAGGAAAAGGGAAAAGAAATGAACCAATGGCATGGTTCTGTACTGGGTTTGCTTCAGACTAGTGAAAACAACAGCCATGATCAGGAGAAAGTTAGCCATGCTTCATGATCTCTTGATCAATAGGACTTAGGCTCAGAAACGTTCGCTCAGAGATGTAGCCCTCTGAGTTCAATGGAATTTTCTCCCCGAATATAGCTGCAATCCTAATCATGCTTAATAGGGACTCAGCCTCATTGAATTAAGTGGTATGGTTTTGAGTAACCACATGCAGGATATATGTTTAGCAGTTCAACAATATAACCAATTACCTAGAATTCTGGTGGATTCTCCCATTGTACAGGTCTGATAGCCATCTGTTGGAGAGGCTTTGGCCCAGGGTACCCTGCATTGAACAAAGAGTTGCACAATGGCCTACAAGCAGTGGAAGCTGGTCCATTAGTGCAAGTGGGGCACTGTCCCACCAACCTCCGCCTGCCTATAGCCAACCCCCACCTGCCTGCCTGCTTACTTACAACCAATCAGGGGGCGGCTGTGCCTGTCATGGCTCTGGCACCACCTACTTTCCCCCTATCTTCCGCACCAGCCAACACTGCCCACAAGACTCCTGATCTATGATTCTATTACTGTCATTGATTTACATGAAAATTGGGCACTCTTAACTTTCTAGAAGTATTAAAAGTATACTAAGGCCTAGACAACCTTTGACAATGGGCACACCATTGTCAAAATAATTCAGAATGCAAGGCAGACCTGCATGGCCAAGCTGACTGCAGCCCCAACATTTCCTGTAGCCTGCCTGGTGCCCATTTGGCTTAGAGGGCCACAAATTGTTCAGTGACAGGATTGCTACAGAGATCAGGCAAATGTTCAGAATTCAAATGCAAAACCATAGACTGCTGGGATCTTGCTTAATGCCCTCAGGGGGTGGAACAGGTCCACAGAGTATGTCCTTTACACTCATAAATCCCCACCTTCAGTCTCCACCATAGGAGCCAACTCCTAGGCAGGGCCATCTTAAGCATATCCAGTGCCATGGTGCAAAGATCCCTCCAGCACACACACACACCATTTCCCAGAGTTGTCAACCTTTTCCCAAGCCTCTGTGGGAATTGCTCTCCACCCATGGAGGCTTGGGAAGGGGAGCTGCATGCCCGCCAGCCATATGGTTGACGGGGCTCAGCTGGCAGGCATGTAGGAGGGAAAGGGGAGACCACTGGCAAAGCCGCGAAGCTCCCCCAGTTGCTGGGGCACCTCTGAGAGTCCGGCACCCTGGCGCAACACACCAGTAAGCCCAATGAGAAAGACAGCTCTGCTCCTAGGGGTCAAGGTCCCTTTGCCACCGCCTAATAAAATACTTGAGGGGGCTCCCCTCCCACATTAATGGGCATTGCCATTCAAATGATCTGTGCATGATGTGTCTTGTGATCAATTATGTGGGGTGGGGTTTACCTACCTCCCATTATTTTATTCAAGTTGGCACCTCTAATCTCTACCATCTCCCAGTTAAAAACAACCTTGAGCCAGGCATGAAAAATTTCTCTCTTAGGCTCTGGAGAGCCAACTCGAGTGGATTATACTGGCCAAGAGAGGACAATGTCCAATATTAGGCAGCTTTATACATTAATATGAGAGATTCTAACTTCCCATTGGGGCACCAAGATTCATAGGTGAGTCTGGAACCTTCAATCCAGGCCAATTTATCCCATTCAGTATTTTACCCACAGTTCTGCTGGCTTTTAAGAAATTAGTCATTCCTATCCTAGGTCTTCACAGCTCTTCCATGAATAGAGATGAGCAAATGTATCAAATTTGGATTCCCTCCACTTTTCTTTTTTTTTCCTCCAGTCTTTCATTCAGCTCACCACATTCTGCATGAGTTTGCAAAAAAAAAATTTTTAAAAAAGGTCCTGAAAATTTGTCTGCAATTTAATGTTTATGTCCTCTAATCTTCACATTTGTGCAAGCAATTCTCCCTAATATAGCGCATTTTGGGACATTATTTTCACTTATATATGCATTTTTGTGCACATCCCCCCCTAATATACACATTTTTGTATATATTGTTTGGTTAGAGAACTGCATCATAAAATTAGGAAATTTTGAATAACAGCTGTGCTTCAATTCACATACTGTTCCAGGAAGTCTGAATTAGGTAGGTTCCCATTGAAATGTGAATGGAACCAACTTTCTCATTCCTACCTATGGGTACTTTTCAAATCACTTTCTCATTCCTACCTATGGGTACTTTTCAAATCATAGCATTTCTGTGGTTCCCAAACAAGTCTGGTTTGGAAGGAATCTAAAACCGTCTTGGCCTATTGTTCCACGACATCATGCCAATGACTCACATTTCTCCACTATTTATCCAGGATAATCTTTTATGTGCCTTATATGTGCTTATGTTTACTATCACATTTTAAAGTAATACAAAGCTAATCCGGGAGGATTACAGGACCCCAGTGTGGAATCAATTCCCTAAAAGGGGGAGAAAGAGAAGATACTAAATACCCTGACATTTCTCATTTTATATTCCCACAGTGGGATTTTCAGAAGTTCTCAGTCATAGCCAAAACTCTATTGCTTCTGAAACCTGTCCAATGGAGTTAAATAGGAGCAATTTTGAAGGATACTGCTGTAATCCTCCCCCAAATCCAACCGCTAAATTCTAGGACCAGCACACTGGCAGAACATTCTTACTGCAGGAAAATTCTGATTGAAGTCCAGGAGAATTTTATTAAGTTTGAATGAGGTTGGCACATACATTATCTTTGTGATGTGGTTGTCACTGCAAAGCCACTCTCCTGTAGAAAGCTCCCATGCACCGTTGGTAATGTTCTGATCTTCGGAGTCATCTGAATCACATGAATAACTGGCCCTATTCATGCATGGCCTTAAAGACAGTCTGAAGATTCCAGTGATTCCAAGCACAGGTGCTAAGATGTTCAACCAGAGACAGCTATACTGGCTAAAGGTTTGCTTTGGGGGCTCAGTTCAAAGGTCTTCCTTTAGATATTTAAACCTCTAAACAACCTAAGACAACAATATCTTGATAATCACCAGCCTTTGTATGAACCTGACCAATAACTTTATTGCTCTTCAAGCTCTCCTTTAAGTCCCACCTCCCCACCACCATCACAAATCCAGTGGACCTTTTCGGTGGTGGCCCCCATGACGTGGATTAGCCTCCCAAAGTCCCCACCTTAGATAGGCAAAGAAGACAATTTTATTAAATCAATCAATTGCTAATTATTGCCATACATGTGATTTTATAACAAAATAAAAAAAATCCTTCGGTAGCACCTTAGAGACCAACTAAGTTTGTTCTTGGTATGAGCTTTCATGTGCATGCACACTTCTTCAGATACACATGCATGCACACGAAAGCTCATACCAAGAACAAACTTAGTTGGTCTCTAAGGTGCTACTGAAGGATTTTTTTTTATTTTTTATTTTGTTTTGACTATGGCAGACCAACACGGCTACCTACCTGTAAATGTGATTTTATGCTGCTATTGCTCTTTGAACTATTTTAGGCTGTGATTCAATGGCCCCCTTGGACTGGAGCTCCCTCTCCAACACTGGAGGGAGAGCACTGGCACTGAAGAGCAAGATCCAATGTCAGATTCCCCACTCCTCACCAGCAAGAACAAAAATCTGCTTATGTTGTGGTTCAAAGCACAGGTGTGCAACCGATGCCCTTTCCCATTTGCCTGCTCTTCAGAACAAAGGCACATCAATTTGATGGGCAAACGTTCCACTCAGTGCTACAAAAATCTTGTAGTACATTTGCTGCTTTGAAATATGGACAATCTCTTTGTGCCTTTTAATAGCAGTAAGCCAGCAAAAGCGTTTGCTGCCTCCGTACCTGTGCTCCATTCATTTCCTGGCCCCTTCCACCCGTCACCCTCTTTCCTAGTTTACTGCAGCAAGCAAACCACTTCAGATCAAGGAGGAGTGTCAGCTAAAGGGCCTAGGGAGGCATGAGGCAAGTGGCAGAATGGTAGCAATCTCAATTGCACTGGTACCACAGAAGGTACAGGGAGGTCGCTCAGGTCACAAGGGAAGAGTCGTAGCTCGGTGGTAGAGCATTTACTTTGTATGCAAAAGGTCCCTGGTTCAATACTTGTCATCATGAGGTAGGGCTGGGAAAGATTCCTGCCTGAAATCCTGCAGAGCTGCTGCCAGTCAATATCAACGTTACTGAGCAAGATGGATTGATGGTCTGGTTCAGCGTAAGGCAGCTTCCTAGGCTCCTAACCCTACTTACGGATGTGATTGCCCCAAGGTTTTCTGTCATGTGAGTAGGAGTTCCAGGAGGAAACAAAGCCCAACTTGAACTGGTATTTCATGGCCAGATGGAGGGATGCTGCAAGCTCTTCCCAAGTCTTCCAACAGGCATTGCTCAAAAAAAGAACCATAGCATGTTGCTACAACTCCACAATGCAATTACTGCAAGCTCTGGTAACCTCCTTACCAACAATCTACTGCCTGAAATGTTTATTTTTCTTCCTTGCCCAGGAAATTTTGTGTGTATGTGTGTAGATGGAGAATACTATATCACAAAAATTTAAAATGTCAGAATGATTGGCCGGATCTTACAGATGTTCCACCACAGCTAGTGCGGTGTAGTGGTTAAGAGCAGTAGACTTGCAATCTGGTGAACCGGGTTCGCGTCTCCGCTCCTCCATATACAGCTGCTTGGGCTAGTCACACTTCTCTGAAGTCTCTCAGCCCCACTCACCTCACAGAGTATTTGTTGTGGGGGAGGAAGGGAAAGGAGAATGTTAGCCGCTTTGAGACGCCTTCGGGTAGTGATAAAGTGGGATATCAAATCCAAACTCTTCTTCTTCTTCTTCTTCTTCTTCTTCTTCTTCTTCTTCTTCTTCTTCTTCTCTTCCAGCATTATGGAGACTCTCCATTTTGCCACACCCTGCTCTTGTCTTAAAGAAACTTCAGAACCAGCCTTTAAATAGCTTGTAATTGGTTCTTTCTTTTCTCAGATGGTGCACCTCAAGCATGGGGAAGGGCCATGGCTCAGTGGTAGAGCATCTCTTTTGTATGTGGATGGCCCCATGTTAAATCTCCAGGTATGGGAGGGAAAGATCTCTCATGGAAATCTTGGATGGACCTATGGTATGACTCAGAATAAAGCAGCTTCATAAGCTCCTACATACAAACCTTCCATTCATACCTGCAATTAATCACATGAGCCATTAATTCCTGCATCTCAGTGAAGACAATTCCCATGGTCTCTTGAAGCTCCAAAATATATCACCGCGACCACAGAAAGAAGTAGGTCTAAGATCCTTGGTCATAGTCTGAAAGCACACAGTGCAACAGCCTAGTTTAAGCTAAGCAGACTTGGGCCTTGACATTGTTTGGATGCGCAGCTGCCTGGTAAAATCATATGGACATGTGTGGCTTTGAGCTCCACGGAAAACAGGTGGGGCATATATTTTAAAATTATTAATGTTCCAGGCTCTCCTGTTAACACACTGTTCATGCTAAGAGTGAATAAACAAGGCATAAGCTAATTCTAGCACAAACTTCTTGACCATGAACACAGTCAAGATTTGTTTATATACATCTTCCAGATACGTGCATTGTCCAAGCACCTTTATCAAGATCTTTTGAAAAGAGGCATGGCAAAGAGGTTGGTTTATGTCCTTTCATAATATAATATAAAGTGTGTGTGTGTGTACACACAGAAAGATGTTTTAAGCCTGATTTTTGAACGGGGAGGGGGGAGAATCCTGTAAAAGTAACATTCAGGGTCCTTGACTCTTTGTTCCAACATGCACTGAATTGAGCTTCAAAACTGTGTTTGCAAATCAACATATACGTATGGAGACTGCACTGAACAGAAACTAATGAAATTCCAAGGTGCTCTGGGATGCCTGTTTTATTCTGATCAGTGGTAGATTGCACTATTGACCAAGTGTCAGCCATAGAGCGATACCATGATTGAATAAAAGTGGATACATAATCGGAGGGGAGAACTTTGCCACAACCGGGCTTGTTGCTTTTCTCCTAATACTAAAGGACATGCTATATTTTTTTTTCTTACAAAAAGTTCGGTACCCCCCTTTTTTTTTTTCCTTCCCCCTTTGTTCACTTTTAAAATATACATACATATATAATCTCCGTTCCTCTCTTCCCTTTGCGGATTCTCCCCTCGCCAACCCGGCCCCCTTTGATGGCTTCCTCAGATAAAATAATGCAAGGTTCCTCCGCCGGAGATGCTGATGAAATATTTGAGGCCCTGATATTAATCTGTTATCAGTTGTGTAGGTGTGAAATGTGATGAAGATGACAGAGACTCCTGCTCAGCCGGCCTAAAGTAATTTGCACCAAAGATATTTAGATCTGTCTTTGGACACTGAAGATCAGTTATTGCAGGAGGGGGAGAGCCTGTGGGGAGCCTACCTTAAAACATATTTCAAATGCCAGGGGAACCGCATGAAAATTGGGTAATGAATGAAATTCTGATTGCAGAAAAATCACTTAGGAATGTGACTGATGCGGCTCGCTGATGTTCTATATGCAAAGCTGAAACCAGAGATGCTTAATGGCATATACCTTTATCCTGTGGGTTCTGCAGTGCATTCAGTTTTGCACATGCCACCAATTCCTTCCGTATTAGAGAGGATACCAAGACTGATAATAGTATTCCTCGCTAAAAAACATGGAGCTGTCATGATAGCTGAACAGATCCGTGACATGGGTGCTGTACCATCTATGGCTTAAAGTGGAAACAGTATCAAACACCCAAAAAAACCCCCTTAAAGTTACGTATCACGCATGATAACCATACACCAAACGTAACTGGCTGAAAATAGTATCAATATTGCATCATTTTTATCGTAACCTACGTATATTTACTCACACCAATAATATAATCTAGAATGAAACAAAATGAATCTGCAAAACATGCAGGAGGATACTCCTTCTATTAGAAGTCCATAACACAAGAGTTCAGCAAGTCCTGTGTAGATCATATGATTCAGATGAAGGTCCCAAAGACTAACAGTGCTGGATATGGAGATGGTTGCTGTGGTCGTGCCAATCAAATGTGTAGGGATGTCGTTGTCTCGACGCGTGTACGAAACACTAAGGAGTCTGGCGATAGAGAGTAGTTTCACCACTCCCAACAGTAGACAAGATTATCCAGATTAAAATCCTTGTTTCACCAAGTTGGCTTCATCAGCAAAGGGTATGCTGCATATTATAAGGCAATATAATAAATCAATATTCTAACTTATATGCGTATAAGCCAGTGTTTTTCAACCTTTTTTGGGCAAAGGCACACTTGTTTCATGAAAAAAATCACGAGGCACACCACCATTAGAAAATGTTAAAAAAATTAACTCTGTGCCTATATTGACTATATATAAAGTAATTTTTCAATTTTTCCCACGGCACACCAGGCAACATCTCGCGGCACACTAGTGTGCCGCAGAACAGTGGTTGAAAAACACTGGTATAAGCAACCAATAAGCAGTAGCATTCCTCTGAGCTGATCAGTACTCCATCAGCCTAAGAACCTACCAGGCCTAGGGATACACCTAACCCTTCATTTCTACTCTATAACAGGGATGGGGGCATGTGGCCTTCCACATGTTGTTGGACTACAACTCCCATCATCTCAGACCATTAGCTGCACTGGCTAGGGCTGATGGGAGAAGGAGTCCAGCAACATCTGGGTGACCACAGGTTCTCCATACCTGTTCTAATAGCCAGAGTCTCTCTAGGATCTCTGGAAGGACCAAGTATGCCACCATGCACCCATGACTGAAGGGGCTTTGCTGCGCCACATGTGCGAGTGATGTTGACACACCACGTGGTGTGTTGATGTCATGTGCACATATCACATGGCATGCTGATGTTTTGTGCACTGGACACAGGGCATGCTGCACAGACTATGGGATTAAGGTGAGCTTGCCACATGGCGTGTGTGCATGGCTGCTGTGGATTTTTTTGGGGGGGCGGTCCCATTCTTGAATTTTTGGGGGGACTTTGCCCCCCACCCCCACAGATGGTGCCTATGGGAAAGATGCATTCCTCCATTGTCTCCCAACATGGATGCCAACAATGTGTAGCTTCTAAGGATTGGGTCTGGGATCTTCTGCATGCATGAGATCCAGTGTGGTGTAGTGGTTAAGAGCAGTAGACTTGTTATCTGGGGAACCGGGTTCGCGTCCCCACTCCTCCACATGTAGCTGCTGGGTGACCTTGGGCTAGTCACACTTCTCTGAAGTCTCTCAGCCCCACTCACCTCACAGAGTGTTTGTTGTGGGGGAGGAAGGGAAAGGAGAATGTTAGCCGCTTTGAGACTCCTTCGGGTAGTGAAAAGCGGGATATCAAATCCAAACTCTTCTTCTTCTGATGCTCTCTCCAAATATATCTAACTGTTTAACTGATATGTCCTCCATTGTCCACGCACCCGCCCACACCCCCACTGAAATTCCATCTAACAAAATGCTCCCATTCTTTTCAATAGATGAGAAGATCCAAAGGAACTCACCAAAGACCTTGAGAAGAGTAGAACAATTATTGGAATGCACATTGGTTTTACTATGAGTCAATTTGACACATACACAAATGGCAACAATATCATAAAAATCATTGAGGCCTCATTTCTCTCCTTTCCTCTTAAAGCAGTTGGGTCATATGCCCCCTCCCTCCCCAACAAATTGAAAATAACATCTTCATCCTATCCGTTTTTGAATATACGGTATCACATTTTGCCTTACCCATTCAATGCTGGATAAAATGTGGGCATGCACATATTCCTGAGACAAGAGCTCTGACTGAAAGCTATAAAATGAAATAATCTCTTTCAGGGTTGTTGTTTTATTCTTCCTCTCCCACCCACCCCTCTCTTTTTTCGAAAAAGGAAAATTGCATAAATAATACATTTGGCCCTCGCAATACCAAACAAGCACAATAGCTACTTTACAGCTTTCATCAAAGGAAGGCCATCTTTTTTTCATTTACATTATGAAACTGGTAATACAATATCATCAGCTCTGATTGGCTGAATCATCTTGTTGGCATGTTCTTGCTCTCCAGATAATGCAGCCGGGTCCTTGTGTCAATGGAATGTATGACTGGGGGGAACATATAAGGGAAATTTGTCATTGGCTCTTGAAGTAGCCTTTTTAAAAGTGGGGAGGAAAGGGACGGCGGGTTGGGGGAGAGAAAAAGCAATAATGAAGATTTATTGAGAAATGTGTGAGAACAAACAAAAATTCCCCAGTGGGGGGAAGAAAGGGGGGGGGATAAAGCAACTGCCCGTGATGTTGTTTCCTTTGAATCCAGGGTATATTTCACCGTTTGGGCTTATATTCATCATGTTTTATTATGATAGCCAGACACAAGGAGATGTCAACACACAGCATTTGGGGGCATGGTCTAGCGGTTAGACCAAGGGCAGTGAAAAATGCCTTCTTCTCTCTCTCCCCCCCCCCACCTTGCAGAACCCCTGCATGACCTTGAAGAAATGATTTCCTCTATGTAAGCTAGCCTGAGAATCCGACAGATGTGTCGTTGAGGAACATGTCACTTAGAAGCCATAAAGCACACTGAGGTCTTGGAGAAGACTTGCCTTGCAGTGACTGTTTTGCAAAATATAGAGCCCAATCACCCCGATGCCTTGCTGTCGGCAGAAGCACCATTTAGGATCAACAGGAATGCCATGGTGCATTTCCCTATGTGCGATTATTCCTCATGAGCATTGACGAGAAGGTTCGGTGCCAAGGGTGTCCTCAAGCCTCCAGCTAGCCCTGCTTCTGCAGCTACAGATGAATGGATGGGACACTGCCCAGCCAACCTCCATCTGCTCTCAGCTAGTGCCCCCACCACCTGCCAGTCTTCTTACAACAAGTCCAGAGGGTGGCTCCTCCTTGGTTTCAGTGTTGTCCTTGTAGGACAAAACAGATTAGAGTTAGTTGGCTCTGACTGTTATTGACTCTGATTCCACCTACCTGCAGCCTCCTTGCCTTCCGCCACCACTGTCTACACAGCATGGATCCTTGGGGTTCCCATGTATGAATTTAGATGCAGGTGTACTAGAGCCAAAAAGTATCCCGTTCACTTACCCAGAAAATTAAATCCAGAGACTGGCAGAAGGGGCTGAACCCTGAAGCATGACAACTCTAGTAACACACTTACATCATTTAACTTGAGAAGCCTTGCTCTGGATACCTGTGCCGGATAAGGTTCAGCAGATGTCACTAGGAGCAGGGTCTTTTCAGTCATGGCACCAGAGTTATAGAATTCTCTCCCCAGGGCCAGGCTCAGCGTGTTCTAACCTGTTCATATCAGGTACCCAGAGAGTAAAAGTAGGGCAGTATCATGGACAGCTCCGAATGACCAGCATCCTCAGACAAAGGCTGTAGGTAAACTGAGGCCCTCCAGCAGGCGTACTACCTGGCACACTTTGTTGCTGGCTCTCTGAGCACAGCTTCCAAAGCATCTGCTAGAAGATACTCCTGCCTCTCAGGCAGGGAAATGGGCTGAGAAAGAAGAGAGGAAGTGAGAAACAAAATCACTGATTTTGGCAGCAAGGGAAAGTTGCAATCATCTTTGGTAGTGGCAGGGCCATCTTAAGCATATCCGGTGTCATGGTGCAAAGATCCCTCTGGTGTCCCCCCCCCCTGTTTCCCAGAGTTTTTGACCTTTTTCAAAGCCTCTGCGGGGATCGCTCTCCTCCCACAAGGGCTTGGGAAGGAAGTTGCACGTCCACCAGCCATATGGTTGATGGGGCACAGCTGGTGGGCATGCAGGAGGGAAAGGGGAGGCCACAGGCAAAGCCGCGCGGCTCCCCCACTCGCTGGGGTGCCCCTGAGAGGCCGGTGCCCTGGTGCAACATGCCAGTAAACCCAATGGGAAAGACGGCTCTGGGTAGTGGCTACGGAAATTAGACAGTGGTGACAACATGAGGTCACAGAGGAGAAATCCAAGGGCCTCATACAGTGTACAGACCACAGGTTGGCACTGAATCAGACCAACAGTCCTTCTAGCCACTATGCTCTTCCTCAAGGTTGGAGAACCTGCAGCCTTCCAGATATTGTTGGACTTCAACTCAAATGAGCCCCAATGGACAAGGGTAATGGAAATTCTAATTATTAACTTCTGGTGGGTCACATTTTCCTCCATCCCTGTCTACTGTGATTGACAGCAGCTACCCAGGTTGTCAGGGTGAGGGACTTGGCTCAAACGTCAGACATGTGCTTTTTATGTAGAAGATCTCAGGTTCAACCCCTGATATCTCTAGTTAAAAGGCTACAGCAGCAGCAGCAAATGATGGGAAAGATTTCAACTTGAGAATTTGGAGAACTGCTGCCAGTCAGGGTAAACCATCCTGGGATCCATGAACAAATATTCTGCTTAGTGTAAGGTAGCTTCCTCTGTCTTTCCCATTACTTTAGGACTTTCTGCATACAAACCACACAGCCTCAGTGGCGTAGCAAGGTGGGGGCGATGGGTTCTTGCCGCCCCCAGTGCCAACCTGGAGGGGGTGATACTCTGGGACCTCTCGCTCCCCCCGCCGCCACTGCTGAAGCCGCCGCCAGCGTGCTCCGCTCAAAAAAATGGAGCACGTTGGCGGCGGCTTCAGCAGTGGCATGGGGGGGGGAGAGGAAGAGCGGTGAGCAGGTCTGTGAGCAAGCTGCGGAGCAAAGCTGCCTTGCTTCGTGGCTTGCTCGCAGGGTTTGCCGGTGGCGTGGGGTGTGTGTGACAAAAACAATTCCGCACTGGGTACCACCTGGGCTTGCTACACCTCTGCACAGCCTCCCAGGTAGAATGATAGGATCGTAGAGTTGGAAGGAACCCCAACTAGTCCCTTTATCTAGTTCAACTCCCTGCAATGCAGGAATATGCACCCCTATGGGGATCAAACCCATGACCTTGGCATTATCAGCCCCATGCTCTAACCAGCTGGTGTAACAGTATGCTCCTTAGTTATGAAAGAGCAGGGTTCAAATGTGATTTTTTTAAAAATATTCATATTTAACAATGCAGACATGTCTCACACGCTCACTTCTGTCGGGATCTACTTTTTCAACAAGATTTTCTATGGGATTTCCCACTTCTCAGAGGTGAACATCAGGAAATTCTTCTTCTTCCTCCTCCTCCTCCTTCATGATCATAAAATAATATTGTGATCATAAAATAAAGTCATTGGAAGCAGTGTTAGAAAGTGGAGAGGCATTCGCATAAATGCATGCTTTGCAGTGGGTGAAAGAAATGTCCTGCCATTAAACTGAATTGTGCTTCAGTTACTTTATTCAACTGGAACATTTAAAATAAGGAAATGTATCTGGTTTTCCTATCTGATCAAAAAAACACCAACGTTATTCTTTTAATGAACCCCCCCCCCCGTTTCCCCCACAGCCAAAGCAGTTGGTTACAATGAATCTTCTGTTTTAACAAATGCGCTTTGCCAGTTTTGCAAAATATCTGCTACTGAGAGTGTATATACTAAAAGCAAAGGAAAATAATGATTGGCCAGAATCTTGCATAAACTATTATTAAAACTGGGCCTCCACAATTGGGGCCAAACCAAGATGAATACAACCATCTAGCCAAGCTGAAATCTCACCCCCTACCCCCCCTCTCTCTCTCACACACACACACACTTCACCCATTTGCAGGATGGTGAAAGACATTTTGGGGGTGGGGACATTTCAGCTGATTTTTCAAGACTATGGAATTTAGAGGTAAGGGATAAATTTCATTGGTAAACATCCTTGTGAGTTTCCTTCCCTGTACCATTAGATTTGCCAGTAGGAAGGTTAAAACCCCTTCCTTCCCTGCCCACCACCCTAGCACCAACCAAATTCAAGCCAAAGATTTTCTAAGGGGAACTTTCTGCTCTGCATTTTCAGCCCAACATCCGGGTATGGTGGCCCACTGAAGTCTCAATATGTCTCCTAATTTTACTGTCTCTCTGACTGCAAAATGGGGGTATATCAAAGCTGGCCAAAGATTATTATTTTTTCCTGCTTGAGGTAAAGGGCAGTATAATGCCCCTTCCCCATCCATGCTCAATGAACTGGCAGTTGAAACTTAGTTCAGCACTCAAGAACATAAGAGCCTGCGGGATCAAACCACTGGCCCATCTAGTCCTGCATCATGTTCTCTCACAGCGGCCAACCAGATGCCTGTGGGAAACCTGCAAGCAGAACCTAAGTACAAGAGCGCTGTCCCCTGCTGTGATTCCCAGTAACTGCTATTCAGAAGCATTACTGTCTTTGACCATGGAAGCAAAGCACAGCCATCACTGCTAGTAGCCCTCTCCTCCTTGGATTTGTATAATCCCCTTTTAAAGCCATCTAAACTGGCAGCCATCACTTTCTCCCCCGGAAGCCAATTCCATAGTTTAACTATGGAACACAGTTAACATCTTGTTTATCTGTCCCGAATCTTCTAGCAGTAAGCTTCCTGGATGTCCACAAGTTTTAGTGATGGAGTAGCATCCTCCACCACACCTGAGGCAACAGATTCCTGGGTTGCTCCTGGAGAGCCTGTGTGACAACAAAAGGAGAATGAAGTTACGGACACAGGCAATGCACATAATCGGAGCTGTTTTTCCCATTGGTCTTAGTGGTTTGGCCTCTCAGGGGCACCCTAGCGAGTGGGGGAGCTGCGTGGCTTTGCCAGCAGCCTCCCCTTCCCTGCACACCCACCAGCTGCGCCCCGATAACTATATGGCTGGTGGGTGTGCAGCTTCCTTCCCAAGCCTCTGCATCTGCTAAAGATGGCCCTGCTCCTGGTCGTTGTCATCCTCCTGCTTCCTGAAGAAAGGTGGCGCGCAGCCTTCCCAGGCTGCCCTCTTGGGCGCCCCGACACCAGAGAGCATGTCCGCCAGCATGTTCTCCTGCTTGATCGCTGCCACCACACCAGGGATCGGGGTAGTAGGGGAGGCAGAGGACATTTTCCACCACCCCTTCCCTTGTTTTGGAGTTGTGAGGGGGGGGCAGCGCTGGAGGGATCTTTGCACCACGGCGCTGGATATGCTTAAGACGGCCCTGCACATAATTTAACAAAACCACATTTCCCTGTCTTTCCAAACTGACTAGGTCAGTTTCCTTAGACATTTAAAGCTCTGGACTGTCTCACACTGAGCCAGCCCAAGACATTTTGCTACCTGAGGCAAAGGACAAGATGGCATCCCTCCCCATTCCACGTACAGAAGCCAACTAGACCGGTAATTGAATCTTACTGCAGCACAGGCAACTAACTGGATGGTGCCCACCATTGCTCTCCTCCATCACAGCAGGTTAGCTATGGGGGTACAGGACAGGGCACACAGAAGATGTCCAGGGGGCTCAGGAGAAATTGGGGGGGGGGCTGCCTCCATTGTCTCCCAGCATTTGCCACCTGAGGTGATTGTCTTATGATAGGGCTGGCCCACAACACACAAAATTATAGACATGTGAAGTTTACAGCTAACAGGGGACTCCAGTCACCTGCTTTTTTTTATATAAGTAGATTTTTCAGCGTAGTACCTTGGAAGCATTGTGGTTTACCAAGAAGCATGCCTCATTTAGCTCTTATTTTTAAGCCAACTGTATTTGAAAACTATGTTAGTATCTGGCAAATGCAGGGAGACTTTAGGAAAATATTAAAATCACTATGGGAGTGACAGGAAAAAATGGAGTGAGACAGATTCCTCTGGTCTGATCCTTTATGATTCTTTGCTGGTTATTGCGTATATAAATTTCAATCCCCTTGAACAAGTGGAGGAGGGGAGTCAGAGGGAAGCTCATGATTATCATATCACTCAAAGCAGCACAACTTTTAAAAAATCAGCTCCAATATAAATTCACTCTATATAAAATGACTTTTAATATTCTTTTTCTTAACATAAGTATTAAATTTCATATGATTAAAAATTTATTTACTTGCTCTTTTCCCTTAATTTGGATTTTTATTTGCTATTATTGCCGGTCCCATCTGATCTCGGCAAAAGGAAAAAAAGAGGAAACCTCTCTTGCTGCACATTATAACACGAAAGGATGTTAAGACAAGAGCATGCCATTAACTGTGACACACTGTTAGACTTTGAAAGTCAACTCTTTAAAAACTAAATTAAAAGTGACCTTCTCAACAGGGTGGGCATGGCCCATCATGCAACTCTGCGGCAAAAGGGGAGCCCGCGTTTCAATGGCTAGATTAGTAATTCTGTCAGAGGAGGCATGCGTAGGACGAAGCATCAAGTCCCGGTGTGTGGCCTTCACATTTAAGACCTGTGTTCAAGGTCCAGTTCTCGATGAGGACGTAAACCTGTGACTGGGCTGCTCCAGTTCACACTGCAAGTGGGGTTCAGTTTCCTCCTTCATGGGGGGAGGCTCTGCACATAGAAGGGCTGTAGCTCAGTGGTAGAGCATTTGCTTAGCATGCAGAAGGTCTCAGGTTCAATCCCCAATGGTAGAATTGAAACGGACCCCTGTGTATCATCTAGTAGTCCCACCCCCTGCCCTACAGGAATATGCAGCTGTCCTTTATGGGGATCGAACCTGCAACTTTGGCATAACCAGCACAACACTCTAACCAACCGAAAGATCCAGGCTATCCCCCATGGCATCTCCAAGCAGGGTTAGGAATGCATCCAGTCTGAAACCATGGAGAGATGCTGTCAGTCAACGTAGACACTAGTGAGCTAGGTGGGCCAATGGACTGACTAGGCATAAATGAGCTTCCTAAGTACAGAGTAGACACACACACACACACACACACACACACACACACACGGAATAACATTGTGTACAGCCCTTCTGTGCTTCACAGACAGCAGAAGCCTGCCAATTATTTGTTCTCAGACAGCAGGGGAAAACATACTTCTTTTCCCCAAGTCATAAAACCAGGGGGAACGTTAAAAATTTATGTTTATCAAATAAAACACACTGCCTCCTCATTGTTCTGAAATCCTGGAGAGCAGCTGCCAGTCAGTGCAGAAAAAACTGAGCTAGATGGACCAATGTCCTGACTTAGTTTAAGAGGAATTCCTATGTTCCTATACAGGGAAAGATTCGTTAAAGTTAGGAAAAATAAGGAGAAAATTGACAGGAAGGAAGAAACTGCGATGAGATGAAAGCATAGGACAATTTCAGGAGGTGCCAGGGGCCACAGAAAATTGGGTTGGGGGCAGCACTCCCAATTTCCCACCTGTGCTTTAAAATGTCCAGATCCGGATTCAGGCCTGGTCGTAGATGAGTCATGGCCATGGGAACCAATAGCTTTTCATCGCACTCTCGGGATTCTTGTGTGAAGCCTATGGCTTTATGCTTTCAAAAGAAATCAGCCCTCATGATTGAGGAGATAAATTTTAATGTGCCGTGCCAAGAATTTCCAAGGTGGGTTTCACCGGTGGCAATCTAATGATGCACTGCACACAGTTACCTGAGGAGTCACTGACATTATCATATCCTTCAAAATAGACGGCCCGGTGAATCTACATTTTCCTACCTGAGCAGTTAAGGCAGCCTCTGAAAGAGGAACAGGTAGGCCTATCAGAGATAATACCTGCGTAAGAGGGCTCAGACTACAATGATATCCCTTGGGATTTATTTATTTTTTCAACTGAACAAAAATCACCAGAGATGCTTTCAACGATTCTAGTTACCTGGCATTTCTCCGGCCTCTGCAATCCAGCAGGGGAAGCCCCTTTGGCTACTTTCTGAGCAGCAAAGGAGGTCCCTGGACCAAGCTTGCTGCCCAAGTAGCAGATCCTGCCCATTCACCCAATTGGTGAATTGCGAGTGGGCATGGGTGCAGCCCACTCGGCGGTGTATAAGCAAAGCCCAAAATATACACTACAGCCACTTCTTTGGCAGATCTCCCTCCCTCCCAAATTTGCTGACACATTTTACTCTGTTGAACCTCGCTATGGCCCGCAGTGGCATCGACCAAGAAGGGCCATTTGGAGCATAGAAAGATGCTTTAGAGAGCCAGTGTGGTGTAGTGGTTAAGAGCGGTAGACTTGTAATCTGGGGAACCGGGTTCGTGTCTCCGCTCCTCCATATACAGCTGCTGGGTGACCTTGGGCTAGTCACACTTCTTTGAAGTCTCTCAGCACCACTCACCTCACAGAGTGTTTGTTGTGGGGGAGGAAGGGAAAGGAGAATGTTAGCCGCTTTGAGACTCCTTCGGGTAGTGAAAAGCGGGATATCAAATCCAAACTCTTTCTCTTCTTCTTCTTCTTTATTTCAGGTCAGACTATTTGTCCATATAGCTCATCTAGTCAGACAGTGGGGCCTAAAAGAGGCATTAGTGTGGCCCCTACTGAACAGAACCTCCCTGTTGGTCTCAGATGTCTTATGGCAACTGCTGTCCTGCTGCAAATATCCCCTTCTTGTGCAAAGTCCTCAAGAGGGTGTTGCTGGACACCTTCCATTCCTGGACGCTATGGATTACCTAGACGAGGGTTTCCCAAACTTGGGTCTCCAGCTGTTTTTGGACTACTAGTCCAACCATCTCTAGCTAGCATGACCAGTGGTCAAGGATGATGGGAACCGCAGTCCAAAAACTTCTGGAGATCCAAGTTTGGGAAACCCTGATCTAGACCCATTCTAGTTTGGTTTCAGTCTAGGGTTTGGTCACACTGGTTGATTATCTTCTCCAGGAAAAGCACAGATGGAGCCTTACCTTGTTGGTTTTCTTGGCTTTTTCAGTGGCTTTGGATGCCATCAACCATGGTAAACTATCAGGTAGATTCTGCAGGATGAGAAATGGAGATATGTTGTTACAGTGGTTCCACTCCTATCCACAAGGGTAGTGCTAGAAAGTGGCAGTGAGGGACATCCGATCTGTTCCATACCATTTGTGTCATGGAATACCAAACAGTTCCATCTTGTTCCCTGTCCTGTTTAACATCTACAGGAAGTCACTGAGTGATGGCAGCAGGGGGTTGGAGTTGAATGCAATCAGTATGTTATTGACATTCAGCTCTATTTCCCTCTTTCATCTGGGTCCAGAAAGTCTGTGCAGATGCTAGGTCATTGTCTGGATGCTGTACTGGGATGGATGAAGGCCAGTATAACGGATTCAGTCTCAACAAGACAGGGGCCCTGTGAATAGGTAGGTGGCTCTCATGTTGAGGAGTTAAGCAGACAACTTGTAATGCAGGAATCTCATGAAGGAGCAAGTGCTGAGGAGCCCTCCTGAATCGAGCTTTGTTGCTGGAAGCTCATGTTGCCTCGGTGGCTCAGAGTACCTTTGACCAGCTTTGGTTGGTCTGCCAGACATTGCTATTCCTGGACATTGATAGCCTGACCACATTAATCCACCCCCTGGTAATCTCCCAAATGTGCTGTGCCCTTGAATGACACTACAGCCACTGCAGAATGTGGTGGCCAAGCTGCTAAGTGGGATCAACACAGAAAGCCAAATGACATAAGATTTAAAAGAATTGCATTGACTGCCAAGAAGCTCTGGGTCCAATTTCAAGGTTTTTAGTGATGACTTACAGAACCCTGAATTACTTGGGGCCTGGATAACTGAAGGGAAATCTCTCTATACACTGTTCTGCCCAAACATTATCAACAACATGTCACTTTTATTCAGATTGTATGTATATTTTAATACTTATTTATTTCATTTATATGCCACCTTTTCCTCCAAGGAGCTCAAGGTGGTCACATGGTTCCCACTCCCCATTTTATCCTCAGAACAACCATGTTAGCTCAGCTGGTAGAGAATGAGACTCTTAATCTCAGAGTTGTGGGTTTGAGCCCCACATTGGGCAAAAGATTCCTACATTGCAGGGGTTGGACTAGATGACCCTCATGGTCCCTTCCAGTTCTATGATTCTATTTTATGTTCTATGTGTGTTAGGTTAGGCTGGTCACCCAGTGAGCTTCATGGGTATTCAAACCCTTGTTGCCCAGGTCGTACTCCAAAATACTAACTTTTACACCACAGTCATTTTCTAGGTTTTGACATTTAGTATTGCAATTTTGTTTAGTAAACTGCTTCAGGATCCTTGGATAGGAAGCTGTCTCTAAACGACCACAACAACAACAATGTAGATTTCAGTTAATAGACTGGCTTCTGTAAGTGTGTCTACCTGTATGTATCCACTGCCTATAAGATGGGGACACCCCCCCCCCAATCTCATTCATCTGAAACTTGACAAGTCTGATCCCTCGAAGTAGTAGCAGAAGGCCTGGAGGGGAAAAAAATTATGCCAGCTGGATGGAAAACACAGATATTACTAGCAGCAGAAGAGTCTGCCATTGGAAGCGATGGGAAATTAAAATTAATGGAAAGAATCAAAATCAGTGGGAATAAGGATGTGATTTCAACAAATTAATAACAAAACGAAAGGCATTTTAACAACAAAAGCAAATAGAGTAGAACAGAACAAATAAATAAAATTCTGGCAGACTGCTAACACTTGCACCAGTCCTTCCATAGGAGTTTGATAGCCAGTGTGATACGAGAACTAAAAGGATGTTATTGTGCTACTCATAAGGTTAGGCTCTTTGGCCATCCCCGCTGTAAAAAAAATGTGCAGCAATACAATGTAGCTACTGAGTATTCCATTTCCCGGACTTTATTTGCTGAAATAGAAGAACGAGAGGAATCTGAACAACAGTAAATATCACATCCGAGGCATTAGAGAGTGGAAGAAAAGATTGACAACGGTAGCTCGACTGCTCCATCCTCCCCCTGCCAAAGCACAATTTAGTCTGTAGATAGATAGACTGAACTTCCGTAATAGAACTCCTATCTGCGGTAACTATCTAAGCATTTATACTTCACACATCACGGGTAGCTATCAGAGCAGTTGTGACTTCTGGAGCTAAAGGAAAATGCCTTGGGCCTGGAATTTGCAGCAGGAAGGAAAGAGAATGAAGAAGAAATAAAGAGAGAAATCAGATTCCGGGGTAGGAAAGAAGGGGTTGCATGCGCTGTGTGTCTTCTCAGTGTATTTCAAGTGTCCCATGGGATGTCCAGTTTGGGTGTTGTGTGGTGCCTTCATTTATGTGTGCGTCTGTGTTTTGG
Source organism: Lacerta agilis (assembly GCF_009819535.1). Classification (NCBI taxonomy): domain Eukaryota; kingdom Metazoa; phylum Chordata; class Lepidosauria; order Squamata; family Lacertidae; genus Lacerta; species Lacerta agilis. The sequence continues at coordinate 13,851,320 of NC_046321.1, forward strand.
GTGTCTGTTTTGATTGCGCATGTGGCTGATGGGAAGAAGTGTGCATGCACACGAAAGCTCATACCAAGAACAAACTCAGTTGGTCTCTAAGGTGCTACTGGAAAGAATTTTCTATTTTGTTTCGACTATGGCAGACCAACACGGCTACCCACCTGTAGCTGATGGGAAGTGTTATGGTTTATTTGGGTAGCCGAAGCTATTCAAAAAGCAAAATGCATACAAAACCAAACCAAGCGCAATACACTGTTAAAATAATTATTAAAGCAAGGCATTCTGTGGAATAAAAATTTTCTGTGCTAAAGAATTAGACTTCTCATCTCCACACACGTATCGCTTTAAAATTGCCAACATAAAGGCAACGCGTTGCCCTCACATGCACAGAGTCTCTCTTCACATAGAATTTGGTGTTTGTGTCCTTCAACTATAGCGGAACGCACAGACCTGAATCACAAAGCTTTGGTGAAAAAAGGAGGCTCAGCACCCAATCAGATTCTGAAATCACCAGCCCCCATTGAGAAACTGTGCGCTCCCAGGTGCTGATGATGGAAGAGCACGCACATAAAATTCAAGATGTTAAGGAAATTTCCCTGCTGTAATTGGATGTCTTTGTTTCAGTATGGTCTGAATGAACGTAACTGGGTGTAGAAACATCGGCCACAATTCACTCAAATTAAAATTACACTCACAGACCAGCTTTAAATGTGCTTACTCAGAAGTAAGCCTTATTTTCAGGAGGACTCAAAAAAAAAATCACAAATGGATGTGGTAAGGTTGAGAACTGAAGTTAAGACTGGAAAAGTGGGAAACAGAGAGAAACCAAAATGGAGAAATTCACCCCTCCCTACTCTCAGGTTATCTTAGCTCTGCAGGAATCGAAGTGTTGTTGCAAATGGTGTAAGGATCTACACAATACCTCCCATCGTAGTATCTTGCCCTCTCACCCTGGTATAACACCCTGCATTTTTAAAAGCGCACTAACTGGGAGCATGAGAAACTCTTGTGCAAACATGTCCTTGATATAACGACACAAATCCAAATTCAGAATGCAGCCCTTATGCTTTTCAAAGCAGACATATTTCACTGATTAGAATATATAGCCCCATTGTCATTACCTGTTTTAATTAAACTGTACAGTCTGAAACTTACATGGTGACAAATCATGCTAATTACGGATGCCAGAGTTACCTCCTGAGACTGGTCCATATGTTAGACTCTGCCGTTTATTGTTTAATTGACAGGGGCACTGTGGAAAGTTAGAAGCCTCGTGTTTTCTACGGGATCACACTGCTAACTACGGAAACCTTGGTGCAGTTAAATGAAGGGGTGGGGGGGTTGTTTGTTTCTTTCAGAAGCACTAGATATGAGATCCCTTTCTGCATCCATTCCAGTGGCAAACACCTCAGTGAGAGTTAGCTGAGAGAATTAGAAGGTTGGTTGCAGTAGGAATAGCTGGGGGTGGGGGGTCCACATTTTAAACCTGTGGGGGGGGAGCCTTAGGGCTGGGGGCCAAGTCTGCTCTTCTGCACTGTCCACAGGCCACACCACTCACCTGCTCTACTTTATCCCATCCCTGGGTGTTTTTGCATGGCTGGAATGTGTCCTTCAATTCTGATAATGCCTCTCGCTCGCTTGGACGGAGGACAGAGAAGGGGGGTGTGAGCATGTGCAGAAGTTAGCCCACTGTACAAAGGTACTCATACCCTTCAAAATTTCTCCGATGAAAATAGGGACATCCTATTCCATCATCATCATCATCATCAGAGCTGCACTCTGGGCAGCTTCCAACATATATAAAAACAGAACAAAACATGAAACTTTAAAAACTCTCCTATGCAGGGCTGCCTTCAGATGTCTTCTAAAGGTTTTTTTCTCTCGGGGGGTCAAATAACTCCATACCTTTCGACAATTCTCCAATGAAAATAGGGACATCCTAAGGAAAGGGGGATCATTCTGGGATCAAATCAGAAACTGGGATGGCTTCTGTAAATCCGGGACTGTCCCTGGAAAATGGGGACACTTGGAGGGTCTGAAAACATGCATCCATTGCTCTGTCCTCTTTTGCCTCTGGCCCCTCCCACTATTGGGATGTGGCCCCCAGAAGGTTTCCCAGATGGGAATGTGGCCCTTGGTCTGAAAAAGGTCCCCACCCCAGGGCTCATGCATGGGCATCTAAAGGTGTTGGCCAGGTAGCCTGCTCAATTTTGGGGATGGGGTCAGGAGCAGGGCCCCCACTCCCTAGTAGTCTGGTAATGCCCCTTTTATTTGAGTAATCTAGAGGGTGCAGATAGAGGACCTAAAGCATTCCACTTATGCGGAGAATTATGCTTTTAAGTGGATGTATTTCCAAGAGGGGATTCAGTTTTATCGCCAAAGTGTTGCGTCGAGCATGCTTTTAATCAGCGCGCTCTTATCTGCAGACCACTGCATGTTGTCCTTTCCCAAACCTAGGCTCTTCTCTCTCCCCACCAGGCACCCGCACCGTGCATCCTTCCCCCAGAGATTAATGTGCCCTCAGTGGGTTACAAATTTCAATAAATAAACACTCTACTTAGAATTATGAAAATGCAGGCAGCAGCGTGGGATTTCTAGCAGAATATCTACTTTATGAATCAGCACAGGCTTTTTCTCCCCCGCAGTTACATGTATATTAATAATAAAAAAATAAGAGGCAAACAAACACCTCGGAACACCACTGAAGGGAAATAATTTTCGTAAGATTTTTAAGTTGTGGAATCAGATTAGAAAGGTGTGGAGTCGAGGAGAAGCAGACATAGATCAACGGGAAGAGAAATAGCCTCGCTGTTAAAATGCGGAGCATAAAACAGGGGCGTAGGAAGCTGCATTACACCCAGGCAGAATATTGGTCCATGTAGTTTGATGTGGTCTGCACTGACTGGCAGCATCTCTCCAGTGTTTCAGGCAGTGGTCTGTCTCAGCTTTACCTGGGAATGCCACACAGCTGTATTTGGGCAGCATGGGGTGTTGAAATTTTGCACCCCTAATGATTTTGTGCTGATGATGGTGCTGGAGGAGACTCTTGAGAGTCCCATGGACTGCAAGAAGATCAAACCTATCCATTCTCAAAGAAATCAGCCCTGAATGCTCACTAGAAGGACAGATCCTGAAGTTGAGGCTCCAGTACTTTGGCCACCTCATGAGAAGAGAAGACTCCCTAGAAAAGACCCTGATGTTGGGAAAGATGGAGGGCACAAGGAGAAGGGGACGACAGAGGATGAGATGGTTGGACAGTGTTCTCGAAGCTACTAACATGAGTTTGGCCAAACTGCAAGAGTTAGTGACGTATAGGCGTGCCTGGCGTGCTCTGGTCCATGGGGTCACAAAGAGTCGGACACGACTGAACGACTGAACAACAACAATGATTTTGTGCCCAGGGCCACTGACCTGTGGCCCACCACGCTACGCCACTGGGCAGATCATGTAGCAGCTTGCAGGTTCAATGTTCCACCTCTCCACTCAGATGGGATCTGAGACTCTCTAGCAGCAGGACTGATCTGCAGCCAAGTAACTGGAATTCAGAGGATAGTCAGTGTAGACAAGGGGTGAGGAACCTCAGGACCAGGAGCTAAATGTGAACTTCCAAGCATTTCTTTATGCCCCTTGGAACTCTGCCCAAGCCCACAGCCTCCATGCCCATACACCTCACTGACCCTGGGCTCTCCTCTAGTGGTTTTACCTGTGTCCTTGAATTGAGATACTAAATTTTGCTTGCCTGGATGGAGAGTGGTTTATGACTGGCCACATCCACTTTTGCATACATCCACTGGTATGAGGCCCATGAGCAGAAGAAGAATCCTGCTGGACAATGGCCCACCTAGTCCAGCATCCTGTTTTCACAGTGGCCAACCAGGTGCCTGGGGGAAATCTGCAAGCAGGACTTTAGCACAACAGCACTTTCCCTTCCTGTGGTTTTTGGCAAGTCGGAAGAAGAAGAAGAAGAAGAAGAAGAAGAAGAAGAAGAAGAAGAAGAAGAAGAGTTTGGATTTGATATCCCGCTTTTCACAACCCGAAGGAGTCTCAAAGTGGCTAACATTCTCCTTTCCCTTCCTCCCCCACAACAAACACTCTGTGAGGTGAGTGGGGCTGAGAGACTTCAGAGAAGTGTGACTAGCCCAAGGTCACCCAGCAGCTGCATGTGGAGGAGTGGAGACACGAACCCAGTTCCCCAGATTATGAGTCCACCGCTCTTAACCACTACACCACACTGGCCATCACAATTACAGGTAATGCAAGATTTAAAAAATCCACGTGCTGGGCTATCAACAACCAGACTGTTCACTTTCTCAAAACTGGCTTCTACAGCCACTGTCCAAATCAAATGGGAAGCTCCTTGTAATAATCGACGCATAATGTTGGACTCCAAATCCCATCATTCTTGACTGTTGGCCATGCTGGTTAGGGCTGATGGGATTTGGAGTCAAACTTCATCTGGAAGTCCGGATTCACTGTCCCTGGAGTAAACAATGAGATTAACAAGCAGAGGTTGGTGCGGAATGACAATGAGCATGACCGCACAACACAGAAGCATTATTGCACCCAGAATTTTATTTCAAATAATGTTACTGCCCCATATCAGTCAGTTGGGGAGGTGCCACTTTGATTTTCTGCTTCTGCAGCAAAATATTTTCAGCCAGCTGTGCATATTTTGGTGTGTTTTTGTTGGGTTTTTATAAAGAGCATTTCACAATCGATCGTGATGTTAACAATTTGCCAATAATAATACAAAATAAAGCACCCCCTTAACTGAAATTTCACAGGAACGTGGAATTGAATGAAACTGCCAAATAAATCCCCATCTTTGTTCAAACACAACACAAAACACAATGGATCCTTGAAAATCCGTGGCTCCATTTGCCAAAAACTGGGTCTCATGGAACTACTAGGTTTTCCTGCCAAGGCACAGTCCTAGCTGTTGGAAAGGCTTAGTGGAACAATTTCAGCTAGAACCACATGCTTCATAGCTCTTTTTTACTACAGGTAAGAGAGCTCTGAAAGCCTGGTCTGGCAAGCCAGATCATGAGCCTAAGGAGAGCCCAATTAAAATCAACAGATTCTCTTTGATTTGCCAGAAAAAGGGAACGTGCACTTAAAATGGAACTCAGCAGTTGACATGAAAGGCAATTTATTCACTAAACATAATTACCAAAGAAAGAGTAACTCTCGACCAAAGGGGGTGGGGAATCAACCTGTTGAGTATACAATGTGGTCACAACAATCATAAGACACTTCCGCCAGCAATTCTTCTTCCTGTCTGTCCGGCAGAGGCCAGCCATCCTGTAAGTAAAAGAATTTGACTCCATCCCACTGTGTCACCAGGCCAATATGAATGGAACACTAGGCACAGTAAGAAGATCAGGAGCAGATCAAAGATTTATGATGCTCTACATCTCCTCCCTTTCATCATAGTTAAGCAATACACCAATGCCAACCAGAGTTCCCTCTTAACCAGAATTAACACTAGTCCCTCTAAATAGGTTGGACACAGCTCACCAATGCAAGGCAGTTGATGCAAGGCTCTATAAATCTTTCTTTTTGATGCATGCATGGCACTGCATAAAATGGGAGTGGGAGGCATAGGAGCCATCTCCTAGTGGCCTGATCCTGGGGGCCAACAAGACTCTGAGAAGGACTTATAGGTCTAGGGAACATTCCCCATAGTAGAGTCTTCAGTAACTTCTCCTGTGCTCTTCTAGCTGGAGAACTCAGGGGACAAATCCCCAACAACCCCTGAATCTGTTAGTATTCATAGAAGTCAAAGGCTACAGAAGCAGGCAAGGACCCTTTAAAAAACCACAACTGGCTTACTTCATGGAGTTGAGACTCAATGCAGAAAAGGGTTTGCCTGCCTCTGTAACGCCTCAGATGATTTTCTGGTGAGGCAAGCAGGACTCAACCACCAGGGCCCACTGGGTGCTGCCCAGGGTCCTGAATTCTACTTAGAAAGACCTTGCTTTTGTGCTTGCCTGGAAGACACTAGACTTGCTCACTTCTTCTGTGAGCTGTAAGTCTCAACAGAAGAGGAAGCCCCCAGCACTCACTACCTGAAACAGCCACCTCACTCTCCCAAATGATCCATTATAGTTCAGCAGTTGGCTTGTAGAGGCTGGACTTTACTGCTCACCTTTGCACGCATGCGCATTGCACACACACACACACACACACACACACACCCTGTTTAAAATTTTGTTGGCTTGGTGTTCTTGGTTTGCTTCTGCTCACTTTCGTTATTTCAGTTATCTGCTTTGGAACTGCACAAGGAAAGATGGAATATAAGTATTGTGATAAGCAATTAAGTTGCATAGGCCAGTTCTGGATGAAAGGAATCATTGCAGAGAAGAGGCTCTTGGAGAGGTGGGGAGGCCAATCTGGTTGCCATTTCTCTCGGGGGGGGGGGCTTCTTTTGAACTGCTCAGAGAAGAGAAGAATAGCACACTGCCAAACACAAATTTGCTCAACAGGGCTCACTTCCAAGGCAAGACGGATAAGATGAACCCTATTATTCTAATTTCGAGAGAGCACGTAGGTGTGGCGGGGGTGTGGTGTCATTACCCCCAATTGCTTTGTTTGCTTGAGACTCAAAATTATCATTTATCCCAAAGAACAAGAAACATCTTCTTTGATTCCCCGTAAGGATGTGAGAGAGGAGTAGCGACTGTGAATGCATGTGAAAGGGCCATTTAGAAAATTGGTAGTGTTTTAAAGTTTAGTTGTTCACTGTAATTTCTCAGAGCCGTGTTTTTTCATGAGCTCTCTTAACTCTCCCCCTTCAGGATAAGTTTGCTCAATTCATTAGGAATAGCTTTCAGCTGTTCAGTAAACTGTTATTGTCTGTATTTCTTTGCAGTAAGAGGTCACTCGCTGCTGCCATTATAAGCTCCACCACTCAATTCTTCAGCTGTTTGTTGTAACTTGGCAGTTTCTAAATGAGAACTGAAACTTGTTGTGTGTGGTTTTTCTGCCCAGATGCACTTAGTGTTTGCCCGCGTACACGCATTAACAACACAGATGCGTTGTTGTTTAAAACATGACTATTCTGCTTTTCTAAGGTCTGCAGACAGCTCACCAAAAATGCATGCCAAAGGAAACTAGAAACAGGAGAAACAATGGCAGAAAAGCCCTCTGAAAAGTCTGCAAGACTTTGGTTCAGACAATCACGTACCAAAAAAAAATATTGTGGTTTATGCTCTTGCGAATGAGCCATGGTGTACCTGAGAATTGTATGGCATACAGCCCCCCTCCTACCCTCTTCTCTTGCATTCAAAGAAGAATGAAAGCTTTCAGTTTAAGAACAAACCATGGTTCCTTGTAGCATCCAAACTTTGTGATTCTAAAGTTCTACAGCAACAGAGGATCTGAAACTACAGCTTGATTCTAGTTTGTTGTAACAAACTTTGATGGTAGTCAACTAAGTAGACACAATGAAAGTAATGGACATGACTAAGTTAGGTCCATTATTTCCATGGGTCTACTCTGAGTAAAACTTAGATTGATTCCTCCATCCCTAGTTCCATGTCCAAACTGTGTGACTTCCCCATGAACATTACTCTGTCCCAACAAGTTTCTGCATTGATCTGCAATTTAAAGTGGAGAATCTATATGAAAATTTGCACTTACTATGTACTTTTAAGCCTATTACCTCAAAATGAAGAGGCAAAAACTGCATGAGAACATTCAGGAAGCATGGAAACCAATGGGTAAGTAAGTCTGGAAGGTACAAATCACGTATGTTCTACTGGAAATTATAAATTCTCCAACCACCCCCAGTAAGAACAAACCACAGTTCTGTGAGTTCAGGTGCACTGCAGAACTGTGGCTGGTTCTTAGTGTCAAAGTTACATCTGCAATCCTATGCACACTTTCTGATGAAGAGGTTCCATTGAGTTCAATGGGGTCTACTCTGAAGTACACAACTACAGGCATAAGATTACACACACACACACACACACACACTGCACATTTCTTTCTTTATTTGTTCCCCTCGTCATCCAAGGAGCTGAGGCATATACAATTCTTCTCCTATTGTGCTTAGAATCTTCCCACCATTACCAAACAAACATATTACACCAGGGGTAAGGAATCACTTTCAATCCAAGGGCCGCATTCCATCACATGGAACTTTCTGGGGGCCACAGGCCAATGACAGGTGAGACCAGAGGCAAAAGTGGACAGAGCAACAGGTGCAACTCTTACCTTTCTACAGTAGGCTACATCCCAGCCACTTAAAAGTCAGGGGTTGCTGCACACCAGCATTCTTCCCTCCTTCACCTGGGTGAGCAAGAGACATGATTACCATTCAAGGACACATTCCAGTCAGGCAAAAGCACTTGAGGAGAGCACAGAGCAGCACTGGAGATGGGGGGGTAGGGGCTTAGGGAGAGTCCCAATGGCCAAATAAAGATACCAATAACTATACCCAGGACTGAAGTCCCCCATCAGGGACGTCTTAGCCATTGAGGCTACTGGCGCAAAGTGACGCAGCGCCATGGCCTGAGGAGGGCACCTGCACCCCCCCACCCCCGCCGGCAGCGCTACTCTCGCCCACCTCTTCTCAGGCTGCGGACACGGGGAGGGCATCTGCGAGCCTCCCGTCGGTGCTGCAGCCAGGGCTCCCTGGACGGCAGTGCCGTGCTGCCGCTTCGGCCGAGCAGGCAGAGGTGGAGGCGGAGGTGGAGCACAGCTGGCAGCGTCGCCACCTGCCCCTCCATGCCCTCTGGCTGCCCGCCGCACCTAGCCCTGCCCGGCAGAGTGCGAGTTCGGCATCCCCGCCTGCCGTGCCACGCCCACCGGCTGCCCGCTGTGCCTGGCCCTGCCCAGTGGAGCACAAGGGGCACCGGAGGGATCTTCGCACCAGGGCACTGGATTTACTTAAGACGGCCCTGTCCCCCATCCCTATATGGGCGGGGTACAAATAATAAATATTATTATTATTATTATTATTATTATTATTATTATTATTATTATTATATCGCATCAATGCTTTTGTCATCTTCATTGGTTTCCAGTCCATGCCTGGGCTCACTTCAAAGGGCAGGTTGTAAATCACAGCTCAGGAGCCTGACACCTGAATGATCAGCTCTTATTCTATGGCCCTGTGGTCATCAGTTCATTTGAGGCCCTCATCTGAGTGTCCTCTCGAGCCGGGCTATGGAAGGTGACCATGAAGGAGTGGGGCTGTTTGGTGTTGGCTCTCTGGTTATGGAACACTTCCCCTGAGAGTATATACCTGGCATATACTTTTCTATTTCTTTGATGCCGGGTGAAAACCTTTTTCAAAAATGAAAATGAAAATGAAATCCTAGCCCTTTAAAAATGTGTTGGTTAACTGGTTTACAGTTTTAACAACTTACTCTTAGCATTCACAATGGTACAATGTTGTGCTTTAAACCCCATAAAGATTGTTACTTATTATTGTTATTAATTAATTTATATACTGCTTGGTACAAAAGAGGCTTCCAAGCAGGTTACAAAGTATAAAAACCAGTTAACACAAATAATAATCATCCATAATTAAAATGGATAATAAAATAAACCCATCAGAACAGTAAAATGTACACATCCATAATTAAAATAGATAATAAAAGTATCCCATTGTGATTTTTGTGTGTGTGGTATTCATTCTTTTGATGTTATGACTTTGGCTGAATTTGTTTTAATCTCTGGTCTGTTAGTATTTGCGGCTGTGTTGTATTCCGTGCTGTTATATGATCGGTGTTTTTATTGCAATTTTTTTGGTAGTGTTGAATTATTTTCACGTTGTTCGTCGCCCTGAGAATTTTTTGTCACAGGGCGACTAATAAATGCAATAAATAAATAAGATGTGATTGTGCAGAGCAGAGAGATCAAGAAGTGAAAGACAGAGAGAGAGTGGAGAAGGCACTTCTTAGCATGATGGGGAGAGTTATATTTGATAACTGTGTGTTAGGGGCAGAATCCCTCCCAGAAAAAAAAGTTTGCAGTTCTCCACCTGGCCCCTTTGAGCTTTCCCCATCAACTTAGTTTACAATCCTGGATAGCGGTTGCTTGAGAGTCCAGAGGACTGATCCATGCCCCCAGTAGTGAAGTATATTGTGGAAAGATAATTCAGGTTTTCAATCCTAAATACATTTACTTGGGAATCAAGCTGGTTGAACTCAGTGGGCATATTTCAGGAATCATAGAATCATAGAGTTGGAAGAGACCACAAGGGCCATCCAGTCCAACCCCCTGCCAAGCAGGAAACACCATCAAAGCATTCCTGACAGATGGCTGTCAAGCCTCCGCTTAAAGACCTCCAAAGAAGGAGACTCCACCACACACTCCTTGGCAGCAAATTCCACTGCTGAACAGCTCTCACGGTCAGGAAGTTCTTCCTTATGTTTAGGTGGAATCTTCTTTCTTGTAGTTTGAATCCATTGCCCCGTGTCCGCTTCTCTGGAGCAGCAGAAAACAACCTTTCTCCCTCCTCTATATGACATCCTTTTATATATTTGAACATGGCTATCATATCACCCCTTAACCTTCTCTTCTCCAGGCTAAACATACCCAGCTCCCTAAGCCGTTCCTCATAAGGCATTGTTTCCAGGCCTTTGACCATTTTGGTTGCCCTCTTCTGGACACGTTCCAGCTTGTCAGTATCCTTCTTGAACTGTGGTGCCCAGAACTGGACCACAGAAGGACCACAGCTCAGTGGTAGGACATCTGCTTTGCATGCAGAAGGTCCCAGCACCTCCACTTTGGGCTGGGAGAGATGCCTGTCTGAAACCAATGAGAGCCATTGCTGGTCATTGTAGCCAATACTGAGCTAGCTAGATGAGTGGAGTCTGACTTGTATTCCTGTGTAACGTGTGATGGGAAACGCCTCCACTTCAGACCGTGAAGAGTTTCTGCCATTAGGAATAGCAGACAATTACTGGACTAGATGAGACAACAGCCTGGAATAAGGCAGCATCCTATGTTCTAAAAGTTAAACGATGTTGGCCAAACAAGTGTATGGTGATGTTCAAGTACAAAGTACAATGAAGGAGGTAGCATATATCTAATGAAAGATGCAGAATTAGAGATGGCCATGTGGGTGGCGCTGTGGTCTAAACCACAGAGCCTGATCAGAAGGTCGGCGGTTCGAATCCCCGCGATGGGGTGAGCTCCCATTGCTCAGTCCCTACTCCTGCCAACCTAGCAGTTCGAAAGCTCGTCAAAGTGCAAGTAGATAAATAGGTGCCACTCCAGTGGGAAGGTAAACGGCGTTTCCATGCGTTGCTCTGGTTTCGCCAGAAGCGGCTTAGTCATGCTGGCCACATGACCCGGAAGCTGTACGCCGGCTCCCTCGGCCAGTAAAGCGAGATGCCTGAAACCCTGGAGAGCTGTTGCCAGTCACTGTATCAAGGTAGATGGACCCATGCTCTGACTTGGTAGAAGACAGCTTCCTTTGATCAGAAAAGGACCATGAAATGTTGGCACTTGAGCCAGGCAATCCAAAGCGAGTTGCCATGGTGATTTTAGGGGGGGGGAACATTGTAATAATATGCTAAATAATTGGCAATTGGCTGCCCTTCACTGGTACTCCAAAGCCCGCCACCTGCAGCTGACTCCCTGCTGCACACCAAATGCTCAGGATCAGACTGGAGGCGCAAGACATGCGCAGTCAAACAGCCAGTTCAAACAGCACTGGGATGGCGAGGGTCTGAAATCATAGACCAAACAGGTTGTGTGAAGGCCAGTTCAGTAGACTTGCCTGCATGTAGCAGACGCTTCCCTGTTTTGGCCCAGCTTGCTTCACCCACATCTCTAAAGCTGCCCGATTCACAATGCACAAGGGATAAGGTGTGGTTTGTTCTGTGCCTTGGCTCAGTCCAAATCCAGACAGGCTGTGATGGTGCTGCCAACTTGCGATATATTTTTGCTCACGACAGTCTGTTCAGACAACCAGTCTCCACGTCTTGTGTGAAACTGCCGCAGATTAGCCCATCACTTGGGAAGAAAATGGAGCATTTCAACAACCCAGAGTAGAAGTTGCCTGCCACGGATTTGGTCCCATGAGCCCCCTCTACTGGGCTAGCTTGGGCCCAGTTTCCGCAGAAAGCAAAGGCAGCTTCCAAAAGGAAAGTGAGAGATCAGAAGCGAGGAGGAGGCAGCATTCTCAGATTCCAAATGTGCTCTCTCTCTCCCAAACTTTTTGTTTGCCTGATGGCCTTGGGCTTTTTCCTCTCCCCACTGTAGCTTTCAAATCCGTTGGCAAACAGCTCACTGCAGCTCTGCGTGTAATCCTTTGGGGGTTAAAATAAAGGTAGCTTGTGAACTCTGTTCTCCTTCAAAACTAATGGACTCTTCCCCCCTCCCCCCCTCCGTGCTTTACACACAGAGACACAGTTGCTCGCCCCCCTCCTTTCTCCCCAAATATCCCCCTTTGTCCACTTTTATGAATTGAAACATGCACTCCCAACGTGCACACACGGGGAATCCTGCCCATTAATTAAAGGACTTGTCAGCCCCAATCCTCGATTCTTACAGTGTAGGAAATGTCTCCCCTTTTAAGTGCAAAACCATAACATTACCATTTCCCCAAGTGCTCTCTGTTTTAGGCTGCTTTCCTAATTAGAGGGATGATAACAGCCCCGCTGATTGGCATTATAAAAGCACTAGTTTGGCTTCATCTGTCCCAGGTGTGCTGTGTAATTTTTCTCTCGCCCCCACCCTTCTCACCGGTTCAGAGCAATACCTCTCTTCTTCATTGTTCCTTAAAGTTTTCATCTGAGGAATTAATTCAGATAAAAAGACATTAGAAAAGAACCTCTGCTGCCAAAGCCCATCAGCGAAACCTTTTATCAAAAGTACAAACTATACAAGCTAGATATATTTTTTTCCCTTTTACCCTTTTGTTTCTGAGGGTTAAAAAAAGGGGGGAAGAAGAAGGAGAAGAAGAGGAGGAGGAGGAGGAAAGGAGAGAGAAGGAAGGGAGGGAGGAGGGGAAAAAAACCCAGAGTTCTGTCAATGGACTGAATGCACCATTAAAACTGGCGTCACTACAAAGGTTAGCGTAGATCTAACTGTCAATACAGTGAGTGGAGTGGAGTCCGGTAAGGGGAGGGAAGGGAGCTTTGGTGAGAAAGAGATACTTTGATATTTTGGGATGTTAGAAGGGTGAATGTGAAAAATTGGAGGTTGGGGATCTAATTACCCAACCATAATTGGGGGCTAGGGAATAAGCTGCAGTCCTCTCAACTCACCGCAGATCAATTATGTTAAGAGAACATCTGTAAGTAGAACTTAATGAGGTCCATTAGAGCAACATGTACAGCCTCCTCTAACCGTACTTGTCAGCTTCTTGGATGAGCCAAAGAGAGCTGCTAACTAGGGACCTGGTGGAGGTGTTTAAATACTGAAGGAGGAGAGCTGGCCCGTTCAGGTCTTGCGCTCAGCTGGGGAAGAAAGTAAGGAAAGGGGGGGAGGAAAGAAAGAAAGAAAGCAGGCAGCAGCAAAGCGGAAAAATCTGGGATTTTGCTCCTATTTGATGCTACTGGAACTCAAGTGGGTGAGAAGAAGGGGATCAAGTATAGTTTTTTTGCACTTGAACTGAGGGGGTGCGCACATCTTCTTTTTTTCTTAAAGAGGAAAAAAAAACCCACCAGGATTTGGTATCTTATTTTCTCCCTCCTTGCATGTTCATTGTCTTTTGCTCCACAATAAGAGGTGTACATCACAACGGGCATCTCTCTCTGGGACTGTACAAAAATATTACTGATCAGAGGGGAGGGGAAAAAATTAATTTCAAGAATTGGCAGGTGACTTTTTTTTTTTTAAGGACAAAAGTGTCCAAGCTGTGAAACTTGGAAGAATTATTTTACGTTATTGTTTTTTTTCCTGCTGAAGCCTTCTCTTGCACAAAGGTAAGTCTTTCTCTCTCTCTGTCTCTTTTTAAAAAGAAAATCTTAACATCCTTTTTAAATAACACCACCTTGCAAAATTATACGTGCATATTTTTTTTTATTTTTTTTAAAAAGGAAAGTGGAAAAAGGAAGATGTTGAGAGATCCTCCAGCAAGGAGGGTAAAAGAAAAAGGACCCTAGTTGTTGATGGTTTTGAAACATTTTTAGGGGGAAGAAAAATAAAGATTGTGATGTTTCACTGTGTGTCCGGCCTCCATCTGTAACTACACTGGACGGAGGGAGGGAATCGAAAGGAATGTGTTTTTTTGCCCGTCTGGGTTTGAGTCTTTAAGAACGTGAGGAAGTAAACAATACCGACAAATCCTGTTTCTGTGGCGATCCCGGTTTGAGTTATTTGGAAAAGGCAGAGCTGGAAGCGGAGGGAAGAGCCCGAAAGCGGCGGAGCTGGGGAGGGTTTCTGGTCCTCCTCGACCCAGAGTCGGCGCGCCTCTCTTCTTCAACTAGATCACTTTGCTCTCGCCTGAATCTATGCCTCCTCTTCTCCCCCCCCCCCGCCCGCCCCCCCTCACACACACACCTTGGGTACTTTGATTTTTTTCCATCTCCGACACAACACTACCGATCACATCTGTGCAAAGTGCTTTTTAAAGTAATAAACCACTTCGTCTTCACTTTTCTCCCCTCTTCCTTCTCCCCACCCACCCCTTGCTTGTGTGTGAATAATTCATATGATTCTGAAGAAAGAGGAAGAAACTGCTTTTCCTCCTCTTTACTCCCTTATTTTGCTATAGCCTCTACTCTCCTTCATTCCCCTCTTTTTATTTTGCTATAGCGCGCATATATATATATATATATATATATATATATATATATATATATATATTCTTGCTGTAAATTGCATGATTGGGGAAAGAGCCTGCTTTCAAATAATTTAATTCATGACAAAACCTAATTACTGTCAGGTAATACCCTGTCAGCTTTAATGCATTTCATCAGTCATAATGAAAAGAAGAGCATTTTATGACCCATCTAATTATCATTACATTTTAGGGGGAAATGAATGGCGTGGAGCTGAATGTTAACTATTCTATTTTATTCCTTTACACATGTGGTTTGGCATATTACTCACCAACTCCCCCCCCCCTCTCTCTTTATTTTAAAAAAGATCCCTTGATTGGTGGAGTGGGAGGGGGGAGAAACAGGGAACGATTGCAATTAGATGCGGAGCTGTTTGTTACACACACACGCGGGCGCGCGCGCACACACACACACACAGAGCGCCAAAAGTGACAAAGTGCTTAATGTCTATTGCAGGTTGGTGTTGACACCGGGTATCTTATTGCCACAGTCCAAATAGAGTACTAATTACTGCGCATGATGTCACCGTAGGCAGAGGAATAATCCCATCATTTAATTAGTTGAATGATTTAAACAAAGATTTGCATAGATGCACTAATCAGTTGCCATGAATTACGGAGGCGCCGTTGCCAGCGAGGGGTAACAGATCATGGGAGGGGGGGTGGAGAGAGAGAGAGGAGGAGGAGGAGAGGAGGAGGAGGAGGAACGGGCAGAGGGGAGAGAAAAGAGCGCGAGAGAGAATTTCATCTCCTTTAACATAATTAATTTAATTGTCCTCATTAGCTGTACCATTTGTTCTGATTTTATTTCTCCCTTTCTTCACACATAACCTCTCCGTCTCTCTCTCTCCTCCCCCTCCTCTTGAATGTCTTGGATGAGAGAGAGAGAGAGAGAGAGAGAGAGAGAGAGAGAACGCGCGCACACTTTGCTGGGTCACTTCGGAGAGGGGCAGGCGGGGTGTTTGCAGATGCAGCGCGTAAACAGAGGCGGTCTGGAGGGTTCCAGGCTGGGATGAAAACTCGCCCTCTTGCCTGAAAGGGAACCGGGTGTCAGGTCTCGGCTACCGCCTCTCCCTCGTCACTTGTGCAAATCGGATCAACAGGAAGCGTGTCGGGGGTTGCTTTTGGGCGCGCGCGCGCACACATCCACGCGCGCGCACTCCTGGATCAGAGTGCACTTTGGGTTTCGCAGCGTTTGAGCATGAGTGCCAGCTTGCTAAATAAAATGAAGAACTGTCCTAGACAGAGGCGCGGGGTGGGGGCAGAAAACCCAGGAGATGAATGTGTGCCTTCAAGAGAAGACACATTGCACTTCTGCTGTGGCTTTAATTATTATTATTATTCTGATCAGAATTGCTGGATTATCGGGAGGGGGAGGAAGAGGCGAGAGAGAGAAGAGGGTGAAGGAAGGATATCAAATCTCTCCAAGGCCTTAAAAGCTTTTCTTGGGGGTCTTGAAAGCACCCTCTCTAATAATGGGTGTCATTCATTTTTTTTAAAGGATGGGGAATTCTAAGCTGACATCTTTTAAAAAAGAGGCTTTGTGACAATCTTAGTGTGGGGCTCCTAATGGCAGACAACAGAGGAACACTTTGAAGTCTGCAAACTGCATTCACAAATTCTTAATCGGTTTTTACCCCCCCCCCTTTTCTACCAGCTGTGGGTTGACTCTTAAAAAATAGAAGATGCCGGGGGATCTGAGAGGGTGGTTGTTATTTACACAATAAATAGTGGTGGTTATTTACACAATAAATAGGCTTACGCCTGAAAAAGGCAAGATATTAAGGCACGGGAGCAGGGCTTAATATCCTATGATTTTGAGGATGGGGGTAAGGAATCAATATCTGATTGCAGTTTGTCATTTAAACACCTCTATTGTCTCCCGCCAAACTGCGGGAGGCAATGGAGGATAGGGGTGCCTGGCGTGTTCTGTTCCCTGGGGTCACGAAGAGTCGGACACGACTGAACAACAACAATTGTCTCCAGTACCTCTATGATGCGCCTTTGCTCAGGGCAGCAATCTGGAGTCAAGAGCCTTCCTATACATGCTTACTCAGGAGTAAGTCCCGCTGAGTTCATCGGGACTGACTCCCAGGTAAAGTGCCTTTGCTTTGGTTCCTTGGAGCATGGAGAGGAATGGTAGGACGCATCTCTGCCACACCCCTTTCTCCCCCCCCCCCAAAAAAAAAGGAAAAACAAAAAATTGAAAGGATCCTTTAGCTCGGCCCAATACATGCTTTCAAACCACGTGCAATGGGATCTACTGTTTGTGCAATTGTCAAAATGCAGAGGAAACTCGAGGTCAAAGTGTGGTCCTTTGTCCGCACTTCTGTAAAAGCGCGCTACTGGCAATACCTCAGTTAGCGCTGAAAAGTTTTGTTGCGCATGGAAAGGAAGACTTTCTTCTCACATAACGGTCCTGAAAGCGCCACTCTATTCCCCCCCCCCCGCTTCCCACCACTACTCCTCTCCGGCCAAAATCTCTTTTTCTAGAGAGTAAGAAAGCAGTGTGTGTGACCCTGCATGGGTGGTGAGGTCTGCAGGCGATGAGGAAATGGTGTTCAAAACAGGGTGAGCCAAGACGTTTTGCTCACCCACTTAGGACAGAAGAAAACCAGCCAGCCCGATGGGGGGTGGGGGGTGTCAGGGGGCGTTAGAGCCCTGCAGCCGGATCCTATGAATTCTTACTGGGAAGCAAATTCAAACCAGAGGCGGCTTCTCAGGTTAAAGCTGCGCTTCGGTTGGGCAAGCGCGGAGTTGTTCTCTCCGCGCCAGAGGTCACTTTGCGCGTGAGCCGGTGGGTCGCTCGCCGGCTGCCGCCGTCCCCGCTGCTCGTGTCTAGCATATGCATATGCTTTTCTTTTCCATTCCACCCCCCTTCCGCTGACTTGAACTCGCAGGCTTGTAAATTTTCACCCTGGGAAATTAGCGACAAAGCCCAATCTGTCTCCCGGCTGCTTTGCACTTTGCGAGCTGGAGGTTGTTGCAGAGCCGCAGATCGAGAGGGGGGGGGCGTGTTGGAGAGAGAGAGAGGAGAGGGAGGGAAGGAGGGAGGGAGGAGGGAAAGGGGGCGGAGGGGGGACGAGAAAGATAGGAGGGGGCACATACGAGAGAGTCGCGGTAAATAGCCTGAAACCGGCCACGAGCCGCAGCTTCGAGCTCGCACGTTCACACGCTCTCTCTCTCGCTTTTGCAAGCGCGCAAGCGGCGCTTGGCTGTCTCCCTAATAACAAGAGTGACCTTTTCCCCTTTGCTGTATTATGTCTGGCTGGTTAAGGGATTGCGTCCTGCAGTTGATACAGCCTCTGACTTCCTACAGCTCGGCTCCAAGCACGCTGCTTTAGGTAAGTTGCCTTTTAAACGGGGTTGGGGGTTGGTTAGGGGGTAGTGGTGGAGGAAATCAGTCCTAGACTCAGGAGATCCACCGATGCCTTTCCAAATCTCTCTTTCTAGGTAGGAGGACACCTGTAGCTCAGCCGAGGCCAACCCAATTAACTTGGCGGCTCCATGAGGACTTCATGATTATTATTAATAATACCAATAGGGCCTACTAATAAAACCCAGAGACAGGCAATCGCGTCCCTGCTATCCAACCCTCCCGTACTCCTTTCCCTTATTACTTTTCTTTCCTGTCTGCAAACAATGCTCCTCTCTGACCTTCCCAAAGGAAGAACCAGCTCCATCCAGAGCAGCGCCGGGGTTTCTTGAACTCACCTTGCCTTGCTTTTAATTGAGAAGGTAAGTTGAGGCAGCGGTGTCCACGCCAGTTTGGCCCCCGGGGCAGTTTTTTTTGGGGGGGGGGTCCTGTTCTTTCCCCCTCCCTCATAAAGTCGGGATCCTGCTCCTCCTCCTCGACTCTCTCCCGTCTCCTCCGTGCTCCGCAACTTGGGGCTCCCCAGCTCCTCGCTCTTTTTCCCGCGGCGTGTGCGTGTGTGTGCCTGTGTGTTTAAATCAGGGGAGGTTTTCCTTATTTTTATGATGACGAGAGAGAGATGCGAGATCGGGGGCTGCAGGAGGCGAAAGAGCGGCGCGATTGGAGGGCTGGCGAGCAAGAAGCGCAGGCGAAGTTAAACAATGAAACGGGAGCAAACGCCCGCTCGCCCTTTCCCTTAAACCGCGTCGCCAAATCCGGCTGGCGCGCTCCTCGTTGCCAAACAGCGCGAGCGTGAAACGCGATGGTGAGAACCGACTTCATCTCTCCCCTTCCTCCTCCTCCTCCTCCTCCTCCTCCTTCTAAGAAGCGGATCCCTTTTCTTTTCTCCCTTGCTCCTCTCGGTTTTATTTCTAATGAAGCTTGAAGGGAGGGGGGGGGGGTTCTGTCTTTTAACCCTAAGCACCCTGCAATTTTTAGTGGGAGAAAAGCCACCTTTTGCGCATGGGTTTTCTCTATTCGGTGCAGCCTTGGAAGAAAATAAGGAAAGAGGTTGGGGGGTGGGGACCAATCCGATGGGCAATTGTGATATCTAGCCCTCTTTTCCTTGTGATGGTGCATTTCTCCTCTCGGTCCCCTCACCCCACCCCCCGGCCACCCCTTCTCTGCCTTAGAGTCCGAGACAGGCTTGTGCAAACGCTGCATGTGACGGTTTAATCAAATCCATTTGTTACCGCCGAGCTTAAAAAGAAGACCGCGGGGGCGGATAGAGTTAGGGACGCATGTGGCTCTTTGTAGATCGCCACCACCATTGCAAAGATAGATGCGTGTGCGTGTGCATAATCTCGCCCGCTTGCAAGTGCCTGCTGCCGTGTGTGTTGGTAGAGGTGTCGCTTTTTCCAGCAGTCTCTCTTCCCCCACCCGCCATCCCTCCACCCCCTTTCCAAAGTGCTCTGCACAATAGCCCTGTTCTCTCTTCGCTTTCAACGCAAACCTCTTCCACTTGACCCAAACAACGGGGAGGGACACACATACACACACGGACACGGACACACACACAAACACACTTGCCACTTCTTGCTTTGCTCAATGCGAAGGAGCTACCCGAGAGTCCTTAAATCAACTCATGCAGAAAAAGGAGAAAAGTTTCGGTAAGGTTGCCATCGATTGTTTCGTTGCTCTTTTCTTAAATATATATTATATCTCCTCCCTTACCTTGACGAGCGTTGAGCAGATGTGCATTTCAGTCTGGATGTTTTGGAGAGGAGGAGATTTTGGGGGGTGGGGGTGGGGGGTAATACCTTTTCCCCCTGACTTCAGCTTGTGTTATGAAATGCGCGCTGCCGCTTAGTTGGTAGGCGAAGGCTTTTATAATTTATTTTTAAGCCAGTTATTTATTCATTTTACTTTAGGTGCAGCTGCCGCAGAAAGCTGCAAAACACTTTCTCCTTCCCCCCCCCCAAGTCCCCCTTACCCTGTAAAACAAAATAACACAACAAAAGCCAGCCCACACGCCATCCTTATGTGGATTTGCAGGGGTGGGGGGAGAAATTAGAGGCGCCTGGCTTGTAGCTAACAGTGCAAAGGGGGGCGAAGGCTTCTTTGTTGTTAAAGAGAGTGTTTCCTCTGTCGTGGCTTTTTTATTTTTTTATTTTGCATGTGAACTGCATCAAAATTGAGCTCACTCTTGCAAATCTCTTGTTGGCCTTTGCCAACCACTAGCACTTTGCTGCCATGGTAACTGTAATTAAACTGATAAGAGTGGAAAAATGTCAGTATCTCTCTGAGTCTTACAGCTGCATTGGAAGAAAGGAGGTGGGGGCCGAGAGAACAAAAATTGGCTTCCAGCGGCACCACATTGAATTGGGAGAGGTGAGGTTGGGTGGGGAGAGGGAAAGGGGTGGAGGGGAAAATATGGTGTATTTAAAAGGATATATGGGTAAGGGACTTTAGGAAAAATATCCTCTTTCTCTGCATCTTGGGGGGGGGGGAGGACAGGTTTTTGGCACTTGTTCAACCTCCCAGCTCTCTAAGAAGGGTTACAGGGAAGCTCTTAGCCCCCCCCCCCCCCAACTAGCTCTCAGAAATTTAGGCGATCATGACAAGTTGGGGGGAGGGAGGGGGCAGAGCTAAAGAGGGGCAGAATGAAACCTTTTGTCATTTTGGCAGTTGCCAGATTCTTTCTTCTGAATTGGTGCTCCCAGCTGTGGGGCTGCTGCCTGCCTCTTTCCCCTGCCACTCACAGATAAGTTAGAACACTTCCCCCAGTCTCTCCCTTCAATGGTGTTGTTGCAAGAGTGTGTGTGTGTGTTTTAATAATAATAATAATAATAAATAAATGTGGGGAGGGAACAATTAAAGTGCAAAGTAGGAGTGATTTAAGGCGGTTGTGACACTCCTGGGTGCTAAGGAGTTGCAGTTACTTTTGTTGTATGAAATACAGAATCTCACCCTCTGTGTGTGTGTATATGAATAGCAGAGAACAAGAGACCACAATGGAAGCAATCGAGCGTTAGGCTGGCTCACAATGCGATCCAGGCAATTAAAAGCTCACCAGAGTTTTAAAAAAATGAAATGGCCCCTGCTTCTTCCTGATCACCATGCTGCACAGGCTATTATTTGTGCATCTCTTTTTTCGTTATGCTTTCCCTTAAACTGTCAAACAACTCAGAAGTAGCAGAGGCCTCTGGGGGGGGGGGGGAGAGAAGGAAAATTTCCAAGCACAGTCGACCTGAATGACTGACTCCTGAGCTGCTGGGGAGTAAAGTCTTTGTTTGTTTATCAAAATGCCTTCCTTCAAAATAGGCCTCCACCCCTTCATCCCAAACCTGTCTGAATAATTGTGTGTTGTGGAGGGAGCTCTGAACGGTCGCTTTATTGCTTTTGATTGGTACTTCCCCTAACCACAAAACTTTGATATTTCTGTTGTTCGCGTGTAGTCTGGACGTAATGTAAGAAATCCACAGTGGGAAAACACCTTCGTTAGGTGTTCCAAGCAAACTGTTGTTCCTCAGGCTAGATAGCAAACAACTTGTTTTGTTTACTGTCTTGCCTGATGAAGTGCTCTGGTGAACTCAAAAGCTTGCACACTACTTGGTTAACATTTTGGCAACTGGCTGGCCTGATAAACATATTGACTTGGATTCTTCTTCTTCTTCTTCCTATGGTCCAGCATGGCTACCTTGTTGCTCTTCCATTTTTAAGTTGTAGCATCTTAGCTTCGGTTGTGTTCATAGTGGATACAACCGAATTATTTTTTAAACTTTGGAGCAAGCACCACCTAAATCAATATGACTTACTTCTAAATAAACATGCATAGGATTGTTTAAGTACTTAGGAGGTATCTAGCAGAAGCTGTATAGTTTTGCCTCTAGAGCAAGCCTTGGTCACTTACATGCCGACTCCAAAGTCTCCTTCTAAATGTCCCATTGCTTTTTAAAAATACCAGATATAAATTTCTGTAGGGCTAGGGTTCGTGTGGAAATACCGGTACTGTATGCAGTAAACATGGTGTGAACTTTATTCCTAATGGTGCTACTGGGGTGAAGGGAACAGCCATAGTTCAGTTGCCTTAAATAACATTTGCTGCAAAGTTGACAAGTATTTTAAGAAGGAAGGATTAAGCTATGGAGCATTTTATGTAAACCACCCCAATTCCCGCCCCGTCCTCCTGATTTCAGCAGGAGCGTGTGCTTAAGGCGACTGTTGAGATCAGTGGGGCTTGAAAGACTTACCTGTAGGATTCTTAACAAAAAGCTTTAATCTGCATGCCCAGTGCATTGCTTGCAACATCAGCAGAGCATCCTAGTTTATATGATGGTTTCGTGCACCTCATTCCCAACCACAAACTGGTGCAGCGAGTCTTGAGCCCTATAGGATGGGCAGAAGTTTCAGGCTTCCTTGCACTGCAAATTCAAAATTAAGAGGGTAGTGAATGGGGTGGGGGGTGGGGAGGCTGTGTTGGGCAGCAGAATTGTCTTAATCTGCAAAACCTCCACCTTAAGCCAAGCAAGTCTAAGGTGACTATTTCTCATTTGAAAACTTGGCAGGCTATTGAGCTGTGACTGTATTAATGTCAAAACCACAGCTCTACTTATAAAAAAGATGGCCAGTGGTTTGCTATAGTCTTCAGGGAAACCTGGCTTTGATTTAGCACATGCCACTTTCTAAACTGAAAGTTGGGTTGGGTGTTCGGTTTTTTTTGCTTTGGATATTTTCCTTTGTGGGTTTTCTTTGCATTCATCTAATATGGCAAGAATGGCTGTCTAAAGCAGTACTGTGCCAAAAAAAAAAAAAATCCTGCATTGTAATCCCATGAGTCAAAATCCTTGGGTTATAAAGCTCACCTGAGTTGCTGCATGGCCTTAAGACAAGTCACTATCTCTCGGTTCGATTCCACATTATGAGAATAATAATGACACATCTTGCAGCATCGAGGATGTAGAAAGTTCTTTGAACACTTAGAATGTGCTGCATAAGTGTTAGATACTCCTTAGGTTTGGGATTTTTGTGAATGAGTTACTGTCATGTACAGGTGAAACTCGAAAAATTAGAATATCGTGCAAAAGTCCATTTATGTAAGCAATTGTTTTCATTAGCTACTGGAGTTTAATATATGAGATAGACTCATGACATGCAAAGCGAGATATGTCAAGCCTTTGCTTGTTATAATTGTGATGATTATGGTGTGCAGCTGATGAAAACCCCAAAGTTGAAATTGTTGATTTGGGGTTCTCATCAGCTGCACGCCATAATCATCACAATTATAACAAATAAAAGCTTGACATATCTCGCTTTGCATGTCATGAGTCTATCTCATATATTAGTTTCACCTTTTAAGTTGAATTACTGAAAGAAACGAACCTTTCCACAATATTCTAATTTTTCGAGTTTCACCTGTATATGCTGGGGTACAGGATCTGCAACAGTGTCTCCCATAGCTGTATAATAGGATTAAGGAAAGCATAGCCAACAGGGGACCCTCCAGAAGTTGCTGGACTACAGCTCCCATCATCCCTGACCAAGCTGGCTGGTGCTGCTGGGAGTTGGAGTCCGAAACCTCTGGAGTCCACCATCTAGGTTATCCCTTGACTAAGGAATGTTTGCGGTGCTTAGCAGGACTTAAAAGTTTGGGTATGACACTTTACTCCCCCCACTCTTTGGTATCCCCATTTCCTGACACTGTGCCTTTTTGTGGATGCCTGGGCAGAACCCTACTTTATCCTTAACGCCTCTGTTGCATTTCTCCACAAAACGGTTCTTTTCTACCTGGGGTTCTGAGCCAAGCGTTGCTTGTTCGGTCTTCAAGTTCCCATGCCTGCTTCTCTGATGATAGACGCTGCCTGCATCTGGCTGAGGCGATGCTTAAGGTAAAAATAAAATAAAATAAAATAAAATAAATGCTGCTTTTGCCCTTGCCCACTGCCGTTTGGTAAGACTACGGGAACCGTGCTCTCTAAAGAGGCAGAATACATAGCAGAGGTTAGCGCCAATGAGGTGTTTCTCACCTCTTGCAAGCAAGCAGCAAATAGAGGTAAACCTGTTTATCACTTTTCCAACCACCGCCTTCAATAGAAAGCAGCGCATCAAATGCTGTGTGGCATGACCTCATCTGCAATGTGGATCTTAATACCAAACCTTGACTGTTCTGCATCCGGCTCCACTTCTCCTTAAAAAAAAAAAAAGTCCCTTCAGCTGCAGTGTGTTTGCCAAATTGCCAGGCAACCCCTGCTGACTGATCTCAGTCCAATGTTCTGTTCCATAGGCTTGCTCCCCGAAAAGTACTCTCCAAGTCAGTGCCATAGCTGGGGGAAGGGGGTAGCCAGGATTTTTGCCCCAGGTGAAGCCTCCAGAGGGGCACCACTGAGGTTCCCAGCCTGCCAGCTATTTACTCTCTGTGCTGGACACACAATTCTACTATTTGGAGAGACACTCTTTTCTCCAGCCTCTTTTTTGAACAACAAACACGAGCAACCTTTCTTATTCTCCTTTCTCAGAATTGGCTGTGTTTTAGGCTACTGAAGCCGGGTTGTTATTTTTAAAGCCAATTAAACACGGGGGAACCTCGTTAAGCTTCCAAACTTTTGGCGAAAGCGTTCCTTGACATTTCTAAACCTTACAGTGCAAATCTTGAAGCCTCTGGAAGCTGCCCTGCTATGACACAAACGTTGACAAATAGTATGTTTCCTACTTTTTATGCAATGTCCACCTTTAAGAACAAATGTGTTGAGGTGTGTGTGCAAACTTGTGTGTGTGCGCGCGCCAAACCAAGTCTTTGACCCGGGTGAAAGAAAGCCCGGTTTCACCCCTGTCCAATTTGCAGCTGTATTTATTTGTTTTTAAATTACCATTTTATTAGTTGTTAGCTCTTTTCCATCTTCCTTCAGGATTCTTTGCTCCGCTTTCTTTCAGAAAGGTGATGGGGTTTGAGGCTGTGTTGCAGAAATGTGAGAACGGGTAGCCTGATGTAGAAGGAACATAGGAACCTGCTATATACGGAGTCAGAGCATTGGCCCACATAGCTCAGCACTGTCTACACTGACTGGCAGCAGCTCTCCAGGGTTTCAAAGAGGGAATCTTGCCTAGCCCTATCTGGAGAGGCTAGGGAATGGACCTGGGACCTTATCCATGCAAAGCAGATGTTCTGCCCCGGGGCTGTGTGCCTTCCCACAGACTTAGACTTTGTACTCATGATATTCTCTCAAAGACTTCTGGGCTTTCACCACTCAGAGCTGCAGTTCCCAGCAACAAACTGCAGGGCCCACAATTCTTGAAAGGGAACAGATGTGCTTCCAATGTGCTTCAAAGTTATAGTGTGTACACAGCCTGGCTTAATTCTTGGTCAACTCATGTTGAAGGCCATGTAAATACAGCAAGGCATATATTTAAAACATTCCTCCTGCCTCTGGGGGTGGGGGTGGGGGGAAGAATCACGGAAGCTGTAGTAGGAATGTGTTCAGAATTGCAGTCTTGTGAAGAGTAGATTAATATTCCCAGTTTGCTTTGGGTGAGAGAGTGGGCCTTCAATTGTGTTGTGTGCCTATCCTGACTTAAGAACCTGAATTCTTTCCCAGCAGCTCTTCATATGAATGAGGAGTGTATGTTAGGGGAAATGTCCTAGTTTCAGTTGTAGGGAAAATGCAAAGGGCCCCCAAGTTAAATCCCTTGTGGCTCCAGGTAGGGCTGGAAAAGGCCTCTCCCTGACACACTGGAGAGCTGCTGCCAGACTGTGTTGACAATACTGAGCTAGATGGACCAGCTGCCTGAGTTGGAACAAGGCAGTTTTCTATATTCCTTTGTTGAAGACTCTACCTATAGTGTTTGAAATAAGTTCATTGCCTTTGAGGCCTGAGGCCCCTTCCCAGGTGGGGAGTACTTCCTGGGCATAACACATACTGGTGGACCCCAGTGCCCTCTATAAGCAGGACCAGCCCAATGAATTTTGCTAACTGAGGCAGGAGATCCTGTTGCGCAATCCCATCCCAACCTCACCTCAAGTGTCTCTTCCTGGGAGTAACAGTAATAGTTTTTTTAAAAAAAAATTTTTTTACCAACAGTGCTTTCCTTCCATGGCACCCAAAATCCCCTGCTAGGGGCAGCTGCTTCATTCCACCCAATGGCAGCACTAGTGGTAGCTAGCTTGGAGCTGTCCTTTCTGTTTCCTACAGTGTCCTAGAACAGTCTCCAATCCACCTGCTGCTCAATGGATTGCTGGAAAAGGGAGGTCAGGGATGGATGGATTTTGCAACATGTCTAAATTTCTTGGTTGTAACAATACCTCAAAGCAGTTGGCAAAAAGAAGCAATCAATAATGTTACTGAATAGCAAAAAGGCAGTTAAAAGCAACAATTCCAAACATTTTAAAGAATTAAATAACCAAGCTCAAAAAACAGCTTAGAACACATGTCCACATTCTAATATCTCTAGATAGGTGTAAAGTGAAGGCACCTGCCCGATGTCAATAGGCAGGGAGTTCGAAAGTGTGGGCTCGCTGCCACGCTAAAAGATTGGTTCTTTACAAATGTGGAATGGGTGTTATGTGGCTCTTCCAACAGTGCCAGTTCTGTAGATTGGTCAGTTGAGTGGGCACCTAGGGGGTAAGGCAATATCACAAGGAGATGGGTCAACAGTTAACCCTTCCAGAGCTCTATCACCTTAACAGTTGCCAAGAATGACTTCCTTTGTTTGCGTGCATGAGAGGGCGAGTGGGGAGCATAACAAACATGGGTAGAGCTGATATCTCCCCAGATTGCACCCCGTTTCTTCTAGCAGGGCTATGTTCTGGTGGGCAAGAGACTCAAGATCAGCCTTATTGTCATGTGGGACTCCTATGAATCTATACCTATGTACACACACTGCATGGCGATAGCACAATGGAGAAATGAATTCTGTGCATGAGTGAAGGACTCTTTCTGGCAAGAATGCCTGTGTGCATTTAGTAAGTGGCCTGCCACCATTTCCCAAGCTCTTTGGCAAGAATGCCATGGAACAAATCCAAAATATGAAAGCGTGACACCACTCTAGTGCGATTTGCAGTGCATGTGCCACCCCTCTGATGGATTGGAATAGTTTGGCATCATAGTCAGGGAGTGGACTGAAGCCATGATGATAAGAGCCTGCTGGATCAGGCCAATAGCTCCTCAATTCTGCCTTCACATGGTAGTTTATTCCATTTCCCTGACCTATTTCCCAACTATTAATTTCTGCATTAGTTTTGAACTTTCGCATGATGTGAAAGCCACTTCCAGGAAACTAATGGACTGTAGTACATGCTTAGTGCTCATTTCTGTCTTGTTTCATTCCAGGAAAAAAAAATCCATTTCAGCCCACTTAACCTGGAAAATGGCAAAAGTTAATGTGGCAGAATTTGGGGTAGTATACTGCTGTGCAGTTCTTCTCTGGTTTTTTGTTTGTTTGTTTTTATGGGGGAATAGGTCTGCAGTTCCCAGACTGGATTAACAGTCAGTCCCCTCTTCATAGGGAATTTTTGAGAACTGTAGCTCTGTGAAAGGAGTAGGGGGGTCTCCTAACAGCTGTAAGCACCAGTAACAAACTACAACTCCCATAATTCTTTGGGAGATACCCTGACTCTGCAAGCTGGTATTGTGGTGCTTTATAGGTCAATGTGGCCTAAAATGGTTCTGGTTATCAAAATATCAAAAATCTCATGCTGCTTTTAACCTCCAGCTGCTTCTAACCTCCGTCTGGCCCAGGGACAAAACAGCTTTTGAATGGGTTGGGAGGCTGCACTTGAAGAGAAAAACTACACACCCACACCCCACAGATTCCACCCCCCTTTAGAAATGCACGCTACCACCAATCTGGTGTTTATGTAGCTAGAGGAGGGTTGTCACACCCACCCATCCTACTTTCTTCAAAACGTGTAGCTCTGCTTTTAGGGATTCTTCTGCAAAATGGGGCTTCTAGATCAGGTGGCAGCTTTTATTTTGTACCATAGTAGAAAGAAAAGCCTTGCTACGTTGTTGCCCGTTTTCTACTGAACTGTTCGGCCAAATCTGTTCTTTGGAATATTGGAGAATTTTCTGCCTGTGCGATGGAACCAATATCGTTGGATGTGGGCAACTATTGCTAGGAAAGACGGGCAGCACATTGTTCTGTATGTGAAATGGGCAGGGAGAATCCCTGCCTCCTCCATGAGCCTGTATTGAAAGACTACTCTTTAGTTACCTCCTTTAATCAGGATATTAGGAAATGTTGAGTCCCTTTTGGAAGAAGGGAATAACGACCGAACAGGACTTTTGGAGCACAGAATAGGCCTTGCCCTTAGAGCAGTTGTGTGCATCAGTTTAAATCAACTTCCTTATTATTATTTTATTTATACATTTATTAATATTGCAGTTTTTCTCCACTTGCTTTCAAATCTGTGACTTTAAAATTCACCAGTTCATCTGTTATGTTTTCTGACTTTCTTGCTATATAAAGCTGACATGTGCATTCCTTGTTGTATCCAGCGATTGTGTGAGTTGAAGGCCGTTCATGTGGTTGATCTTTCCATTCTGCGCTCCTCCTCCAGCATCCTCCCGAAGGTTAGGGAGCCCTCCTACACAATGATGCCTGTCTTAATTCTTTTAACTGATTTAATCCTGTATTATTATTATTATTATTATTATTATTATTATTATTATTAGTTACAAATTGTCCTTTACATATGTCTCAAGGAAATGAACCCCCATACGGCCATACCTCGGAAGTTGAACAGAATCCATTCCAGAAGTCTGTTCGACTTCCAAAATGTTCGACTCCCAAAGCACGGCTTCTGATTGGCTGCAGAAAGCTCCTGCAGCCAATCGGAAGCCCCGGAAGCCCCGTTGGACATTTGGCTTCCAAAAGAACGTTCAAAAACCGGAACACTCACTTCCAGGTTTTATCGTTCAGGAGCTGAAACATTCGACTCTCAAGGCATTCAGGAGCCGAGGTATGACTGGACTCTAAAAGTAGTTTTTAAAAACACTACAAAAACAACAACTGGAAACAGGTGTTCATTCTGTACTGTTTTTAAACCTAAGGCACAGCCCTTTGCATTTAGCTGAAAAAGCTTTCTTTTTTCTTAAAGTATTCAGTTGTTTCCAGAAAGCACACATGGAGGGCTGTGGTGTATTTCAACAATGATGCTGTTCCATAGGCCAGGGGCAGCCAGCCCTGCTCCAAATTATCCCTAGGACCTTTACAGCAGAGGGCCAGTAAGAAATAATCATCATATGGGGCTGAAGTGGGAGGGCAGAATCATCCCAAAATGGGCACGGGGACATGGCACCAGCTAATATTTCCCCATTGCTGTTACTGCCTTCGTTTGTTTCATTGAATTTCTGTGTTAGCCCCAGTTATTGGCTGCCTTGGGATTTCTGTTAGAGACAGAGGGAAGCAGGATATAAATGTGCTTTGTGGGGCCCCCTGTAGGTTCCTCAGATCACCTGATCTAGTTGGGCTGCCAAGTGATGACACGCCTTCATTGGGACAAACGATCAAATTTGCAACGGGCAAATCTGTCCATTTCAATTCCTCAGTTTCACGTGTTTCCAGTCTTTAGTTCTCCACATCATTTCTGATTAATTTTTATTTTTTTAAAACAACAACAACTCACTCCACAATTTTAATGTGAGTTTCCCCCAATATACACATTTGGATGGAATATTGCTAAATATTTGTTTGTTTGTTTGTTTGTTTGTTTATTTGCAAACCAGTCTCACCTGAAAAAAGCAGGTAGTGGGGTAAAGTGTCTATTAAATGCATATATTAAGTGAAAATGTGTTTTTTTATGGGCACTTTGCCCCACTATGTGAATTTTTGTATGTTTCTTGGCTGGAGAACTGCAAATTGCAAAATTCGGAGAAGTGCAAATTTGGATGGAAGCCTGTGCTTTGGGTCTCCTGTTGTTTCAGAGAACTCAGATTAGGTAGGCTCACCTTTAACGGTGAACTGAATCCAATTATTCCTGCATCCCACAGTCTTTAGTCCCTCCTGCCTCTGTTGCATTGGGGTGGATTGTAGGGGCGAAGACACCTGGATGCAACCCAGCCAGATGGACGGGGTATAAATAATAAAATAATAAAAATAATAAAAAAATCCCATATTGCCTATTCTGAGCCCACACTGGCACCTTACAGCCTATGTGTTTGCTGCAGGAAAAAAAAATAAGCTCTTCAGTATTTTCCTTCAGTAATTGCGATGCAATATTTTTTAATTTCAGAAGGTCTATATACCACTGGATTGTAACAAAACCTCAAAGCTATTTAGAAAATGGTCAGTAAATCACATGTCCCAGTTAAAACAATTAACTGAAACATTCAAAATAATAATAATAATTAAAACAAATGATAAGGTAAACGGATCCGGGTTAATTTTCCGCGGAATGCACACTCGACAAATCCCAGCTAATCCTGGTCTTGAGAGCACATTTTTATCTGTGGGTGCCTGTTTATTGCATTCACGTTTATTGCAGTGTGTGGAGAGGTCCTTTGGAGGCCAGTGAAAAGTTATGGGTTGTGCAGAACGTAGCAACTTTGAAACTTGATATTATTTACCAAAATGACACACCGCTATTAGGCGACTACCTTTCTGTTCATGCCACTTAATATTTTAGACATCAGGTTCCAAATGCAGCTGACTCGCTTACTGCAACTGTTGAAAACGATAAATCTCGGCTGCCCCCAGATATAACAGTGGGCGGGTAAGCATTTATTTTGCAGAGAGCTCTTGGCTAGAATTTCCCCCCTGCCTTGCACTGACAGATGCCAATCTGACCTTTTGCAAAGCTCATCTATTTTCCCAAGCCTTCCCCCTGCTCACCCACCCACCGGAGAATGGGAAGAGTGGATGTGGATAACATTTGAAATCGGTGTATCCTATCCTGTCTCTCATTTGCCTGTAACTAAATGGGGCGCATAGGCTGCTGCAGTATTGACAAGCTTTCCATTTGCAATTAAAGCCAGGTTTCTTTCATATAAATAAGATAGAGAGTCACGGTTTTATGTGTTTCACATGCTTTCTTTGGAGAAAGTCTCACAGATTTCAGTGGAATTTTAATTCCAGTTAGTTCTCCCTGGAGCACAAGTTAAAGTTTCTGATAGAAGCAGTGATTAAAAATCAACTCTCTTTTTTTAACTTCCGAGGGTTGCATCATCATTCCCAATATTTACTCACAATGTCTTTTCTCCCTTTTGTCTTTACCCAGTTAAAACTTGACATGTAATCTCCTTGGGGCAGGGACTGCCACCTCATTTGCATTGCAAAAGCAGCACGATCACTGCCACGTTATTAATAGGTTACCCTGTGTATAAGATTCACATCCAGCTAATTGTTATATAAAGAATCAAAACATCAAGGAGCATTGTTGAAGAAAGTGAATTCTCTCCTTCGTGACTTGCAGCAAAACCCCCACCTGGCAGATTTCAGTCTCTGGATTGAAAAGGAAAGATGGTTTGCATCTGTGCACTAATATTCAAAGTTACAGGGCTGCCTCTAGTACTAGCCATAATCAGAGTAGACCCATTAAGATTAATGAACAAGACTGGATAGCTGAGTTGCTTAGAGTGTAGTTACAGGTGGGTAGCCGTGTTGGTCTGCCATCGTCAAAACAAAATAAAATAAAAAATTCTTTCCAGTAGCACCTTAGGTCTCTAAGGTGCTACTGGAAAGAATTTTTTATTTTATTTTGTTTAGAGTGTAGTGTTGATAACGCCAAGGTTGCAAGTTCAATTCCCATATGGGACAGCTGCATATTCTTGCATTGCAGGAGGGTGAACCTGGATGATTCTCAGGGTCCCTTCAAACTCTTATCATTCTATGATTCTAACCTAGCATTTACTTAATTTCAGTGGGACTTCACTGGGCAGAATGTGGTTGGGTGTATTCCACTGAACATGAGAAGCTTCCCACATACTAGGGCAGATCATTACTCAGTCTAGTTGTTACCATCCCCAATTCCCTAGGGCAGATCTCTTTCATTACTTGGCATTGGAGACTGAATCTGGGGCCTTTGCAAGCAAAACCTGTTATGAGGAGCTCTCTGGCTACTATCCCGTCCTCTCTATTCCTGGGTGCTAGCTCCTAGTTGGGTGTTTTCTTCAAACTAAGGTTGGCAAAGACTCAGTATTATATCTGTGCAGAGGCTCATATGCTG
Organism: Lacerta agilis; assembly: GCF_009819535.1. Lineage (NCBI taxonomy): Eukaryota > Metazoa > Chordata > Lepidosauria > Squamata > Lacertidae > Lacerta > Lacerta agilis. The sequence goes on from NC_046321.1 coordinate 13,883,567, forward strand.
AGTATTCAATCATGGTTCTTGTTTTTAAATGGGGAGCCACCTGCCCTGCTCTCCTTCTTTTTTTAAAAAAATAGAACTTTCTAAGACCAGCCTTGACCTTCCTTGGCTTCCTTCCTTCCTATCTCTTCCCATTCCTGTTCTCTGCAGAATCTGGCACACTTCTGCCAATGCACACGGCCTCTTTGGGTATCCCTTCTTAGCATTTAGGGAATTGTGGCCCTGAAGGCGTGATTTCCAGCCTAGAGAAAATGGTCATTCCAGAGGCTGGTGTTCACATGCATAGTTCTCGCTGTATTTAAGGACGTCTCACCTGTCCCGTTGCATTCAGTGCCACAGGGATCCCAAGCGTGCACATTTAACCGAAATAAAGGCAGTCGTTCTTAATCACGGTAATCCTTCCTGAATATTTGTGCGCAGTGTCCAGTGTTGCAGGTGGGTTGGATCAGGAGGAGCCTTCCTCTGACGGAAGGTGGGGACTTTTGGATCCAGCCCCCTGTGTTTCACATGAAGACAGTAAGCAATCTAAAAAGGGAACGTTTGAACCATGTGTGCGCTGATGACAGTACAGCTCTAAATGCATTTGCTTTCTGAATCTGTGGCATTGACATGCCTTGACACAATGTCTATATGCTGGAGAAGTGGAATAGGACTGAGAAAGCACGAGTTCTTTGAGCACCACCATCAAAATTTGCTTGAAATGAATTTTTTTTTAGCCTGCTGGGAGAAGCAGCTGAGAAATCTTGAGGGAAGCAGTAAGACCGGTTGTTGTTGTTATTTTGGAGGGGGGAGCACACCAGCAGGTTGCAGGCCTAACTGGAAACCAAGTGAATATTAATGCTGCTATTTAGTGGAGCTGGTATGTGGTGGGTGTCACGTGCCTCTCACCAGCATTTGCTCTTGTGTTTGGGGGAGTCTGCAACTGGTGAGGAAATGGGGCAGTGGGCAAAAGTAATTTGGAGCACCTCGGAAACTAGTATACACCAAGTCAGACTATTTCTCCACCTAGTTTGGTATTGTCTACACGGACTGGCAGAGGCTCTCTCCAGGATTTCAGGCTGGAAGCCTTTTCCAGCCCTTCCTGGAGACGGTGAGGATCGAATCTGGGACTTTTGGTTTGCAAAGTCAACGTTCTTCCCTTGAGCTGTGGAATGGTAAAAGTCTCTGGGCTGTTTTTCAGTTAAGCAAGAAAAGTTGACTAGGCAGTAGGGCTGGGCGATGTATCGTCCAAAAACAGTTTTAAGTCCATCTCATGAAATCAGTTTTATAATTTTTGAATTGGTAATATATCATAAATCATGATATGTGTTCGTGCTATGCAAAAATCACAATGCAGGAAAAATAATTAAGCTAGTGCCTCTACATAGCTCCATTCTTATTTCAGACATTGTGACATATCAGTATATCATATATCAGTATATTGTGATGTTTAGCTGGTGATATATCATGATGTTGAAAACCAGATATTGCCCAGCACTGCCTTTTATGAAGGTTGTGGGAAAGTGGATAGAGAGCCATTTTTTTTCCTCCCATTATCATAATGCTAGAACTCTGGGTCAGGCATTTATGCTACTGGCTAGTAATTTCAATAGAGAAGCAAAAGAAGCATTTCTTCACACACAAGTAACTTTATTCCCAAAAGATGTGGTGACTTTTAAAAGGGGCTTAGCCATGGTGGACATATCTATCAATGATCCTTGGTCATGATGGGTTTATGAAACTTTCCGGTTCTGAAGCACTATGCCACTGGATTACAGTTGCTAGGGGGTGACACTGGGGGAGGCCTTGTGTCTTCCTGCACTATGGCGGGTTTTTTGTAGGCATCTGGAAAGCCATTCTCTGAAGGCCTAAGATGCTGGGCTAGATGGACCTGCGTTCTGATCCAGCAGGAATCTCCTTACACTCCGGCTATAGACAAGACCTGCCACTGCGCTCCATTCCAAACAACATTGGGAGATCCAAATAATGTTCATTCTGCACTTGTGGAGAATCAATATTTGACTACTCTTTGGAACTCCCCGCACAGTTGCTTTTTCTGTATTGGTTTTGGTGGCTGCTAAAACCATTCTTGTTTCCACAATCCTACCCAGGCATGCAATATTATGATGCATAATAGTTTTAAGATGGATGGTTCTATTTACATTTGAAAATGTTATCTTTAATAGTGCTTTCGATACTAATTTATGTATATATATTTAAATGAGTATTTTAGACGATCCTTTGCAAACAGCGTACAGGTTTTTAAAAATTGAGTAAACACTACACAGATAAGCACATGATCTGGAGCGGGGCTTCCCAAACTTAGGTCTCCATCCATCTGTTCTTAGACTACAATTCCCATAATTCCTGACAATGGTCTTGCTAACTAGGGATGATGGGAGTTGTAGTCCAAAAAAAACCAGCTAGAGACCCAAGTTTGGGAAACCCTGGTCTGGAGAAACATCCAAGGAATTTCAAAGAAAGGGGAAAGCTCTGATAAGTTTCAGTTTGGGGGCAAAGGACCCTGTTCTGCGCATCCCTTGGCTGTGTCACCTGACTTCCTCTTCCCCCTCTCTCCCTCTCTTCTCGTTTCAGGTATACAAATGCTCTCTGTCCAGCCAGACACCAAACCGAAAGGTTGTGCTGGCTGCAACCGTAAGATCAAAGACAGGTATCTCCTAAAGGCCCTGGACAAATACTGGCATGAGGACTGCCTGAAGTGTGCCTGCTGCGACTGCCGTTTGGGGGAGGTAGGCTCTACCTTGTACACCAAAGCCAACCTTATCCTGTGCCGCAGAGACTACCTGAGGTAGGACATTGCTCTTTCTACACACCTTGTACATGCGCCACACTTCCAACTCCTGCTAGGTCCTTTCCATAGCTGTCAAGTTTCGGATTTGAAAATAAGGGATCAGCACCCTCACCCGTCTACGGTTCTCGCGGACAGTCCATGCCGCGGTAACCCCCCCCCAGACTACAAATTAATTTACCCCAGGAAAGAGAAATCAGGGCAGAGAAAAGAAAGCACTTATTCACGCAGCACACGGTTAACCTCTGGAACTCCCTGCCACAGGGAGCAGCGATGGCCACCAGCTTGGATGGCTTTAGAAAAGGATTAGGCAAATTCATGCAGGAGGAGAGGACCACTGATGGCTTCTGGCCAGGTTGGCTCTGCTCTGCCTCCAGTTAGGGGCAGCAATGCTGAATCGGAGCACCTGTTGCGGAGAAACATTCGTCTATTTTATCTTCTTCTTTATATATCTGTCTGTCTGTTTGTTATTAGGTATTTATATCCCACCTTTTTCTCCAAGGAGCTCCCTGGTCCTAGTCCTCATTTAATCCCCACAACTGTCCTGTGAGGTAGGCAGGCAGGCAGGGCTGAGAAAGACAGGGACCCAAGGAGTCCCCGGACTCCAACTCTCCTTCCCGGAAATAAGGGAAATTTAAGGGATATCAACAATAAGGGATAGCTGCGGGAAACGGCTTGGAATAAGGGAGTTTCCCCCCAAAAAGGGAGACTTGACAGCTATGGTCCTTTCCCCTCACACTGTCTGCTGCATCGCTGTCGCTACGGATACTTTGCCACCCGGCTGCACCACAACAAGCATACAAATGCTGCTCAGAGTGGAGGAACGGTGTCGTAGGCTCGTTCTTGGGCCTTGAGCCCACATAAGGAAGATGTTTTTCCTAAGTGCTATGCTGAGGTTTTTTATTTTATTTTTAGGAATGCATCTTTGACTGTGCCCCCCCTTCTACAAATGGTGGTGGTAGGCTGTGATCATAAGTAGCTTTATTTAAAATGAAGGATCTGCAGAAATCCTGTTTCTATTTTCCTCTGGACAAGCAGCTTACCCACATGATAAAAATAGGCCTCGGTTTCTGGACTGTACCAGTTCTGGTGGCTGAAGGATGTATTTGTTTGTGTATTTCCCCCTCAGTTGGATGGGTGAGTGGGAATCCAGAACGATGGAAACTTAGCGTGTCTGGGAGAATCGTAGGCTAGAATATTTCTCTTGGACCAGTTGCAGAACTGTACTCAAGGTTATGCAGCTGTTAATACTCTTTAATACTTATTAATAACTCTTTATTAAGCTTGGGTTCAAAAATTGCCTTCTCCTCCTAATTCCCTGTAATGAATGGGGGCACAATGTTGACCTTTCAGCTTAAGCTAACCACTTAATTTTTTTAACCTGAGAGTATCTGGAGCTTATGTTACAGAGCATCCAACCCTAGTTTCACTTCATCTGCATTTGTTTCCAGGAAGTTTCCAGCAGCAGGTTATATACCATGCAGCAGGTACTACGTACATTTTGGAAGATGCCAAATTAGGAGAGGCTACACCACAATGAGAATATGGGATGGCGTTCTTCTTTTTTGGATGCAGCACATTGGCCTGTTCCAAAACTAACAGTTCCATCCACCATAATTCCTATTCCAAACAGTTAATTAACTGCCACAAAGGATAGCTCTTTAACTATCTGCACTGAACAGTACACATTTAATTCCTAGCACTCCCCACTAGGCTACAACTAGGTCTCTCATCTCTCTATGTTGGCGCAGAAGCCTTTTCAGTATGTTGTGGTGAGTTCAGTGGCCTGCTCAGGCTGTACTAGGTAAACTGCTATCTCTATAAATTTAGTTTTTCGGGTTGCTGGGATATAGTTGTGTTTGTAGACCCTGCAATCATCCTCTGAGACCCTTCTTCGTGTGCCCTGTCCACAAGAAGTCCGGAGGGTGGCAACACGAGAACGGGCCTTTTCTGTGGTGGCTCCTCATTTGTGGAATGCTCTCCCCAGGGAGGTTCGCCTGGCACCTTCATTGCATATCTTTAGGCGACAGGCAAAAACATCCATTTTCTCTCAGGCCTTTGGCTAATTAAACAATCTAGGGCCTTTTAAACTGTGTGTGTTGGGGGGGAGTATTTTGTTTGTTATGTCATGTATTTTTGAGTTTTTATACTTTAAATCACCCTGTGATCCTCTGATGAAGGGTAGCATATAAATTAAACCAACAAACAACCTCTTAATTTAAGTCTGTAAGCAAGTAAGACTTTGGAATAAGTTAATTGTGTCTACTCATTCTATATTGGGGGGGACGGACTGTCCCCATGCTGTCTGCGCCATCCCCACCCCCCACAAGCGATCTGAACTCATGAGCCAATCACTCATATATGTCAACCTCAGGAATTTTCTGTCTGTCTCAGGCTGAGAGCAGATGTGGTGTGGTTGAAGAGGAATCAGAGAACTGATAGCAGCTTGAAGGAGGCTTAGCTGCATGTGGTATTCATGGTATTCATGTCACTTTGGGCAAATTGGTGTTGCTGGTTTTTTTGAAACCCCACAAAAACCTGCGACACCTATTTGTTAGAGGCAACAGGAAGGCAAAAAAAGAGAGGTCAAAACTAGAGAATTCACTCCCACAAGAAGTAGTGATGACCACCAAACATGCTCCACACCCAAACATATTTTCCTGTCCAATCTTTGGGTAGGGTTTTTTTTGTGTGTGCCCCCACCCGCCACCCTGACAAATGTGGTAAAGAAAGTGTTTGCCCCAAACCCAGGCCTACTCCCAAGTGATGAAGCCTGACTGGAGTGGAATAAAGCTCCCAGTTTCACGTGGGAATTGGCACCGTCGGTCCAGCCCCCTTCTCCCGATCTAGCCTCGGCTCTTCCCCGTCGTGATCACTTGCTTATACTTAAATGCGCTATTTATGTTAAACTTCAAGTTGATGCACTTAACGTAATTGCCGACAGTCATTTGCCTCATTGCGCCCGTATGTACTTAGCTATGCAGTGAACCTGTAAAAAGAAATCTCCATTTTTATGCTAATCCGGGAGGTAAAGTGTTCTCCCTTTTGTAGGCAAATAAGCTTTCATATTTAGTCACTGACTTGATAGGGATACGAGGAAAGAATTGTCTATGCTAATGACTGCATTAGGGTTAGGTTGCAGCTTCGGTCTACCTCCTTTAGAGGCTTTTTTTTAAAAAACCTTCCTGTATTTTAAGCATCTCGGAACACCTGTGTACTTCTAATTTGTGGCGCCCTCTAGAGGTATGCAGGTTCTGTACCAAATGCCTTCCTCTTTCATAACACTCAGAGTTTGCAGGGAAGGAGGTGGTCTTTCAGGGAGTCGGGTCCTAAGTCGTTCAGGGCTTTAAACCCTTGAATTTGGCCCGGAAATGAACTGACAACCAGTGCAGCCGTTTTAGAACTCCAGCCAGTGACCTGGTTGTTGTCTCTGGGAAGTCCACAAACAGGGCATGAGGGCACTCAGTCTTGTTCCTCAGCAATGCCATCTTTGAACCTAGTAGTGTGATATAGCTATTGACGCCATCTAGCTACCAGTAGCCTTATCCTTCATGATTTTTCTCCATTTCCCTTGTAAAGCCATATAGTTTTGGTTGCAGTCACTACGTCTTGTGGTAGCAAAACTATAACAACCTAATTCCTCATTTACCTCAGGGGGACTGTACGATCCAACCTCTATTAATATTCTGCCAACTAGTCAAATATTGGGATTCTCCTTGCGACCTTTATTGATATCTGAGGATGCAACTAGCAATGTTCCTTGGACTGTGTCAGATTTTTTTTTTTTTAAATAGTGTTCATTAGCGTTTCCAGTTTTGGAAATATGAATGAGGTTAGCACTACAGTAGTTTGTGGTGCCTTTTGAGGAGAGAGTGAGCCAGTGAGATAATCGCTTTCTGTTGAAGTGGTTTGTTTGTTTATTTGTTTGTTTTCAAATGGTTAAGACTGACATGTGGGTCACCTTTCATGGAACACTTAGAGACGTCACTCCAAAGTCAGAAACAACATTTTGAATGGAAGTCTAAAACCACCTCCCCCCTCTTTAATTTGAGTGCTTTGTTTTAAGAATTAATCTGTCTTTCTGGTGCACTTCTGTGGTGCCCTTTTTTAGCTGGACAGGTAAATGTTGGGTGTTTCTGTGGAGCGTTAAGGGTGGGTTTTATTATTGGGATTTTGCCACGAGCTGTCAAGGTGTGTGAAGAACAGTCCATAACAATAAATGCAATTCCTAGAGTTGTGGAACTTAATTACCCTCTCTTCCCCATTATTGTTTCTCTTAAAATTAGGAATAGTTTTTAAGCTAGTTGACGAGTAGTCAAAATTTCCAGAATCAAAGCTTAATAAATAAAATTTAAAAAGTGTAGTTGGATACAGATTAGCTGAAGGTCTCCTATTTAAATTCTCAGTGTGATGGACGTATTGATACTTCATGATATATTTTTCTCTCAAGCAGTAGTTCTAAATTTTCTGTGTCCAGGGATACTGTTTCTGCTGAAGAACTTCCACATACCCACCACTGAGTGCAATGCAGAGGTTTAGGGAGTGTATTGGGGAGCAGCCTGTCCCAAACTTGGTGTTGTTGGACTACAACTCCCATCATCCCTAGTCAGTAGGGGCGGGGCGGGATGACGACAAGTGTGGCTTATGGATTCCACAAGTTAGGCACAAACTTTCCTGTTTTGTATCAACAGTCTTGCATTCCTCCAAGGAGTCTTGAAGGCCCTAGTATAGTTCAGGTATGGAGAGCTTTCCTCTGAGTGCACTGTGGGCCACTGCAAAAGTCCCAGGGTTCTCTGGGAGAGAGGGGTGTAAGATTTAAGTCTGTGGCATGGAGATGAGAATTGCTAGTCCTGAGTCCATGTTACTTGCTTTCCACAATTGCTTCCCCTAGAAGAGGGGAAGGATCCACTTGGCAACAAAGCATAATCTCTAGGGATGCCTGAGGAATTCAGTTTTTTTGTGTAGATTCCAATGTGAATTGGCCTCATCTGGGCCTCTTGGGCTAATATGTGGATTGGATTGTACTTAGTCTTCGGATTTTGCACTTCTCCCAAATTTGCAATACCGTACATTACAACTTTCTTCAGCTAAGATCTTGTAACATGTTGCACAATGCATAATTTAGTATCAAGTATGCTTTGGACGTACGTTGAGATAAAAACATAATTATGTGCAGTGCTATTTTTCTAGAAAAGAGGTGCCGTAACTCACCACGAACACCTCCCTTGTTCTCTTAGAATGGCAATGGCACCCACCTAAGAGGTGCCGGAACTGAGTTCTGGCAAGTTCCAGCTGAAAGAAAGCGCTGATTATGTGTTTAAATATGAATTTTTATATGCATTTAAAACACAGATTAAAAACAGGATGGGATAGATTTAGGAATGAATTCTTGCAAAGTGACACAAACTGGAAACAGACTGATCCCTCCAGCTCTGCTCATGACACATAGAGCCCTTTCTCCCCCTTAAAATTTGGCACATGGCCTGTCAAGATCAAATTTGCCATTTAGCCCACCTGCATATGCAAAAGGGCTGTCGCTCAGCAAGTGAGCATCTGCTTTGCATGCAAAAAGTTGCACTTTCAGTCTCCAGCATCTTCAGGTAGGGTGGGAAAGGCTGCTGCCTGAGACCTTGGAGAGCTGTTGCCAGAGTGTGGTCCATTAGGGCAAATGAGCCACTGCCCCGCCAACCTGAGTCTGCCTTCAGCCAGCCCTACAACTGCCTGCCTCCTTACTGAACAAGTCCAGAGGGTTCTCCCTCTGTCTCCGCCTCACCTTTGCAGAACTTGGTAACAGGAAGGAGAAAACCGGAATGATTTGCCCTACAAATCCCATTGGTCACTCGTCTCCACTGCACTTTGATGGCCAAGTGGTCTAACTTGGTCTAGAGCACTTCTCCATGTCCTAGCAGCACTCCTGTAGCATCCTGGGCCAGTTCCTTTTGCCCCTACGTGTTAGAGGAGCAGATAAGATTTCCAGGCAGCTGCATGGCAGGGCGCTGTGCAGCTCTGCTGCTGAAGTTAGTATCTGGCCATGTGGTATGAAATAGATGAATGCCTGGCAAGTATAGGTAATTCAGTTGCATTAACTAATGAGCTTCATCAGATGCAATGGAAATAACGAAAGTGCAGCTGCACAGAGCTGGTAGCAATGTAGGTCAATCACCCTTTTCACTTTGGGTTTTTAACTAGGCGTACCCTGCTGAGCAGCCAATGACTACAAAGTGCTGTTTCATTTCCAATTTAATTTTGGCAGCATTTTACCAAAGAGCCGCTATTCTCCCACATGCACACATACACACACACACACACGGCTTAAATTATCTTTGCACTCTGAGACTTTAACTCCAATTTGGAGATGCTAAATGTCTCTCTCTCTGTGTGTGTGTCTTAGCAAAGATTATGGTGCCTTTCTAAAACGTGGGGTTTTTTCCCCTTAAAAAAAAAAAAACCCTTCTGCATAGAAATTGAATTACTGCACTTTATACAACTGTCATGTTAAATATTCCAGCCATGCACAGGGCTCCTGTAAAGAGGATTATCAAGCTTGAATATGGGGGGAGTTTTTCCCCGCTGCCCCTTTTGAAAAATACATCTTGAAGCTTAGTGGTCTCTTCCTTCCCCACCCTCTTCTCATGGCCTGTTTAATTAGACTTGTAAATGTGCTGCAGGGTTCCTCCAAAAAGAAGCTGCTCTCATAACCTGGAAGTTTGGCGGAAGAGGAAATGAGCAAGGCCCTGGCAATTTTTTGAGTATCAAAGGCAGAGCAGACCCAAACGACACACTGTGCCAGTGTGGTGTAGTGGTTAAGAGCGGCAGACTCGTTATCTGGGGAACCGGGTTCGCGTCTCCACTCCTCCACATGCAGCTGCTGGGTGACCTTGGGCTAGTCACACTTCTCTGAAGTCTCTCAGCCCCACTCACCTCACAGAGTGTTTGTTGTGGTGGAGGAAGGGAAAGGAGAATGTTAGCCGCTTTGAGACTCCTTCGGGTAGTGAAAAGCGGGATATCAAATCCAAACTCTTACACTGTCTCCTAACAGTTTCAATGAAGCACTGTCAGCTGATAGGGAGAAGGTAGTGCATGCAGAGTGTGAGACGTATGTTTGGCAGCAGCAGTGGCAGCCATCCCCTTTTCTCCTCCTGAGCCCTCTCCCCAGCTGGAAGACAGTAACTGTGTGTGCCATGCAGTCTGCTCTGTGCTCCTGGAACTATCCTGCTGGTGGAGTAGAGGGTCACATCACCAACCATCGGTCTGGTCATCTTCTGCATATGGAATGGCAAAGGGCACCATCTTGTCCTTTGCCTCAGGCGGCAAAAGCTCTTGGTCTTGCCGCATCTCTTTGACATGGATGGAAGCTGCACTTCCTTTCAGTGGAGAACCACCTGGGCATTTGTGGCCTGTGGGTCAAATCTCTCTGGGCTCCGTTCTGTTGTCCTTAATCCACCCCAAACATGAACACAGTTGGCCGCTTGAGGTAGGTGCTAGGGCTGCACGATATATTGATATAGCACCCCCAAACCCAATTTGAAGTCCATATTGCGATACCAGTTTCATAATTTTTGACCTGGCACTATATCGCAAATCATGACGTGTGCGCGCTTGTGTGCTATGCAAAATTACAATGTGGGGGAACCCATGAATACAGCCAATGCTCCTCTAGATTCCTGCAGCCCCTGTTTATCCTGCTGGCTCAGCTGTCCCCTGCCGCCTCCAGGGGCAAGCGAATCGCAAGAGCAGGGGCTGGCAAAAGCCACGAAGTGGGAAAAATCATGAAGCCAGCCATTGCCTCTATATAGCTCCATCCTTATTTCAGACACCATGATATATCGGCATATTCCTGCTTTCTGAAACAGTATCCAGACTGAAGCACAGCCATCGTTTGAAATTTGCGCTGCTCTGAAGTTTGCAGGGCAGTTCTCCAGCCCAGTAAAATGTGCAAAAATGCACAGACTAGGGTAAATGTGCATGTAAATGTATGTATTAGTAAAAATACCGTGTTTTCCGGCGTATAAGACGACTGGGCGTATAAGACGACCTCCAACTTTTCCAGTTAAAATATAGAGTTTGATATATACTGGACTGCAGATTCTCCACCCGGCGTATAAGACGACCCCCGAATTTTGAGAAGATTTTCCTGGATTAAAAAGTAGTCTTATACGCCAGAATATACAGTAACAATAATGCATTGCAGTAGGGAAAACTGTTTTGTAAAAATGTGTGTATTAGCAAAAATGCATACAAAAATATCCACTAAAATGCTGATGAATTTTCATTTTTTTTGTAAGTTAGCAAACTGGTGTGGAGAACTGAATATACGATTGGGGAAAAATAATTATCTTTATTTCATCAAGATTATATACTGCAGTTGACAGATATGCCCATTCCTTGCTGTGATCAATGCAATGATTTGGGTGGGTTTTGGGAAACTCCCCTCTATCCTGCGTCTGTGCCGAAATTCAGATTCGTAGAAAATTCAGTACAGGGCTGCATGCTACTAGAATCTATGAGAATTATTTACTTGGTACTGTACAATTTTCTTTATTTGGAAATTAATCCGTCAATTTTGAGAGCTATGAGTGGGTAATAAAACACATCAAAATCTGGCCTCAGGAATAATTTGACTGGGTGTCAATTTGGGCTATGGTTAAAAGTGTTTTGCTGTAGAATACCAAGTGATGTAAGGAGGATTCTTTCTAAGTTCACAATCACAGTTAAGGCTTGAGTCTACTTATGTGCCCAATCATAGACCAAAAATGTATTTGTGCAGCATAATTTTGTAAATATTTGTGTACACATATACAAATGTGTATGGGTAGTTTAGGAAACCTGGATTATATATGTATATGATATTATGTGTGTGGGAATTGCTTGCATTTTTGATGCAAACTGTGAAAAAAAGTATTCTCATCAAAATCAAGGAATGTGATGGGAATTAGAAAAAAAAGTGCAGATAACCCTGACATTGAGGTTTTCAGCATATTCCAATTGAAGATACAGCTATCATAACAGCAAGTCTTATCTTCCGTTAATTTTTCTAATCGTGTTTAATGTCATCCTAGCTATGATGATTCACTCCCTCTTGTGGCACTGAATTCCATAGTTTAACTATGTGCTGTGTTAAGAAAGACTTCCTTTTCTTCTGCCCGGAACATCATGGCTTTGTTGGAGAGGGGGGAACTCATTGCTATCCTCTGTCTCTGTGCTGTTCATAATCTCTTACACCCCTCTCATTTCCTCCTCCTTTTGCTTGCTTCCCGCCCCCTAAACTAAATAGTCCAAAATGTTACAACCTTTGCTCATAGGTAAAGGTAAAGGGACCCCTGACCATTAGGTCCAGTCGTATCCAACTCTGGGGTTGCAGCGTTCATCTCATGTTACTGGCCGAGGGAGCTGGCGTACAGCTTCCGGGTCATGTGGCCAGCATGACTAAGCCACTTCTGACGAAGCAGAGCAGCGCATGGAAATGCCATTTACTTTCCTGCTGGAGTGGTCCCTATTTATCTACTTGCACTTTGATGTGCTTTCGAACTGCTAGGTGGGCAGGAGCTGGGACCGAGCAACGGGAGCTCACCCCGTCGCGGCGATTTGAACCGCCGACCTTCTGATCAGCAAGCCCTAGGCTCTGTGGTTTAACCCACAGCACCACCTGCGTCCCTCATAGGTACTTGGCCCCGAAACAATTTTGGCTGCCCTCTTCTATACCTTTCCAACGCTTTCTCTGGCTTTCCCCAGCATGAATGCAGAGGCTCTCAGAATTTTGTAGCAGAACGATCTTGCAGAGTGCTGGGAGATGCGTGTCATAAGAGAACAAGCAGCTGGGAGTTACTCCCTCCCCAGCGATTACCGTTTCTCTGTGGAAATGACCAGTTTCTTTCTCCAGCTTCTGATTCTGTTGCATCCTTATCTGATTTCTAGAGCAGCCAGGGAGTCCCCATTGTGTGTGAGCAGAACTGAAATGTGTTTGCATGTAGGGCTGGCTCCAGGTTTGAGGGGCTTCAGGCTCTGGTGGGCCCCCTTCAGGGCTGTCTTTACCCAGGGGTGTGGGGCACCTGGGTGTTGAATTCTGGGGGGCGCCAGGTGCCCACTGCTGTAGCTACCTACCGGTAAGCGTATTGTCTTGAGCTGCTACGCGGCAGCGGGGTCAGCGGCACCTTTGACACGACTGATCTTGCGCCGCCTGCCTGCTAATGCTGGTGTGGGGAGAGCTCTCTGGAAAGTCTCGCTCACCAAAGCCAGGAGGAGAGGGAGTGACAGGAAAGAGGGAGCGACAGGCAGAAAGAGAACGCACCTATCTAGTGATGGGAGAGCGCACAGGCTCTGGAAGAAGAACTTGTATATGTGCGCTCGCAAGGGCCCTCCCAGCTCCTCTAGAAATAAGGTTGCTCCCACAATGAAAGGCTGCCCGAGATGATTACACTGACTCCCAATGTGTTCTTTGTTCTTCTTTAGAAAAGCTGGTTTTAAACAGAACACACACACACACACACACACAAAACACCTCTTTTTGGAGCCACACAGGTGTGAGCACTATTTATCAAATGATAATAGTGACATAAGGCATAATAAAAGTTAATTTGGGGGCTAACTAAATTTGGGGGCTCTGGGCAGATCTTTGCACCCTGGCGGCACATATGCTAAAGACGGCCCTGGCCCCCTTTCAGGTTGATTTAGCCCCTCGGGTTTATTTGGAAGCTAAATTGGCTTTAGCACATGGCTGGCCCACCTGTCAGGCAATGTGAAGTCTTCACCTCGGGTGGCAGGATCCACAGGGGCAACAGATCCCATCATAGATTTCTATTCCTCCCTTGCTCCCGATGTAGATCTTCACTCAGCCCTTCTTTCCTGGTGGGGAGGGAGGCACCATTTTGTGATTCGCCTCAGGCGCAAAAAATGTCTCAGCCTGGCCCTGCTGCAGCATCACAGCGCCCTGATGTGCTCAGTGTAGGAATGCTCTGGAGCACTGTAGGAATGTGAAATGGAGGCTCATAGACGGAGCTCTAGGGCCAGGGCAGATGTAAGCACTGGTGCACCTTCTTCGAGTCCTAGCAGTTGCCTTAGGATGCAAGCCACTGATCCTACAAGAATCTCTGAACAGTTTCCACCCTACAGTCAGCAAAGGTTTGAGAGTATCCCCAAAGATACTGTCAGCTTTGAAGGGGGATGTGTGAATGGGTCCTTCAGAGGCACTTTAAGCGTAGAACGAACATTTGATTTGAGTGCTGCTTCCTTGTTGACATTGTGGGCAGTTTTTCTGACTTCGGTGTCTCATTATTTATGTGAAAATGTTGTCTATTATGTGCCATGGCTGATATTTGGTGACTTCTTGTAAGAACTGTGGGGGGTGAAATACTACCTACTTCACACCATTGTCAGTGCGCATGTAAATAAAATTCCCACAATGGTGCTATCTGTGGCATTTGACGTTGTTCTGGCTCTACAATCCTCGTATCGTTTTATCTAAATTAGTGCTTGGGATTATGTGTGGGTTTTATTCTCTTATGATTGATGAGATAATCCGTGTAGGGGATAAGCTCATTTTTGATGCATGCCAAAACTGGTAACGAAGGAATGTTTTATATAATAAAATATTGCTGAGCTAGACTGATTCATGTATTCTCATTTGCACAGTTTTCTGAGGGGCATATTCAATTATGTTATTACACTTCGTGTTTAATGCTTAACAGCAAATTTCTTCCAGCTTACGACAAATTAAATAAATTGCTACAAGTGTTCTTGCTGGTGGTCTGTCTCTTCTCTTAAAGCACAGCACAGATTAACTTATTTGTTTATACTGAATTGCTGTATAGGCTTGCTTACTTCCAAAATCAAAGATTCTGCAACTTGGAGGTGGCAGCTCTATAAAGGTAGTGGATAGCTCAAAAATACCTTGTTTTTTTTAAAATAATTATAATTAATTTATAATTTAAAAACCCTGGGGGACTAGGAAAGCATTGGCACCCCTGTTGGTGTAAGGTTGCAAAACTGAGTTGGCATGCATACTTGAAGAGACTAATGCGATATCGAGTCCTAATGTTTTTATTTATTTAATTTAAATGGAACTGCTTTTCAGGATCTTGGGTCCTCCCAACATAGCTTCCCCCCTCAAAAAAACACACCATGAATCTCTGAAAAAAGCAAACGCACAGTAGGAATAGCATTGTAGGAATATACAGGGCATATAGTCACATATGCCACAATCTCATATGCCACAATCTCACACAAAACCCCCACAAATCCCCAACATATAACCAAAGCATTCCTCAAATTAATAGGTGTCCTGGCTTGCCTTAATGAAAAGCAGATTGATAAAGATTATTTTTAATTATTTTGTTTGTTTATATGCTGCCCATCTCACCGGCCAGAAATGAAGGAGGGACCCCCCCCCTTATCTCAGGCAAGTGAGTTAAACAGACAAAATATGTTGGCTGGTGCCCCCACTCCCCAGTTCGTATCCCTGCTAGCCCGATCATATTCAGTGATATCACAGGGTGCTTTTGTGGCTGCTTAAAGGTTCAGGTAGGTTCATATCTGCATAAGCAGTCCTTCAAGGAACTTGGGCTTTAAATGTCATGAAACAATTTAGAAATCTTCCTTACAACCGCCCTGAATATTCTTGAGTTCACAGCTTCAGATAGAAACCGATGGGATAGAAAATACGATTGTACATAACATTTGCCCATTTGTAGAATCCTGCTGGTCTTTGTTTCCATAGCATTCCCACCACCACCTCTAGCCACACGAGTGAGGGCATCATCTCTGTGGTGTCCAGAGTGGCAGCTCCTTCAACAATGCCACCATGGTTATGAAAAGCCTCCCTCGCCCCATGCTAGTATTCAACCGTGTTTTTCTAAACTTCCTAATTATTTAAAAGGTCCACCAGAGGCTGCAATTCCTGCGTCAACTAAGGAAATTTAAATTGTCCCAGGAAGTGTTGATCCAATTCTACAGAGGCGTCATTGAAACTGTTCTCTGTAATTCTGTAACAGCTTGGTACGGTACAGCCTCCAAGAGAGACAAGAAAAGGCTCCAACGAGCTGTAAGAATTGCAGAAAGGGTAATTGGTGTTAGCTTGCCTTCAATAGAGACAATTTATGCTACCCGAGTTAGGAAGAAAGCAGAGAGAATTGTAGCAGATCCTTTACATCCCGGTCATCATCTGCTTAATTTACTTCCATCTGGACGTCGCTACAGGACTTCATATACAAAATCGGCCAGGCACAAGAATAGTTCCCCCCCCTTGTGTCATTAAATTGTTAAATTTGTAGTTGTATAGCTGAAGGGGAGGTAAATTATGGGTGGGGTTTCTTTGCTTCTTTGTATTGTGAGAGGAACAGTGTCTGTATGTTTACATTGCAATGTAGCCGAAACAAATTCCAAGTATGTTGGAAAATGTACTTGGCCAATAATAAATTATTCCTATTCCTATAGGTCACCAGCTTACTGTTTTTGGCAGTGCCGGATTTACATATAAACAAGCTAAACAAGCTAAAGCTTAGGGCTGCACTCTCTTGGGGGCCCCCCAAAAAAATTAAAGGGAAAAAAAACCATGGATGTACATTTCCAGAATATAAGATAAAAAACAAATAAAATAAAACCTACATACAGTTAGAGCTTAATAATTATTACACAGTTAATATGCTTCTTAATTGTATTTCACTATTAATATACTTCTTCTTAATTGTATTTCAGTTCAACAATTACTTTGATAAAATACATACTTTGTTATGTGCAAATGGCTTTAGATACCTATTAGGTCCATAAATTACCACATAGCATCTATTCAACACAAAAAAACAGTGACAATTTGTTGTTGACAAAGGACAGCTGGACATATAAAGGGCCCCATTATTTTCAGTAGCTTAATCCGGCCCTGGTTTTAGGCAGTATTTGCTGTGATTAAAATTGTACACTTCCTTGCATGTCTGGCTCTAGATGTGAGGATCTTCTCAGCCACGTGGACCACCCTCCCAAAGTGAGCAGTCAAGCCCACCCTCATACTTCATGGTGGTCTTATCTTGTTACGACACAAGCGTGCCGGACTTTAACAGTAAATAGCAGCCAATACACAATGACGAGCCTGCTGGATCGGGCCCATGGCACATTTAGTCCCAACATCTTGTTCTCAAGGTGGCCAACCCGATGCCGGCAAGCACCACCCAAACACAAGAGCACTGTCTCCTCATGTGTTTCCCATCCAGTGGTCTTCAGAAGCATTACTGCCTCTGACCATTATTCTCTCCAACTCCTATGAGCTAGGGTTGCCATATCTTGAAGAGCAAAAAAGAGGACAGCCTGAGCCGCTGTCGGCCCGAGCTGGAGAAAGAAGCATGCAGGCGAGTGTGACCGCCACTGCACCCACATGCCTCTTTCCCTGACTTGGGCTGGCAGTGGTCACGGCATGCAGAGCCATCCAAGGCAAAATAAAAAATAAAAAAATCCCCCGCAACCCAGACATCTCCTTTAAAAATGTAAATATCTGCCTGGATCGGTATGTTGGCCCCCCCAAAGAGGACATGTCCGAGTTTTCTCAGACATATGGCAACCCTATATGAGCGGTTGCCTCTCAGCACCCACCATTTTGTTTTTCCGCACAATGGCCTAAACAGTTGCATCGCCCAGGATATTGTGAGGGGAAAATAAACTCATGACTGACAGACAAATGGTCCCTGCTGGAGCTCAGCACTTCTTGGTGAAGTGAGGGCAGATGGCAGCATGGCTAAGCCTACAGATGCTGTGTGTTGGCGCCAGGCCTGTTAGCTTGTATATGGCAAAAATAATAATAATGTTTAAAATGCTGCTGCTTGAAACCTGCCCTTTTTGCTGCATATCTCTCCTCATGCCGATTCTGAAGCGCTCTCAGCAAAGGTCTATTGATTGTGTTCCTTTGAGCGCTGGACTTGCTTCTGAATTTTGCCGAAAGTGGGATTTCAGGCAAATTTGGAGTTTCCTGCTAGCACGACCCCTCGTGCCGGTGCTTACACTAGAGTACAACGCCTGAGGAATTTTGAGAGCGCCAGTATTTTGCTAAGAGTAGTGAAACTTCTCCACGCCTCCCCGGAGAAGAGAGGAGTGATTCATCTTTGCATTGTTTTGTAGATTTTTTTCCCCTAAAGCCCAACTGCTCGTACTGAAGAAATAGAATAAAATCAGCTGTATGAATTGCTGAAGACCAAAGACAAAACAATGACCATGGATTGGTGCAGATCTGGTGTGAAGAAAGTGTTGGGCCCAATTTCTGCACACTCCAGTGAAATAGCCTAACAAGGTCGCCAGGAGGGCTGGCAAAGTCCTCTGTTGAGTACACGGCTAGGTTTTAAAGTGCGGGGGGGGGGGGGGACCGGGAAACTTTATTTAACAAAAAAAAAATCAAATGGCTGGAATAATTTTCTTCATTTATTATGAAACCCAGGAAGTGAAAAACTAGGTTGCTCCTATGGTTTGGCAAAGAAACCCAATAAGTATGTGTGAATATAAAATTAAGCACATAGTTACTTGGTAAGTAGAATTGATGCTTTTGAATTATGGTGCTGGAGGACCCTTGAGAGTCCCATGGACTGCAAGAAGATCAAACCTATCCATTCTTAAAGAAATCAGCCCTGAGTGCTCACTAGAAGGACAGATCCTGAAGTTGCGGCTCCAATACTTTGGCCACCTCATGAGAAGAGGTGAACTGTGGTGCCCAGAACTGGACACAGTATTCCAGGTGAGGTCTGACCAGAGCAGAATATAGTGGTACTATTACCTCCCTTGATCTAGACGCTATAATCCTATTGATGCAGCCCAGAATTGCATTGGCTTTTTTAGCTGCTGCATCACACTGTTGACTCATGTCAAGTTTGTGGTCTACCAAGACTCCTAGATCCTTTTCACATGTACTGCTCTCAAGCAGTACATAGTTCCCCCCACCCCAACAAAATTTCCTGACCCAAATATTGAGTGTTTCTGTGCTCTATTTCTATTTTGGACGCTGTTATGGAATGCCTGGAGAAATGTCATAATTAAGTGAGGTCTCCAATCCCAGGATTTTGTTGCCTGTCATATATGAAATACTTAAAAGTGGGGGTTTTTTTTAGCTCCAAGTGACTGAGCAAAGGAAGCCAGGCTTAAACAAAATTAAGCTTTGGTATGCAACCTGACAATCACTTAATACTTGGGTAGTGCTGCTCTCCGTTTTCCTAAATTGTAAATCAGCTGGTGGGATGGGAGTGGAGTTTTTCCACCCCACCATCAAGTTGAGAGAGAGCCTTAAAAACCGGTGAATGTGTTGCTTCCAAGGCAGGCATATTATATGGGGAGGGATGATGACTCAGATGTGCTGTATGGGCAAAAGCCCAAGCTTACTTTGTGACCTCTCTAGTTAAAAGTGATGCAGGAAAGTACTGTGCCTAAGACCCTGGAGAGTCTCGCTGCCGGTCGTTGTAGAAAATTCTGGGCTAGGTAGGCAAATAGCTTGACTTGGCATAAGGTGCCTTTCTGTGTTGCATTTGAGGGGGAAGGACCGTGGCTTAGGGCTTAACCACACTTACCGTTCCTCCGTGTTTTCTATGCACGGTTTACACTTTAACGTTTCTTATCCAAGCATCCTTTGTTTTTGCTCCAAGGCTTTCTCCACGAAAATCTACTCTTTAAAGCAGAATCAGAGCAAATAGATATCTGCAGAAAACCCGAATGGCCATTTGCTTCAATTCAGCTTTAAAGAGTGTGTTTTCATGGGAAAAGCTCTGGAGCAAAAACCAAGGGACATGGAACTTTAAAGTTTAGACCTCTGCCTGGAAAGAGCAGGGGGAAAGGCAAGTGTGGATAAGCCTTTAGTGGCAGAGCACATGACTTGCATGCAAAACATCCCAGGTTCAAGCCCTGGCCTGGCATCTCGATGTAGTGCTGGGAAATATTCCCTCTCCGAAACTTTGGAGAGTTATTGGCAGACAAGGGGTAGGAAATCTCAGGTGGAGGGCTGAACGCCACCCTCCAGACCTCTTGAGTGTTTTTTTTTTTCCTGATTGAAATATATCCTTGAAATTTCTCTTACTTACTGGGTGGAGAGGGGTGTATATGTGCATGTGTGTGAAACCACACTGGCTGTTGTGTGGCTGGAATGTAGTATACAGGTAAAGGTAAAGGACTCCTGGACGGTTAAGTCCAGTCACATGCAACTATGGGATGTGGCACTCATCTCGCTTTCAGGCCAAGGGAGCCGGCATTTGTCCACAGACAGCTTTCCGGGTCATGTGGCCAGCAGGAATAAACCACTTCTGGTGCAATGGAACACTGTGACAGAAAACAGAGTGCACAGAAATGCCATTTTGCCTTCCCGCCAGAGCGGCACCTGTTTATCTACTTGCACTGGTGTGCTTTTGAACTGCTAGGTTGGCAGAAGCTGAAACAGAGCAACCGGAGCTCACCCCGTCACATGGATTTGAAACGCCGACCTTCCGATCGGCAAGCCCAAGTGGCTCAGTGGTTTAGACCATAGTGCCTCCCATGTCCCTTTGTAGCAAGCAATGAAAAGCTAAGGGTTGCAATTTCCCCCCCCTCCACCAGCTTTGCCCCTGGCCCTGTCAACCATTGTCCTGTGGCCCGTGGAAGACTGCTCATGCAGGAATGCAGCTCTCAGGCTGAAAATGGCTCCTGAACCCCCATTTGTAGACATTCCTGAGCTAGGGGGACATAAAGCTCTTGAGAAGCACCTGCTGTTTCAGACCAGTGGCCGGTCTCATCCAGCATCCTGTTCTAACAATGGCCAAACAGATAGATGCCTAGGGGAAACCCGCAAGCCGGACCTCGAGAGCACTCTCTCCTCTTACTTTATGTAAGAAAACCTTTCTAGACTTCTAAGCAGTTTTGTGGAAATTGGGCACTGCAGAAGACCTAGCTGACTTTGCAGGGGGGAAGTGCATTCTGCTCTTTAGGTCACCAGTGGGCTTTCTTTGCGCTGCTGAGGTTGCACGCTTTGAAAACGTTGCAAAAACCGGGGGCTGGATTGGGGAAAGTAGGAGCTGCAAAACAAGTGAAAAGTCCCGGCCAGTATGTGTGTGTGTGTGTGTGTGTGTGTGCTGTGCAATAGCCACATACACCCCAAATATCCCTGCCTGTATAATAAAAATGAAGCAATCTAGTCTCCTTTATTACAGGAACAGCTTTCACGTTTTGTAAATGGGGATATTGTTTCACTTAAAGGGCATCGGATGGAATTTGTGCCTTAAAGCAAGTTATACCATATTATAAAATCTTGGTAGTAATCTTTTATGGCTTAAGCAGCAAGGTAAATCATTGGTTGCCGAGGAGGCCGACTGAACTGGAGAGGCATTGCACAGCTCAGAAGTGCTCAGTGAATTGAATTCTTGGCTTTGGTATTGGGTGGGGGCAGAGAGAAAAACTCCTTGCTCTGACAGATTAGCCACCTTGGTCAGTAGAAGTGTGTGTGGCTGGGGGTGGGCTGAGGGGTGGGCAGTGCTGTACTAAAACCTGCCTGGCAATTTTCCGGACCTTTTCTTCCCCCATAAAATAGGCTTCCATTTTCCCACCCCTTTTGCATGATGCTTTGGAACTTGGGTGGGTGCACAGCTGAGCTATTCTTATCCTTGGGAGGTGGCATGTGTTTACCCTTCTATGAAATATTTCTCCACTGCTCTGCTGTCTGCCTGTGGTTCCTCCGTGGGAGGCTGGCTACTGAGGGCAGGAGAATGGTAGGCTCATTTATTTCATATGATCATAGAATTGTGAAGTTGGAAGGTACCACGAGGGTCATCTAGTCCAACCCCCTGCAATACAGGAATCTTTTTATCCAACGTGGGGCTCGAACCCACAATCCTAAGAGTCCTATTCTCTAAAGACTCAGCTATCCCACAGGAAAGTCCTTGTTTTTCCTTAAAAAAAAAAAATTCC
Source organism: Lacerta agilis (assembly GCF_009819535.1). Classification (NCBI taxonomy): domain Eukaryota; kingdom Metazoa; phylum Chordata; class Lepidosauria; order Squamata; family Lacertidae; genus Lacerta; species Lacerta agilis. Next base: position 13,905,237 of record NC_046321.1, read on the forward strand.
GCACAGATTTGTTGAAATGTAAGAAAGGAACACCTTCACTTAAATAATAGTAAACAGTTGTTTGAGGCAAGCTGGGTACAGCGGCAGAGGAAGCCGCTCAGGCGCCTGGGGCGGCGTGTCCAGGAGTGGGGCGAGCCACACCACGGGGCCTCTGGAGTCCGCCTGCCTCCTCCCACTCAGCTGCCCTACAGCTGGGGGGGGGGGGGAGAGGCAGCGGGCAGACCGTTTGAATAGCGCGGAGCCTGCACATGCCCAAGCCAGTATGTCTCTCCCAGGAAAGATGTGTGGCTCGGGTGTGCTGCAGGCCCCGTGGTGAGTGCCGCCCGGCATTTTGTCACCTCCCTCAGTGGTGACACCCAGGGTGGACCGCACCCCCACTGCATCCCCCTTTCTCTGCCCTGGCTGGATAGCACCGATAGGGTAGACCAGCTAAGGATGACACAGTCATCTAAGTTGGTTGTGGAATACAGATCACTGGTGATTTGCAGAATGCAAGAAAAGACACTCTTTGGCAATGCCAAAATTGAGGCTAAAGGTGAGAGAAACTCTGCATCCCACCCATGGAGAATTTCATTATTTCACTGCTGCTGACAAACAACTTTGATTGGATTGGATTGGAAAGGTACAGTAGAAATTCCATTTTTAACAGATGCGTGCTTCCCATCCCCATTCTCCTAGCCAGCTGCAATCTCACTTGCTCACCAGCTCCTACTGATCCTCATCGCTGAAATCCACTCTGAAAACAAGGTGCACAATAATAAAATGAACCTTCCTTGTGGCCCAAATGTGGCCCTCTGCAGTCTCTGGCTGCACATGCCCAGAGGCATGTGCTATGAGGCTAAGGGAGGCTTGCAGAGGGGGGGCTGGAATGCAAATGTTATTGCAAAACAGGACCAGCATGATTTTTCCAGGGTCCAAAATCCTAGATGTGCTAAAGGAGCAAAGAAAGAACTAAAGCAAGAACAGACTACTGATCCTATGGTCAGCAACATACACAAGAGCTGGGAAATGTGTGCTTGCCCAGCATCTTAAGACTTGGGATTAGCTAGTTTTCTGTGTATCTAGTTAAATATCTTTTACCACAGCAGCTGCAGTTTTACACCCCTGGGTGGGTTTTGCTTTACGCTTACTAGGTGCATGAGTGAGTGAGCATGGGTGGGACTTGTACCAAGGAAGGGGTGAGCTTCTAGGATCTGGTAGCAGAGGTGGGTAGGAAGTGAAGGAATATCTGCGGGTGTGAATGAGGAAAGCAGGCGGGTGAGGGTAGCGGATCCTGGTTTGATAGCTAAAGTATTGGCCCTAAAGGCAGAAAATGGGCAACTCCTTCACTCTCTAGCCTGTTCTGTTCTAACAACTTGATCAGAGCTGACCTATTTGTAAAATTCACTAGAGTTTAGCGGATTTCTTGTGCATTTACAGGAGGCAAAGAAAGTTGAATCAACTACACTCTACTTTTGAGCCTGGGTAGGTCTTGCTATCTTAGCACATGAAAACATTTGGAGGCGATAAAGACATGGAATTCTCTTCCTTCCCCCCAATGTCATCTTTAAAAGGTTCTTTATAAAATTCTAAGGGTTACACACACACACACAAACCTCAGGTGCACACTGCTGGTTGGCTTAATTCTTTGGCGAGCTGTGTCTTAACCACCTGAATTCCTGTAGAGCCAAGTCAGATTCCTTCCTATTAAGAGTGATGCCATTCCCAAGGTAGCAATTTGTGACCAATTAGACTGGCTAATGCGAGGCGCCAGCAATACAAGTGCTGGGTATCTTTGTAGATGGTTAAAAAGACTTGTGCTATCAAGTCTTTGCCTCCTACCTCGTTTTCCTTTTAGGCTCGGTGGATTGAGAATCTTTTGTTCAAAATCTTTCCTTTCTTAGGTGAAGGGATTTGTCTAGATGGAAGAATTTCAGTCTTGCGGGGGAGACTACTTGATCTGCAGTGCTTGAAATCTCAGAGAGTTTCCCCTAAACCCTCTCTAGCAGACCCCTAAACCCAAGCCAATGCCTTCTAGATGTTGTAGGATTTCAACTCCTATTATTGCCAGTCAGCTTGGCTAATAGTCAGGGGTGACATGTTGTGGGGCTGTAGTCCAGCAACATTCAGAAGGTGCTGGGTTCGGAAAGCTGGTCTGCAGAGCTGTTACTGCTTTTGGCAAGGTTCTCACTTTTCCTTAAAGTGACCTCCAAACTGGAAAGTTATCCAGTGTTTCTGCCCTTGCCTTACCTTGTCTTGATGATGAAAAATGCCACGTCTCACCTTACTTTGCATTTAAGAGTAAGTCCAGCACTTCGTCTGTAAGTGAACACTATGGCTGGGTGATATCTGATTTTCAACATCGTGATATATCACCAGCTAAACATTGTGATTTGCTGGTATATCACAATGTCTAAAATAAAGATGGTGCTATGCAGAGTTATCAGCTGGCTTCATGGTTTCCCCTTACTTTGTGATTTTTGCATAGTGCATGCACACACACACACACAAACACACACACACACACACACACACACACACACACACACACACACCATGATTCACAATATATTGCCAGGTCAAAAATGGTGAAACTGACATCACAATATGGTCTTCAAACCAGTTTTGGATGATATACAGTGGTACCCCGTGTTACGCACACGATCCATTTTGGATCGCGCAACGTAACGTGGGCGTGCTTAACATGAACGCCCTCCCCCAACAAAAAACCCTGGAAGTTTGCGTGTTTTTGCACTTCTGTGCATGTGCGAAGTGCGCAGAACGCTTCTGCGCACTCGCGTATCACACTCGCTCCGGGGAGGACTTCCAGGTCACGGAGGTCCGTAAGTCAAACGTACGCAACATGGAGCGTATGCAACTCGAGGTATGACTGTATATTGATATATTGCCCAGTCCTAGCGAACACTCGACAAGAAAAAGCAGGAGTTGGGCTGTAGGTTTGCAAAACTACTAAATACACACATAAGCAAAAGTATCCCTAATTCAGGATGAGAGAAGGAGAACTTCATGAGGACCATGTGTGCTCGGTAGGCATCAAAATGTGGTAGGGTAGGGGAATGTAAAACCAGGACGGAGGGAGAATTGAACAGTATGCCCTGGAAAGGGCATGGCTGGCTGGCTGGTTGGCTGGAACTGTGAGCTGGAGCATTCTTGCAACATCTTGCTTGCTTAGTCCGAACACTGTTGATAGATTGACCCTCTAAGAATGAGGTTTAGGGGGCAAGCTGCCCTGTGCAGTTCCTCCTTAATGTTTCGACTCAAGCAACGCGGTGCACCCTTTTAGATAAAGGGGGGATGGAAGGAACGGGAAGACACTCAAAAGTGCAGAGAAGAGGAAGTGTTGTAAAAGATTCAGCTCTGCATCAAGAATACAAGAAAATTGTAGAGGAAGTTTGTGAAAAGAAGGGTCTCTTGCCATGTGAGGCCAGGAATGAAAAATTGAACAACGATTTAGAGATTTAGGGTAGTGCAGGCATGCCACTTCGTTATCATTTAACGCCTTGAGATGGATTATAATGGACTGTATGTAAATACTTCTATAATGATATTAAATACTCTCCCCCGCTGCCCCCTGTATTTTAGAATGACATTCCCTATGTGAGTATATTAGAAGGTTTGATGACTTGAATGGTAGATGAATCCAAGGCCATGACCGGTAACACGTCCAGGTGAGAAGTTGATTGTGCCACAATCCATTTAAGCGCAGAAAGTGCCTTGTGCTACTACAATCTATTCCCTTTCATCATTTTTGATGTTGTTTGCTAGTCCCCAAGGACTAATAAAAACCCACATTTGCATAATGTGTTCTTCGTGATCAATGCAGCCGCAGAATTTGAAGTGGCATGTTGGTTTGGTATTAAAATTCCGTACAAGTGTGCACAGCCCTGTTGAAGAGTTTGCAGGGGTGATTTTTGGATTTCTTGCCCATGTGAATGTTGGCCATGGAAGCGCTGGGCCAATGTGATTCCTCTTTCAAGGAAGCTACAAGCATGAATGCGGGTGGCGCTGTGATCTAAACCGTTAAGCCTCTTGGGCTTGCCGATCAGAAAATCGGTAGTTCGAATCCCTACAACATAGTGAGCTCCTGTTGCTTGGTGCGAGCTCCTGCCAACCTAGCATGCCAAAAAGTGCAAGTAGATAAATAGGAACCGCTCCGGTGGGAAGGTAAATGGCATTTCCATGCGCTGTTCTGGTTTCGGAAGCGGCTTAGTCATGCTGGCCACATGACCTGGAAAAACTGTCTGCAGACAAACGCCGGCTCCCTCGGTCTGTAAAGCGAGATGAACGCCGCAACCCCAGAGTCGTCTGCGACTGGACTCAACTGTCAGGGGTCCTTTACCTTTTACAAGAATGGCAGAGAAAAGGGAGCTGGAAAAGAGCATCTTGCTCTCTAGGCAAAAGGTGTTAATAGAAATTTTTGTACTACTAGCATTTAGTACTTCCACCAGCCCCAGTAAGCATGGCTAATAGGCAGGAATGATAGGGGTGGTAGACCTTAGACATCTCGGGGGCATTGGCTACTAGTTCTATAAAAGTAGAAAAGAGTATAGCAAGAGCTTTGTTGGGTTGGGTGGTCCCATCTAATCAGGCATCCTGGTTTGCATAGTGGTAGACCTGACTTCTTTGTTCCTTGCTGATGGGCTTCCTTGGGACAATAACCCTCTCATGCTATTGTTCCCCAGCATCTAGAAATCATACCTTGGAGGTCATTAGCCCCAACCCTTTGCTCGGTGCAAGATCTGCAATGCAGGATGCAGCTAAGCCACCCCTGACAGATAACTGAGCCCCACAACTTTCCAGGGCAGAGTGTTTGACTGTACTTACCATGGGAAAGTTTCTCTTAGCGTTCTGTCAAGATCCGCTTCCTTGCAATTTCCACCCACTGGTTCTAGTCCTTCCCTCTGGAGCAACGGAGAACAAGTCTGTTCCATCTTCTCTTTGAAGGCTGCTCTTATCATGTCTCCCATTAATCTTCTCTTCCCCAGGCTAAACATATCCAGCTCTTTCAACCATCCCTCCTAGGACTTGGCATTCATAGGCATACAGTGCCTCTGAAGACAGAAGAGCCATGTATCCATCATAATTAATAGCTATTGATAGAGCTATCTGCAATGAATCTGCCTAATTGGCTTTTTGCATTTGACTATGTTCTTGCAAAGAAGGTGGCTGTGTGGTTTTGAACTCAAGCGAAACGTACAGTATTTGGAAAGGGCTCGGAAGATCATAGAATCATAGAGTTGGAAGAGACCACAAGGGCCATCCAGTCCAACCCCCTGCCAAGCAGGAAACACCACCAAAGCATTCCTGACAGATGGCTGTCAAGCCTCTGCTTAAAGACCTCCAAAGAAGGAGACTCCACCACACTCCTTGGTAGCAAATTCCACTGCCGAACAGCTCTCACTGTCAGGAAGTTCTTCCTAATGTTTAGGTGGAATCTTCTTTCTTGTAGTTTGAATCCATTGCTCCGTGTCCGCTTCTCTGGAGCAGCAGAAAACAACCTTTCACCCTCCTCTATATGACATCCTTTTATATATTTGAACATGGCTATCATATCACCCCTTAACCTTCTCTTCTCCAGGCTAAACATACCCAGCTCCCTAAGCCGTTCCTCATAAGGCATTGGAACTCATCTCTTGGTTTACTACTATTAGTGGTATTCCATTTATTTTTTTAATAAGGTATCTATCTTGCCCATCATCATATGGCAGGCCACCATAGAACAAAACAGTAAAAAAAAAACCCTCACAAAAAAGAAACAGATTCACATACGGTTAAAAGAGAAAAATAAAAATGGGCAGTAGCCAACTAACTGATTCTGTTGCTGTGAGGATTTCTGCTTGCACAATAGGTTTTTTCTCCCTTTTCTTCCCTCTACATTTGTTCTGGGTCCATCCCCACCCACAACCCCCTGGAGCAGTTTTGAGGAGGACTCAGGGTGAGTCAGGTAAGTTCCATCGCACAAGCAGAAAATCCTTGCCTTGGTAGAACATGTTAGTTGGATGTCACACCCTATATAGCTGGAAAATAACACCCAGGGAGCCACAGCATGGGTCCACACTAGGGCTGGACAATATCTGGTTTTAAACATCCTGATATATCGCCTGCTAAACATTGCGATATATAACAATGCCTGTAATAAGGATGGAGCTGGTTTTCAATTTTGTGATATATTACCAACTAAACATCACTGATATATTACAATGGCTGAAATAAGGATGGAGCTATGTAGAGGAATTGGCTGGCTTCACGGTTTTCCCCCACATTGTGATTTTTGCATAGCACTCACCCACCCACATCATGATTCATGATATATTGCCAGGTCAGAAACTATGAAACTGATATCACAATATGGACTGCAAACCGGTTTGGGGTGTTGTATTGCCCAACCCTATTCCACTCTTTGCAGCAGCAACAGTAGAAAATGGGATGCAACTATTATGTGGTAAAATACAGTATGCTGAATTGGACCCTTGGTTCATCTAGCTCAATATTGTCCACACTGACTGGCAGCTGCTTTCCGGGGCTTCAGCTGGGTCTACATTCCCAGCCCTGCCTGCAGATGCCAAGGATTGAACCTGGAACCTTTGCATGCAAAGCTACAGTCAAGGTTCCTTATGTTTGAATCACTACATTTTTAAAGCAAGAACTGCAGAAGCCTATTTGTAGGAATTACTTGGTATGTTTATCAGTGAGAAGAAGATATAAGGGATTTATCTGTGTCCTCCTGTTCTCTTCTTGCTCCCTGCTCCCCCCTCCAAAAAAAAAACCTTTTAAACATACCCTAATCCACCTTTCTTGGGTTTCCTTCCGCCTCTCATAATAGTCTATCAAGCTCTTGTTTTGTGAAAAATGTGACAGTGTGTTGTTGGCAGTTTACAAAGCTGCAGCCTTCGGCAATTGTTAATGAGGCAAGGTCCCCCCGCCCCGCCCCGTCCAGGACGCAATGAGATTTTTTAGACAGATGAATGCTAGGAGAAGCCTGTCTACCAAAGGCAATGTTTACTGCATGTAATACATATCATTGTTTGTGTCTCCCGTAGTGAAAAATACTTGTGTCGTGCTGTTAAAATGTACTCCTGACAGAACAGTTCTAGCTGTGCTAGGGTCTACTGCTTTAAAAAAGGGGGGGAAATGATATACTGTCAGAAAATACAATTTAAGAAAATTTAACACCAAGGGTAGTCAACCATGTAGGCTACTATTAAGGGGCCAAAAACTCAAGGCCGTGGTTTTTATTGAATAGGATAGTGTGTGTACATTTGCTGCTAGCAAGTGGGAGGAAGGCTTTTTAAAAAAAAATACATAGAGAGAGAGAGAGAAAGGTTCCTAGGGACTCGCAACTTTCACCTGTAAGAAATGAGGAGGAAACAGGAATTCAGCCAGGATTTATTGCAGAAATCTTTCATGGAAATGTGCAGGATTTCTTTTTTTAAAATGGCTGTGGTTCAGAGGTTTTGGATCACTTGCTTTCATAAATTGGTATTACTGAATGCCAGGCGTGTGTGCCATGTATAGCCTTGATTCGGATGGGGAGGTGGAATTGGGAACAAAAGCTCAGAGTCTGCACGTGTAACATTCCAGGTCCCGTGTCTCTGTTGTGCCATTGGAAACATCTGCATTCACACGCCAGTTTGTTCCATTTCAAAGGGAAGCGGGCGGCGCTGTGGTCTAAACCACAGAGCCTAGGGCTTGCTGATCAAAAGGTAGGTGGTTTGAATCCCCATGACGGGGTGAGCTCCCGTTGTTCGGTCCCAACTTCTGCACGCCTAGCAGTTCAAAAGCACGCCAGTGCAAGTAGATAAATAGGTACCGCACTGGCGGGAAGGTAAACGGCATTTCCGTGCGCTGCTCTGGTTTTGCCAGAAGCGGCTTAGTCATGCTGGCCGCATGACCCGGAAAAACTGTCTGTGGACAAACGCTGACTACCTCAGCCTATAGAGCAAAATGAGCGCCACAACCCCAGAGTTGTCTGCGACTGGACTTAATGGTGAGGGGTACCTTTACCTTTTTACCTTTGTTCCATTTCCCTATCAATTTCCATACTGTGTTTGAGCTTTCACACAATTTAAATGCCAGTTCTGGAATGCTAGTGGAAGTTCGGCTCTCATTTCAGTGTTAATTGCATGCAGGAAAAGAAAAATCTATTTGCAACCCCATTAACTCGCAGGAGTAAAGTGACAAAATTTTGGGGCAGTACTATGCCGACATACAGTTTGTTCCTTCTGTTTTCGTGGAGGAACCATGGAGGAACCGAAGCACTCATGTGTGGAAAGAGTGGGGGGAGTAGCAATTTTGTGAAATGTTGTTGTTTTACACCACACCCACTGGTGTGAGTGAAGCTTATTGCGGCAGTGCGACATGCCGGCATATTGGTCGTAGAAACATAGAACCGTAGTCTTGGAAGGGACCCCGAGAGCCATCTAGTACAACCCCTTGCAATGCAGGGAGCACAACTAAAGAATCCCTGGAAGATGGCCACAGAATAGCAGAAAATATCTTGGTCCTACGGGACCAGAAATGCACAACAAATGGAACAACAGCTTTTGGTGAGAACCAACCAGAAAAGAATCACTGGCGGGATGTGGGGGGGGGGAGGAGAGGGAGAACTCTTGATTCTTGAACTTAGACTGGGCTGCAGAGGAAAATGCCTGCAGCAGATCCTAGCAGTGGTGGAGGAAGGGGATGCGGGCCGCCCCGGGTGTCATCACTGGGGTGTGTGTGTGTGTGACAAAATGACAAAAATATGAGGGGTTTTGTTTTTTTTGTTTTTTAAATGGGCTCACGGATTTTTTTTGTTCAGTCAACAAACGTAATGAAACGCGGCTGGCACTGGGCACCGTACCGCAGGAGCCGGCACTTACTGGGGGGCCTACAGTGTGCCCAAGCCACACACCTCTCCTGGGCGTGACGTGGTGGCTTGGGTTATTGCAGGCTCCACGTTGCCTGAAACGGCAGTGTGGGGCTTGCATCTGCCCACCACCTCTCCCTTAGCTGCCCTACAGCTGAGGGGAGGCAGCGGAGAGGCTCCATGCAGCACACCCTACCCCCATGGGCGGCTCTCCCCACCTGTGGCTGCAGGACACGCATGCCGCACCAGGCACCCGAGTGGCTAGTTACGCCGCTGGATCCTAGTAGGGATTGCTGGCAACAACGATCAGCTGATCAGTGCTGACTGCAGTCCCTGCTTTTGTAATGGATCAGCCTTACTCCAGTTATGATCTCCCAAGTGGAGCTGACCCCTGTAGAGCTTGTATTTGGTGCCAGATTTAAAGGGCATTGTTGAATGATGGGGAAACACTTCAAGGCTCCTGACCATTCTTTTGCAGGTACATATTTAAGTGTCCTACACCTGATATTGTGTATGATGTCAGGTATGAGGCAGGTGGGCATGGTTTGGAGGAAATTGTGTTGCGGGACAAATGAGGATCCCTGATGTGTTTAATTTGGCTCGAGAACCAGAAATTCCTCCCTGGTGATGTAAAACAATCTTCTTCTGGGTGGCAAAACCTGAGGGACACTTTTGGTCATCTCATTCCCACCTCCCGAAATTTTGATCAATCTGATGTGCATATATCATGCGCTCTTGTGTCCTGCGTTTGAGTTCTGATATTTGCAAATTGGCCATCGGTAAACAGGGATAAGTACCAATTTCATAGCACTGTTTATAGCTCAAATAGCCCTTTTCTACATGCTACAAACTTGGGCTTCAGTATGTATGGGAATGTGGCAGTGTTTTGAGGGTTGGTTTATAAATAATGTGCCTGCCAATGTTTTCCATCCGCTCGGTAGATCTGCTGAAGCAGACTGCTGGCTCTGAAAACTTGTACTGTAATAAACCACTTAGTCTTTAAGGCGGCCTGATGCTCTTTGTCCTTGCTACCCTATCAAAAGGGTGCTGCTCCATATCCTTCTGACAATCCGTATTAAAGTAATGGAGGTTGCCTCTTGACACGGCAAGTGCTGGCTACTCGAGCTTCCTCCCAGCACATGAGCAATGTAATACAAGCGGCATTTTTGACCCGCAGCCGATGCACGTCAAGGAAAATGCACTGCTAGTAATCATGTTGCGCTTCCCCTGAACTGCGCAAGTTGGGTTCTATTGCCGACGCACATGAGAGCAAACTTGTGTGAACAACTCTTCTGCATTTTGGCATGTTAGGTGGGAACCTGTGTTCACTCAGGATTGCTGGCAGCCTTGGGAAGGCAAGCCAATAAGATTTATTTAATTGCAAAGTGCTGGTATTTGCCGCCGGCCCCCCCCCCCCCTAGATTGTGCAGGAATACCTTCAATTGTCTTAATTGTTCCCTCTTAAATGGCAGACTGTCATTTCTGCAACACCTTCAAGCCACTGCCTTTACAAATATTCAAAATTGGTTATTTTACTTTTGGCTTGAAGGTTTATACGTTTAAGTTTTTCCAGTAGGTAAAGAGGGGGAAGAAAAATCGTTCAGTTCCCATTTTAATGCCAACCTACCTAATTCACATTTCCTAAAATGAATCAACCAAACATCAACCAACTAAAACATCAACCGAAACTCAGATAACCTTGGAAAAGGATGCTGCTCTGAATGTCTTGATACAGTTTTCCACCACACCCACCCAAAATATTGTGTGCAGACAAGTTCATATTAAGGAAAAGTGCACACACAAATATTAGACCGAGTAAAAATAAAGGACAGAAATGGCATTGTATTAGGGGAGATTGTTTGTGAAAATGCAGACATTGGGTATAACTACAAAAATGCTTACCTGGACTTAAAAAAAAAAAATTGCAAATGGGGGTAGAAATGGGAAGAAAGAGAAATTGAGAGAATCCGAGGCTGACATATGCACCCATCCCTACCAGAGAATATTTTAATCAGTTGTCTAATTTCTCAATAAAATTACTTGATAATTGCTTAGCTTTGAAAACTACTTGGGTTGCCCCCCTCTGTTTGGATAAGTCAACGGATGGGTGGATAGAGGGGTGACTTTTTCTACGGGTTTAATTTATCCCTTGTCCTTAACTTTGTGGGTATGTAAAGGACCTTTCTAAATGGGACGCAGGTGGCGCTGTGGGTTAAACCACAGAGCCTAGGGCTTGCTGATCAGAAGGTCGGTGGTTCAAATCGCTGTGACGGGGTGAGCTCCCAATGCGTGGTCCCAGCTCCTGCCAACCTAGCAGTTTGAAAGCACGTCAAAGTGCAAGTAGATAAATAGGTACCGCTCCGGCGGGAAGGTAAACAGCATTTCTGTGCGCTGCTCTGGTTTGCCAGAAGCGGCTTTGTCATGCTGGCCACATGACCCGGAAGCTGTACGCTGGCTCCCTCAGCCAGTAACTCGAGATGAGCACTGCAACCCCAGAGTCGGACATGACTGGACCTAATGGTCAGGGGTCCCTTTACCTTTACTTTTAAAGGACCTTTCTCCCCAAGTCAAACTGTCTAGGACACACACACACACACACACACCCATTTCTTCTTCTTCTTCTTCTTCTTCTTCTTCTTCTTCTTCTTCTTCTTCTTCTTCTTCTTCTTCTTCTTCTTCTTCTTCCCCTTCTTCTTCTTCCCCTTCTTCTTCTTTTGCCCCATTGGCACCCTACAGCAACAGTTGGGAACCTTTGGCTTGCAGGCCTAATTAGGCCTACCCATTTGGCCCACAGTGTGATTTGGCCCCAAACCATGCCCTCCTGCTCGTCATGCGACATAATAATGATGTCAGGCATGGAACAGGTAAACCCGTAGGCTCTGTATGAAAAAGAAGGAGCTCTGCATTTATATTCAGGCATTCCTACAATTGAAATATTGAAGTAGCCTGTGGTGGGTTTTAGGCAAAATGGCATAGCGATGAGGACTATGGATTTTTCAAGGATTTGAGCAGAGACACTAGCAAAAGCAATATTCCTTCAGCATTTGTTGCAAGCAGAGCCCTGATGTACCCACCCCTGTGAGTGCCCTCTCTCTCTGCCTCAAGTGTCCCAGGTTAAGGGGATGGGCATCATTGAGTGCTCCAAAAGCCTTCCATTGAGCTTGATCCCCTGCTGAAAACGAACATTTTTTTGTTGTTTCTGCCAGGGCTAATGGGGCTGGGAGTCTCTGTTCCATTCCCACCTGAGGAACAAACTCTACTTGGGCCTCTGATTGAAGGGAAATGGAACAAATCCTGGAGATCTGCTACTGGTCAGGGTAATAATAATAATAATAATAATAATAATAATTTATTTATATCCCACCCATTTGCCTGGGTTTCCCCAGCTACTCTGAGCGGCTCCCAATAGAACATTAAAAACACGATAAAACATCAAAGATTAAAAACTTCCCAAAACAGGACTGCCTTCAGATGTTTTCTAAAAGTCAGGTAGTTGTTTATTTCCTTGACATCTGATGGGAGGGCGCAGGCACCACCACCGAGAAGGCCCTCTGCCGGCACACAGTACTGAGCTAGATGGATCAGTAGACTAAGTATAAGATAACTTCCTGTTTGGGGCAGGGGAGAGAAGGGTCATATCTCCGTAGTAGAACATCTGTTTGCATCCAGAAGGTCCCAGGTTCAATCCCAGGCATCTCCAAGTAGAATTGAGAAATCTTGGAGAGCTTTTGCCATTCAGTTTAGATAAAGCAGAGTTTGATGGACCCAATTGTCTTGATTTAGAATAAAGCTGTTTCTTCCTGTGTTCCTACGAGGTAGCAAAGCCTGGTGCTTTCTGAGCTCTTGAACCAAGTTGCTTGCAAGAGCACTCGATCCCATTTGGTGCAGGTGCTGGGATGCTCCTGCATTCCCAAAACGGATAAAGTTGTTGGAGAGAGAAAAGAAAAGAAAATGGATATTCATGTGCCTAACCTTCTTTTCAGTAAGCTGGGAAGTGCTGAAGTCTGTAGGAAAATGTACAGCGAGAAGTCTGTGCTGGTCCTCCTGAAGGTGACGTGCTTTTCAAGCCGTGGCAGTTTCCCTGAAGAATTTGCTCCATTGCAATTGGCTTGAGCACTTTGGAGCATCTTGGGTTTGAATGGTAGTTGATTGTCTGCCCCCTGATTAGAGCCCCTCAAGTGTCAATTAAAGCCTAGTGTGAGCGGATTCTGCATCTCTTTTCTCCCTTTATGTGTCTTTCTATGATGAACGTGATTCTCTTTTTCCATCTCCGAAATCAGACCCAATCTAGGCTCTAAAATTAACTGTGCTTTTTAATAAGAGCCAAATTTTAATGGTGGGGTGGGGAGGGGGAGGCAAACTTGGTAGGTTTCTCTTCCATCCATCTCTCCCCTCCCCTGCCCCGCCCACCCCAAAACATCTCAAATCTTGGGAAATAATTAGGACTGCATCGGTGAAGTGCTCTCAGATAAATGTCCCCATTTTGGCAAGGAAGTTTGTGTGGATTGTTCTTCTGTAATGCTTTGAGAAGGGACACATCGCCATCATAAATTGGGCGGGGACACACGCTGTATAGGCTTAGCAAGCAAGAACTTTCAACAGACAGGAAAGTCTCTCCAAGTGAGAAGGCTGCGTATTTTTCTCTGCCTGAGTTCTTACTGTATTTGCAAACTGAAATGGGCTAGCATTTTATTTTATTTTTGTTGGCTAGTAAGCTTTGTAGATTTGTATATTTTTAAAAAAGACCTATGGCCTTCCCAATGTCATGGGGCCCTTCAGCCCTATTGACCACAGCAAATTGTCAATAATGCTGAGTGTTGTAGTCCAACAAACAAAACTGGTGTAAAAGAATGGAGCTGAGGGCCAGGATCAGAACTTCAAAACTCTTCTTCCATTTGTCTGAATTGGCTTATCGGGTGGTGGCAGTGGTGAAACCTGACCAGATTCCCTGCTTTTCCTTCCAGATTTCAGATCTAATCAGTTTTAGCCAGGTTTCAGTGCATATAAAACTAGTTGACTAGCCTATAAGGTTGTAGCCTGCAGGAAGTCAATTGGGGGCAAACCTATGATGCTTTTCATATCGTCATTGTGTAGCATTGTCAACCAGACTGGGTTTGACTATAGCCCAAAATTATCTTTGTGTTTCCTTTTTGTTTTGTTTTGTTCACACTTCGAAACTATAGTTCTGTGAGTAGGAAGGGCTAGGGGTCTCCAAAAGGGAATCATTAATACCCTGCTCAGCACATAGATTATTTTGTGGAAACCATGGTAGTTCTATTGGTTTATATCAGTTTTAAGTTGGTATCGGAAATGTCTGATAGTTGCTGATACCCAAACATGATGTGTCTACATTATTCATTTTCTGGGTCTTAGCATGCCTTACTTAGTTTCATTTTACCTGCACAATGTGCAATGATTTTGCAGTGGTTTCACACAGTGGCGTAGCATGGGGGGCCCCACAGGGGCAGTTGCCCTGGGTGCAAAATTGCTGGGGGGCGCAAAATTTCAACATCCAATGCTGCCTCAACACAGCTTTGTGCTTCCGTAGCTGGACTCCACTGAAGACAGCTTCTCCATGTGAACCAGGAAGTGATCTCTCCTTAGCCGGGAATAGGCAATGTGGTGTCCTTTAGATCAGGCATCCCCAACCTTTGGCCCTCCAGATGTTTTGGACTACAATTCCCATCATCCCTGACCACTCGTCCTGTTAGCTAGGGATCATGGGAGTTGTAGGCCAAAACATCTGGAGGGCCAAAGGTTGGGGATGCCTGCTTTAGATGTTTCTAGACTACAATTCCCATCAGCGACCTCAAGCTAAGAGCCCTGTACCTTCCAGATTACAACTATAATGCTACTACAATTTCAGTATTATTTCTGTGATTGATGGTTAGGGGTATGGAAAACAAAGCCAATTGAAGGAATTGGGGGTAAATTATCCTGGAGAAAAGATCAGGATGGGGTGAAAATAAAAGAACTATTCCAAACACCTGAAAGACTGCCATATAGAAGAGGACAAGGGTTTGTTCTCTGCTGTCCCAGAAATAGGGCAAGTCCTAACAGGCTTAAGTTATAGAAAGAACAGTTCTAAAATGGAATCATTTTATCTAGAGGGTGAAGAGTCCTTCAAGCAGAGAAGCTCTAACTCTAGATATCAGGCATCTAGTTGGAGATTGGTCAAATTACACTTCCAACTCTTGAGTTTTTATAGTACTTTTCTGGGATTGTAATTGGTTTTGCAGGCTGCCTGGAAGGCTTTAGGCTGTCTGCACACTATACCTTTAAAGCAAAATCAAAGCACATTTCCCCCCTCAAAGAATTCTGGGCCCTGTAGATTACCCCCCACAGAGTTACCATTCCTTGCAATGCTCAACAAACTACAGTGCCCAGAATTCTTTGAGGGAAAGAATGTGCTCCAAGTGTGTTTTAAAGGTATAGTGTGTATAAAGAAGAAGAGTGGGAAGCCAGCATAGAAATGCTTTCAAATAAATTCTGAACGCCTTTCAGCTACAGCTATCCTTGTAACAAGCCAAAGCAGATCCGCTGGAAGACTTAGGATTCTATTTATCATTGAGGTTTGGGGACAAAGGAAACTATTAAAATCTTTGCTCAGGGGTGCAAGAATCTATTTTGGGGAGGGAAAAGAACTGAAGGAGCTGTAAGAAGGATCATAGTTCAGTGCCAAAGACCATGCTTTCATGCCGAAAGTCGCAGGTTCTGTTTGGGTGGTGAGCAAAACCTTTCAGTGGGATAGGATTCATCTTTGTTATTCTTGCTGGTGAATGGACATTTGTTTTGCTCATATATTTTATACCGTGCTGCAGATTCTAAAAGTTTGGCATTTAACATTTTGCAAGTCACTTTGAAACGTTTTGTAAAAAATGATGAACAAACATAACCGATGATGATGATGATAATAATAATAATAATAATAATAATAAACCTCTCTCTTTCTGAGACAGTAGACAGAGACAACTGCCAGGGACAGTAGGCAATACTAGGCTAGATGGACACATCCTCTGATCTGCTGCAAGGCAGCTTCCAACATATGCTCCTTGGTTTTTTCGGAGGCAGCTTGGATAGAAAGAAAAATGGAGACACAAGCATACCCAGTGGGAGATCTTGATCTTCTTGGAGTGCCCTGGTTTCTCCCTTTCCCCCTTATCTCCACAGCAGAGGTTTAACTGGAGGAGGATGAAGCATTCAAGCACACCCAGAAAGCTGACTCAGCAGCTCATCCAGCAGCTGCTGGTTACAACTGAGAATAAAGGAAAATAAAGGATGTGGGAAGGTCCCCTACAAAGCAATGCACCAGCAAAGGAGGAGGAGGAGGAGCAACCACCAGTTCCTTCCTCTCTTCAGCTACTCAGGTACACACCTAGATTTTAGCACCAGTGATTCTGCTTTAGAAGCCTGTGCAAGGCAAGCTCTTAAAAATGGTTAAGAGAACATACTGGATAAAACGCAAAACAAACACCACCCCAAGAACCTTGAGTAGTTTGGAGTGTGCAAAGTAGGTGGCTGATTGATTGATAAAGCATAGTTTCTAGATTAGGAAAAAACTGATCAATTTGTATTCTGCTCACGGTGGTGACAACAAATAAAATGGAATGATAATTTGGACATAGAGCAGCACCGAGAACAGCTAAGTCAGTGACAAAGCACAATAAAACCAGAGCCAAGTGGGATGCAGCAAACATCCTAAAAGGATGGGGGGAAACTAAATATATTTTCCAAGCACCGGAAAGATGCTAAAGTCGGCACTGGGTGATCTGCTCTGGAGATAAGACCAGGAGCCACCACAGAAACGACTCTGTCTTGGTTGCTACTGACCCCTAAAAGCAGGGTGACCTTAAGAAGGGCCATGGAGGGGTGCAGGTGTCAACATCCAGGCAAGTTCATGGGAGATCAAGAAGTCCTTGAAGTACTCCACATAGGCCTTTAAATCTCAAATTTAGCTCTGTTTTGGCTTGATATCCTGCCTTTCACTCCCCTTAAGGAGTCTCAAAGCGGCTAACATTCTCCTTTCCCTTCCTCCCCCACAACAAACACTCTGTGAGGTGAGTGGGGCTGAGAGACTTCAGAGAAGTGTGACTAGCCCAAGGTCACCCAGCAGCTGCATGTGGAGGAGCGGGGATGCGAACCCGGTTCATCAGATTACGAGTCCACCGCTCTTAACCCCTACACCATGCTGGCTCTGTAAATTGTGTCTGGAAATGGTGTCAGTGTAGCTTCTGTAAAACTGACATTGTATATTAGCAGCAACCATTCCCAATCTTGACTGGTCTGTTTTGTACAGCGTCACATGTCACCAGATGCAAAACAGTAGCACGGAAGTGGGTTTTTTTTGTAGACTTAGAATTATGGACCACTGAACCTCTGACTACATGTTCAACCTGGGAATTTGTCTTCAAGACCACAACTGTTGACTTCTGGGCTAGTACTGATCCTGCAAGCCTTTCTCTTACAAATACACTCCTTCTTTTCTCCCACATTTCCTTTGTTTCAGCAACTTAATTTGGGGGAGTGGGGTGTGGGGAGTTGCTGTTGCTAAAGTGTTAGGAGTAAAAAGCTAATCAGATCACCCCGATAACCTACCCTTTGCCTATCCCTGGTTTGGGCAAGGGAATAGGAAGAATGCAAAATTGTTCCTGGCTTCAGCTGTGAAATGTTAAAGGGTAGGTTAAGTCCCAATGACTCTTGATTATTGTTGGGAGTTAATTATTATTATTATTATTATTATTATTATTAATAATAATAATAATAATAATATTTATTATTTTTACCCCGCCCATCTGGCTGGATTTCCCCAGCCACTCTGGGCGGCTTCCAACAAAAATCAGATACAAAAATATTACACATTAAAAACTTCCCTGAAAAGGGCTGCTTTCAGGTATTTTCTGAATGTCAGGTAGTTATTTATCTCCTTGACCTGTGATGGGAGGGCATTCCACAGGGCGGCCGCCACTACCGAGAAGGCCCTCTGCCTGATTCCCTGTAACTTGGCTTCTCGCAGTGAGGGAACTGCCAGAAGGCCCTCGGCGCTGGATCTCAGTGTCCGGGCTGAATGATGGGGGTGGAGACGCTCCTTCAGGTATACAGGACCGAGGCCGTTTAGGGCTTTAAAGGTCAGCACCAACACTTTGAATTGTGCTCGGAAACGTACTGGGAGCCAATGTAGATCTTTATTATTATTATTATTATTATTATTATTATTATTATTATTATTAGAGTGTTTGAGTTGTGCGTGTTTTTCTACCATGTTTCTACCCTTTGAAATGTGAAGTTCTCCTTGCTAGGGGCAAAGGAGTGGAACAGATAATGGCACCACTCTGACGCTTGAGTAGGATTTGCTACTTCTAAGGGACTTCAAGGAGCAGCAATTAAATCTGTCCAACGAACGCTCTTAAGGGGCAAGGGCTCCAATTCGCCAATCCATTCCTTTCTTAATGCGACTTGATGTAGATGGAGTGAGGGCCTATCAGGTGTGAAAAGCCCGGCTGCTCCTGGCTTGCAATGGCCTCCAGACAGCGATTTGGCGGCATCAATCCAGTCATGCTTGATTTCAATGCTTAACGTGGTAAAGCAGGATCTCTCTACCCCCGATCAGCTTCTCAATTAGCAAGCTGCCTTCTGTAAAGACCCTTGTTCCGCAATCCCTTTGGGCTGTTTGTGTCAGTGGCGGGGGGGACGTTGGGGACAGAAAACTCCTTAACACCAGAAGAAGAAATGAAATGCGGGGGGGGGGGGGGAGGAATAAGAGATTTTCTAATAGCCTACTTTTCTTTCAAATTGTTTGCTTTCCTGCGTTTCGTTCATTAGAAAGCATGAGATATAGGTGTCTTTTAAAACGCTTGGTACCTGACAGCTTTCTCCTTTTTCTCTTTTGGATGTATGCAAAGTTATGAAGTTAGGACTTGCCTTTTGTTCTGTGTGTGTCTTCTGTGCTTTACTTGTGTTACGCTAAAGAATCACCCCACATACATTGCATAAATTATATGGTATCGTTTGCTCTTTTCAGGGGGCATTAGAAAGTAGAATATGCTACCGTGTAGTCCATGCTAGCTATTTTTATATCTTTTTCAAACATGCTGGGGCGTCACGATGTAGGCAGCGTAAAATATGAAAATCAAACAAGCAAAGCTAGGTGTGTGGTGCATATATCTCGTGCTTCCAGATTTCCTTTCTCCTGTTAGGAATCCAACTATTGTTGCATTAAATATTCAAACTGTGCTAAATCTCCAGGGCTTTTTTCCTTCCTGCAATGTGTTGCTAATATTCATACATGGGAAGAGTTGTGACCCAAATACAAACAGCACCTTTATCTAATGAGCAATATGCGTCAACATGACACCTGCTTTTTCCATTTTAAGGTGTTGCCTTTATGGATGCAGTAATTGAAATGTTTACTAATGTAACATTTCATTAGTAAGTGTTGTGGTGCTGTGCCTGTTTGAAGGATTTAAAGATAAAACAGGTGGTGTGCCTGTTTTAAAGATTTCATTTGCCTGAGCTTACTCAACATATCAAACTTCCAGAACAACCCCTGACGTCTGTTTCTTATAGCTGTTTCATTGAAGTTGGTCACCATTTATTGGGAAGCCAAGTCTCCTAAAGAATTCCTCTGTCGTTCTGTGTTTTCCCACCCAAGCAGGGGATGAAAAACAATGCCTTATACCTTGTAGGAAAATGTGTCTGTGGGTCTGTATTGGATCTGCAGCTTCATTAACCTTCAAAATAAAGACAGTGTCTAATTTTAAGCCATATTTTAATGGAATTGGTATGGCAAACTTAATTTTTTGAGTGATCTTTAGCCATTAAAATATAAAAAGCACAAAGTCTTAAAAATCTGATAAGAAATATCAAGTCCATATAAAGTATTATTATTGATAGCTTGAGCTAAATGTAAAAAGAGCATTTGCTGGATCAGGCCAATGGCCCATCTTAGTCCAGCATCCTGTTCTCACAGTGGCCAACCAGATGCCTATACAAAACCCACAAGTGGGACGCAACAAGCACAACAACAATTTTTCTCCCCACTTGCAATTCCCTGCAGCTTGCATTAAAAAAAAATCATACAAAGGATTAAGTTGTGGATTCCAGATTGGTTTACCAACGAGCAACATTCCATTAGGCAAATACGGCTGCCGGCCTGTATTCACTTTGCTAGAGTAAGTCACGCCGAATGCACTGAGTGAAAATGCATAGGTTTGTGTGGTAAGCTGTACATTCATGTCTAGTTAATTCCAACACTTGTTGAAACAGCTCTATAACTTTTTTTCTCCTCTGTCCCAAATTCCATCTCATAGCATCTTTCTTTGTTTGTTTGTTTCCCCCCTTGGAATTACCAGACTCCAAGGTTAGCATGCATGCTTATGTACTTCATAGCAATGATACTGTCTACGCGGGTACAGGATCTGTCGATAGGCAGTCTGTGTGCTATTTGTACAGTGGGTGCACGTCTTCGGAATAGCCGGCTTTGATTTCCGTAACTGTTTTAAGGTTTTGCTTAAAATTCTGAACACTCTGTGTACTGTAGCCCTTGCAACGCAGTACTTCAAACAGCAAGTCCTAAAGGTGACACAACAAAGCCCAGTGCCTTGGATACTCGTGCCTTTTATAAATAAAAGGGAAAATATGCGCACAGTCCAAATACAGGGAAAACTTAACCCATTTCTCCCCCCCCCCTATGAAAAGAGCCAGATGTATTATTAAGAAATAGCTTTTCTGGGGGAAATTTTGCAAAGCAGTCGAAAGAGACTTAGCATTTCCTCACGTTTTGCTACGTGGAAGGCTTTTTTTTTTTTTAAAGAACCTTGTTTGTGTTAACATTAAAGTACGGCAGCATTCTAAATTGTGCCGAGTGTAATTAAAGGGTGCAGTAATCTCTTTTTTTCCTGTCTTAAATCTTTTTTTCCTTTTTCTTTTTAATTTGAAGAAAGGCACCCCCCTCATCTCTGCGCACAAAGAGTCGGCCGCATTTCTCTACCTCTTCTGCAAATCCCATCTACAAAGTGAATATTTTGGATCTTTAGCACTGTGTGCTTGCAAGCAGATCTGACAACAATTTCACACGCATACGCCCTAAAGAACTGCGAATCCTTCCAAAGCATCTCTCACTTGGCACACTCTGTTAAATAGCTTAACCTTTCAGTGTGCTTGTAAGGCAGTTTAAAATGCTCCCATTTATTGAGAGGTAAACTGAGGGTCACACCATAAGCTGCTAGAGGTACTAGGAAATAACTTCTTGATATATGGCATTTTATTATTGTGACTGTGTTGGATTTTAAAAAAATGTACAAAAATATAGTAAACCCAGAACACAAAATTGAATTAAATTAAGGTGCAGTTAGGAATTTTAGATATCACCAGGGGCCTCATCTTTGGTTCTTCTGTGTTTCGGATGATGGCTGTGATTATTGCTTGCGAGTGCCTGTATCTCTGGCAAGTTCTCTGCACATTAACTATTGTTATAAGCAACAAAGTTGACCTACAAGGCTAAAAGCAGGTATGAAAGGCATAAATCCATTTCCTTTAATAATAAGATGTGTGGCCATGTTGCTGTAGCTTTGTATGTATGAGGGAGGGGTTAATTTCAGTCCAGATTTAAAGGTGAACTGAATTCGCTCCCTCCCACCCATAAAAAGAGTAGGCAAACCAAAACACAGCCACCATTTGAAATTCACATTCTCTGAATACTCTCCAGCCAAGTAATGTATACAAAAGACGCATGTGCTAGCACAAAGCATGTATAAAAAGAAGCATAGTGAAAAACAATATACACAAATGAATTTTGTTAGGGGAAATGTGAATATTGGGCAGATTTGGATACAAAATGCATCAGGAGAAATTTGCGCTGAAATGCTGGTGAATTTTCATAAAGGCTTTAAATATATATATATAATTGCAAAATGATGTGGAAATGTAAAAGAACTAAACTGAAGAGTGAGGAAATGAGAAACTGAAGTGGTCAGATTGACCAATCCCTACTTGTGTAGGGAACCAAAATGTCATCACACTAAATGTTCCTTTAAATGTTCAATGGTCCCCTGCATTAATTCTGAACAGAATGAAGATCACACAATTAAATCCAAGGTTTATTGCTGAGAATGCTGTTCCTGAAATGGTGGCCCTGCATGCCTTAAATGCAAAACTGAATAACATGATTATTGCCATTTTGACTTCTGCGCCTCCTTTGGCAGCTGTTAATGTCGTACTTTTGGACTTGAATGGTGGACACGTGACCCTATGATTATGGGTGCTGCATGATTATTGTGCGTCATTGGAGCCAGACAATTGAAAAACCAATAAAATTGTGCCAAAGGAATTCAACGTCATGTAAAATAATGCAAAAAAGCACTCAAAATCTGATAGCTTACTTTAGGAAAGTAATACCAGAAATATTACTGAATGGCTTGAAGTATATAGTGACTACTCTAGAAATACTGAATTGTGCTGTTTCATAGTTGGACATTTAACCAGATCTTCTGTTTCTCTGCCTGCCTTGCATTATGTAGTGTACCTGTAAATTGGGAGACAGACAGACAGACTGACTACTTGTTTATTTTAAGATCTGGCCGCTAATTTCCTTCACTCAGCTCTATTCACAATGAGGTTTGCTGAATGCAGAAAATGCCTGGCCAGTTCTTTTATGGGAATGGGATAAGGGAGAAATCCAGTCCACTTTGCGTTTAATGGCAAAGCTACTTTTATTCAAAGTTTCTGAAACAATACGCAAATCAAAACACAGCTACCCTTTGAAATTTGCACTTTTCCAAATTTTGTATTGCAGTTCTCTAGCTTCGTAATGTGTACTCAGAATGCATATATTTGGGTAAAGTGTGCATAGAAATGCATGTGTTAGTAAAAAATAGCATCAAAATGTGATCGTTAAAGGAAACTGTGTTGCAAAAATGCATATGTTAGGCAAAGTAGTATACACAAATGCAGTGCAAAAGGCTTTCAATGAAAGGGCTGGTACTGTGCTGTTTGTATGGTAAATATCTTACATTTTAATAGATTGGATATATAGAGAGAGGGAGAGAGAGTGTTAAATTTATTAATGTTTAATTCTTTTTAAATGATTAGGTATATGTTTTTACCTGTTCTTATTTTATTTGTAAGCTGCCTTGAGTCTCTTGTCAGGGGAAAAGGTGGGGTATAAACCTGTCCTTTGTTGTTGTTTTTTTGACATGCAACCTGAGGAAGAGTCCTAAGGAAGCTCGAAAACCGTATTTGGTTCAGTGCTTCCCAAAGTGGTCAGTAGCGCCCCCTGGAGGGAGCAAAGAAGCAAGGGGGTGCTGGGGGGGACTTAATGACAATCAGACTCTGAAAAGCTGGTATCAATGGATCAAGTTCATTAATTGGGTTGAATTGATTAAACTAAATAGTTTTTTTTTTTTTACTGAATTTGGAATAAATGTGCACCTAATTATTACTGTTTTGAATTTTATTGCGCTATATCTTTCTTGGTGGGCCGTGCAAACCACTATTCTGAACATTGCCTTTTATACGGTAGATTTGGGTTGGGTAGGATGAGTTTTTGAAACCAAGGGCATAGTGTCCCAAAAAAGTTTTTGGGAACCATTGGTTTATTTGGCCCTCCTAAAGATACCCTGACACAATTTCTACCTTGCAGCTTTGTTGGGATAGAGACGGAGGGAGGAAGAGGAAGAGGTGGGATGCAGATTTGAGGGAGATAAACAGGTAGAATTCTCCCCCTCGTGGCTTCTCACAATTCTTGTGTGTAAGGGAATTTTCCAGCCCCCAGGAAGCACGGTGCCCATGACCTTTACCAGCTCTGGAGGCTCTGCTTTGCGTTGCGTCCTTAATTCAGTTTCCTTGGGCAAAATCTCTGGCATGTTTCCTAGGAGCAAGTCGGAATTGTGTCACCTGACGCTTCGCAGGTTCCGCCTTGACGTCTCTCGCAGCAGCCCTGAGTCTCGGAAGCCTGGCAAGGAGCTGAGTTCCGCCTTCATTCTTCCTCCTGCCTTTTTTTACCCATGACGCCGTGAGCCTCGAGCAAAGCCACTAATGATTATTGAATATCCATTCCCACGCATTGCCTCTCAGAGTGCGCTTCTCACCTGGAATGACCCGTGTGCCTGAATTTCAAAGGAAGGGCACCTATGAAAGTAATTTTGTACGTGGTACATATTTTCTCCCCCTCAGTCCCCTGTCTCCTAAAAACCCTTTATTAGTGGAGAAGTGCTTACGGCATTCTTCAATTAGCATGTGCTGTATTGTGACTGAAACAGCTGTTTACCATTTAATAAAGGATGGCATAATTTCTATCGCAGCCTAGCAGCCTTCCTGGCTGCTATACCAACGGGAGAGATTCAGCAGCGGCCCTGTTTGTAGTTGAGACTGAAGAGAAACTTTGAAAAAGAAAATGGTTTAACCTAGGGATGTAGGGAGCTGCCTTAAACTGGCCTCAACCAGGGCCAAGGCCTTTTCGGCTTTGGCCCCAGCCTGGTGGGACACTCTATCGCAGGAGACCAGGGCCCTGCGGGACTTGGCATCTTTACTCAGGGCCTGAAAGATGGAGTTGTTCTGCCTGGCCCAGTTTGACCCCCTTCTATGGGACCCTGTAAGTTACCTCTTTGGCCCTTTTATCGGCTCATGTGGGACCAACATGGATAGCTGGCCCTGATGAATACTTGAGGTTCACGACCCCTATGGTTGCAATTTGTGGGCAATCATTAAATTTTATCCTGATTATAATTTTTAAGCTGCATTTTAATCAATTGTTTGATTGTGTTTTAATGTATTTGATATTTGATGTTAGCCGCCATGAGCCCGGTCTTGGCCAGGGAGGGCAGGGTATAAATAAAAATTTACTTACTTAGTTACCGTATTTTTTCCTCCTAAAAAGTAAGGGGAAATATCTGTGCGTCTTATAGAGCGAATTGTGGTCCCTGGAGCTGAATTGCACAGGGGCCAAAAGAGGATCATGCTTTTTATTTTACAAAGAGAAAAGGAGGTGTTGAAAGGACCCCGCTCAGCAGCTGATCAGCAAGAGATTGAGAGAGAGATAAGACTCCCCGGCTCCCTTTCAGCCCCGCCCTCTTGCCCAGGCCTCCATTGTTGAATGTGCTGCAGAGGGAGGTTGTTTGTTTCCCCAGCTGCATGTGACTGGCTGATTAGATTATCTGTCTGGAAACTGTAGAAAAGGCTCCCTTTCCTTTAGAAGCTGCAGAAATGTGAGTTCAACCCCATAAAAATGGGGCTTTTCCTCTTTGCTTTTCCCCCTTTGCAAAAGGAGCTTTGCTTTTCCCCCTTCGCAAAAAAGCTGCAAAACTTTTAGTTGATCCTCAAAAAAACAGGGCTTTTAGAGGAAACCCAGAAAAATATTTTTTCTTCTTGTTTCCTCCTCTAAAAACGAAGTGCGCCCTATGGTCCGGTGTGCCCTATGGAGCGAAAAATGTGGTACATACTTAGGCGGATGCTGGGCCATTGAACCACTGAGTCAGTAGTGGGCAGTGTGGTGGTACCAAGATGCTTACCTGACCTACCAGCAGGTCAGTCACTGCCGCTTGCTTGGACGAAGAGAGACGAGGTTGTGGCACTGTCAGTGTCGTGCAAATGCACCGCTGGAGCTAATCCAAAACTCCTGCAGATGCAGATGCACCACCTCTCCTTCCCAGTAAGCAACAGTGACTCACCAGCTGGGAAGTCTTATGAAGGTCTCTGCCTCATCACACCATCGGCTGCTGCATCTACTTCAATATTGTCTTCACAGACTGGCAGCACCTCCCCAGGGTTTCTCAAAAAGTCTCTTGCCAACCATATCTGGAGGTGCTAGGGATTGAACCAGGGGCCTTCTGTGGTGCAGGTGCTTTTCCCCTTTCCTATCCCCTTGACCTCCTCTGTTTTAATAGAGGTTATTTTCATATTTGCCCACTTGACTGCTTTGATTGGCGGAATTGGCACTTTGACAGGTGCCACATGGTACCGGACATCGGTAAGAATTTGCTAGTTCAGTGTGGCAGCACCGACACTTTGGAACTCCCTGCCTATTGATATCAGACTTCCACTGTATTCTTTTTGGCTCCTCCTGAAGACATTCTTATTTAGACAAGCCTGTCCAGGTGTTTGGAAAGTTTGCGTGAGTTTTGAGGTTTTTAACTTGCTGTACATTTTAAATTATACTTGTAAATTTTTTATCGATAATTTTATTGTTTTATATTTTTCTGAAGTTTTTTTCTACAGTCAAGCTGTAAAAATATATATGAAATAAATAAAATAAAATAAATAACAAATCCACAAGTCTGAAATCCTCCCCCCCCCCCTTGAGTTTTGGGACAGCATGAAAAATGTGCCTTTAGTCTCCTCTTTTCCAGACTAAACATAGCAAACTCCCTCAATTGTTCCTCATAAGGCTTGGTTTCCATACTCTCCTCTGTACATGTTACAGCTTTTCCTCTGTACATGTTACAGCAATTCTTTTTAAATTATGGCACCTAGGACTGGACACAGTATTCCAGGTGTGGTCTGACCAAGGCAGAATAAAGCAGTGCTATTACTTCCCTTGATCTGGACATTATACTTCTATTGATGCAGCCTAGAATAGCATTAGCTTATTTTGCTTCTGCATCACACTTTTGACTCACGTTAAGCTTATGATCTACCAAGACCCCTAGGTCCTTTTCACACGTACTGCTAGTAAACCAGGTGTCCCCATCCTATGTTTGTGCATCTGGTTCTTCCTGGCTAAGAGCAGAACCTTACATTTGTCCCTGTTGAAATGCCATTTATTTCATGTGTTCCTTTTAGTATATTTAAATGAGCTCAATGTGTGGCATACAGGTGAAACTCGAAAAATTAGAATGTCGTGGAAAAGTTCATTTATGTAAGCAATTGTTTTCATTAGCTACTGGAGTTTAATATATGAGATCGACTCATGACTTGCAAAGCGAGATGTGTCAAGCCTTTATTTGTTATAATTGTGATGATTATGCCATGCAGCTGATGAAAACCATAAGTTGAGATTGTTAATTTGGTTGAGATTGTTAATTTGGGGTTCTCATCAACTGTATGCCATAATCATCACAATTATAACAAATAAAGGCTTGACACATCTCGCTTTGCATGTCATGAGTCTATCTCATATATTAGTTTCACCTTTTAAAGTTGAATTACTGAAAGAAATGAACCTTTCCACGATATCCTAATTTTTCGAGTTTTACCTATACATGGGCTATTAGGGCATGTTGAATTTTTCAACTTTCAAGTGAAGGGTGCTAAAAAGTTGTAACACAACCACTGGTTGAATGTCTTCAGCTCCTGACATTCCTTCACTTTACACAGACAGATGGATGTGAACGATCTGCTGGACTGCCTACTTTTGTCTGCATGAGTATGGAAGGAATGGTAATATTCTCTAGAGGTGCTAAACATTTAGGTGAATGAACAGTGAACCTTGAAATGATTCGTAACTGGGTGTGTTGGATTTTTGGTACAGTCTAGGTGTTTTGCAATATTCTATAAACAACCAAAAAAAGCTTGCGAATTACTTGATATGAACTGTATACTGTACTTTTCCATGTATAAGACTAGGGTTTTTTTAAAAAAAAACTGAAAAATTATGTTTTAAATGGGGAGGGGGTTGTCTTATACCTGCAGCGTGTTATTGGTCTCTGTGGCAAGGGGTGGTGTTGATTGGGTGTTGCTGTGTCAACTGGGCGGGCAATAGGCTGTTTCTGCCAGCGAATAGGCTGTTTCTAGGTCTCGTCATCAATGAGGGTGGGTGTAGGTACTTGATATGCTTTTGAAAACCCTCCCCTTGACTAGGTTATCTACATCTTTTCCCTTCTGAACATGCCCCAGGTGAATGTAGAGGTAATTTCAGCCTTGTTATATTATACACCTATCCTTGACAACATCACTCAGCAGGTGTGGGTATGCTCCCCATCTCTGGGACCACCCATGTTTCCTCTCATCCATTTTCAAATGGACACACTGCAGAGCAAAATAGAATTAACCTGCCATGAGCTTTTATTTTCCAAATGAAACCAGTTTCCCAAGAAGCACTTTTCAGGGGCCAAAAAAATATACAATAGGTCTGGATTGTGTGTAGACTAGGTAAAAAAAACAACAACCCAAGAACTCAGTATTTACTGGTTCTAGTATGAAATATTCTATAGGTACTGCTCCAAAAGCAGCAGCACCTGAAATTTGCCTTTGGAGTCTTCAGGCTACCTAGGGATGGACGAATCTGTCAATTCCAGTATCTCTCAGTTCCTCATTTTTCCAATCTTAAAATAAGTTCTCTGCATTTCCACATCGGTTTCTGATTTTATTTTATTTTTTAAAAAGTCCTAATGAAATGCATTTTTTGTGTTAATTACTCTTACTACACAAATTTATATGCAGCGTTGAAAGGACATTTTTGTTTGTTATTTTCAAAGAATACATGCATTTCACGCACAATCTAGTAAATGTGTTTTTGTACATATTACTTGGATGGAGAAGAACTGCACTGTAAAATCAGGAGGAATGTGAATCTTGGCAGATCTGTGTTTTCGGTTTCATGAATTGTTTTGGATGGTGTGGATTCGGTAGGCTCTCCTTCAAATGCGGAGTGAATAAAATTCCTCCCCCTTCCGTACGGCTGACTTTGCCTAGTGATAGGAGCAGCGCTGTCCTAGGAAACATTTGTGGCTATTTTCTGGCCAAAGATTTTCTTTCGGCACTTTGCAGCATTTTTCTACCCAGTTGTCCTGTTGCATCCCCAGTGGCCAGTCTGGTCCTGCTTAGAATTCTAGGCACTTGCAATTGATGGCAGTCTTGGTATCAATGAAGATATGGACTAAAAAGGTAAAGGTAAAGGACCCCTGACAGTTAAGTCCAGTTGCAGACGACTCTGGGGTTGCGGCGCTCATCTCGCTTTACTGGCCGAGGGAGCCGACGTTTGTCCGGGTCATGTGGCCAGCATGACTAAGCCGCTTCTGGCGAAACCAGAGCAGCACACGGAAACACCGTTTACCTTCCCCCTGGAGCAGTATCTATTTATCTACTTGCACTTTTTGGCGTGCTTTCAAACTGCAAGGTTGGCAGGAGCAGGGACCGAGCAACAGGACCTCACCCCGTCGCGGGGATTTGAACCGCCAACCTTCTGATCGGCAAGCCCAAGAAGCTCAGTGGTTTAGACCACAGCGCCACCCGCGTCTCTCCAACCCTTTTTCTGCAGTTTTGTCAATCGAATATGATGCTGAAATAGTAGCTACTTTGCCTTGTTCACCTTGCACATACAGCAATCTGCCTGCCCTACCCTAGTTTCCTTCCAGGAGGGAGGGTTTGGAGGTGGAGAGCCAAATACATCTGGGACTAAGATACTGAGTCTGCACCTTTAAACCCAAGCCGTGATCCTGCTCATTATGGGCACATGTTGGCAGTTAATCGGTATTGATGAAAGATATTGAACACACCCCTATTGAATGCACAGTTTAATTTGGAGACATGGTGGAAGGTTGTGAAAGGTGCAATTGGTTGCTGGTTCATGCTGAGATTCCGTATTGGGATAGTCTGCAATAGTGCTGTGCTATCTGAAAACTGTTTGCTTGTTAAGCACACAACTGTCTTTCCTAAAAATGGAAGCACAAATGAAGCATTACGTGTCACACACTCATGAAAATCAGGAGAGCTCTTTCCCTGGAACCCCACTTTTGAGACGGAACTCACATGTAAATAACCCCTTATTTCCTCAAACATTCCAGTACAGAATCAATGGGTTTTGGTTATTTTGTTTGCGTGTGTCTGTTTTATATTATAACACACTCTGGAACTATGGATAAATAAATGCTTCCCCACTTACCACTGCGTAACCCCTTGTACATTGGAGCGTGGGTGAAATTACCTCCAGGTCTAGTCCAGTGCCTTAGGAAGACAATGACCTGGATCACTGCTTTATATTTCTGTTGCGTTCCTATTACATAGATCTTTTGAAGCCCATGCTATTTTGAAAAGTTTTAAAGGCCTGAAACTACAATATAACAGCAATTTGTGTTTTCCCTTGAGGCGACTGTAGCAGTTGCATATAGAAGCTCTCTGCTAGCGTTGCCAACTGCTCATTCACTTGCCTTTCTTGAACGGAAAGCTGCACTATACTGTCTGCTGAATAAACACTGTGAGTGTGAAGCAGCACTGACAACACTGAAGGGGATTGGAAAGGGACTCCACAAGTGTGCCTGTAGTAGCTGTCTGGGCAAACAGCTGCTACTGGCACTTGAAGCCTAATTCATAGGCTACTGTCGCTGACCTATGCCTCTGCTGGAGTTTGCCCTCTTTAACTTGAAAGGAGTCTAAGACGAGCCCTTCCAACCAGTCTGACTGGTGATGCATTTGTCTGGCAATTGGTCCTGGAGCCTCAAAAGCCAATGGATTCTACGTTCTGCTAGCTTCTGCTGTGTCCTTCCATTCCCTGCTTTCCTCCTAACAATGGATTCTGACCCCTGGCTTGACAAATGCTTTTTCAAGGTCCGTCCATGGCTTGCCAGATTCCCCCCCCCCCCCCCCGGTTCTCCTCTTGCTCAACCATCCCAGGCATCTCATCTGCAAAATCAAAATGTGGTAGTTTTAGGCTGGATGGAGGTGGAAGCATGTAGAAAGACCAACAATATAGATGGAAGCAGAGTGAGACAGTGCTTAGGACAAACACCGAGGTGAACCTATCTTGGTGGAGGGACTATTTCTTGCCCTGAGTAGAATTTTTCTTTCTTTCCCAGCTAAACGAAAACTTGGTTTCAATTTCTATTATCTTGAGCCTCCTAGAGAACCTAACCGACGCCATCCCTGTGCTTGCTCTCTCTCCCTCCCTCTCCCCCCTCTCTCCCTCCCTTTCCCCCCCTCTCTCTCCCCAGCAAAGGAGTAGGCAGTGCCTGGCTACTGACTGATCTCTTGATCCTTGGGACGAAACGGAGGGAGAAAAGTCTAACAAGTGCGTCGTTTTGCAGTAAATTAGATCAGATTTCCGCATCTCCGCACTCGGTCTGTGAGCTTGACAGTTCAGTAAAATGTTCCCTTGTAAGGTTCGCCCTCTTAGGGAAAGGGGCAATAATTCATCATTAGGATTTCAGAGTCCAGGTGCAGATGAAAACTGATGGAGCCTCCAGCGAGGCAGGAGAAGTGCGGGGAAGAAGAAAATTTTATCTGAAGCCTAATTCCCTGGTTACAGCAGAGAATAATTAAGATAATATTGCTCCAAGAGTTCTTTAATGATTAAAAATCACATATGCAGAATCCATAAATTGGAGAGCAACAAATTGGGAAAGGTATAGTATTGGGAGAGGCATTTCTTTCCTTCCACCCCCTCTTTTTTTTCTTTTTTTCTTTTTAAATGCACATTATACAAGAAAGTGCACCGATGGCAGAGCGTAACGGGCCCGAGGAAAACCACAGGAGACCAGGCCCGTTCCAAGGACTTTGTTTAGATGCAACAAATCATTTGTCTGTTATTAACCCAGAGCTTGTAATTATGCAGATTGCCATAGATTTTCCTGGGCCTGGAAGTGAGATTGAGGGTTGTTCACACTATACCAGGCAGCTCGGGGCTGGCCATGCATTACTGAACTTGCCACATTTATCATGTTGACTGATGGCAGGAGAAGCAGGTCTTGGGTCCCAGTGGTTAATGTAGTGGGTAATTAACTGTCATTTGCCTAGTAATAGGCTGATGATCAATGGTTTGTGTGGAAACAAATTCTAATCAGGTAGCTGATAAATGCTCGGGGAAAGAAAGCAATTGAAAATTGGGGACGGTGGAATAGAAGAACTCGGTTCAGAATTTCAACGTGGCATTGTGGGGTAGTGCTAATAATAATACAACAATAGCAAGAGGGGGACGGCTGTTCTTAGTGCAAACAAGCAGCTATATTCAGAATTAACACCAGCTCATATTTAGCCCCGGTCTGAGTGCAAGAACGCAACTGCAAGAAGTCTCTTAAAGCATCTAAGGTTTTAGAATAAGCTTTTCAGCAACATTTGTGGGAGTCCTACATAACTAGACAAAGTGTGTGTGTTTTCTCATTTTTCAGGATTTATACCTTACCCTAACTCAGTGTGTAATCCATGGAGGTTAGGTCTATCAACAGCCATGATCCATAATATCAACATACCTCTGGGAGGCAGATGCTGGATGGGAGTGGGGGCGGAGGGGGGCTGTTGCAATTTCTGCTCTACTTAAGGAGCCTCCAAAGGCTGCCTACTCTAGGGAGGTTGCCAAAAAAAAGAAGAGATGCATTGCCCAAAAAAGAAGATTCAGATTTGCATGAAATTTGCCTATGCTGACTTATGCAGATTTAGGAATAATATACAGTACATTCCACCATAGCAAAGAAAGGTGATGAGGTGGTATGTGCCTGTTCGGTCTGCTATTCATGCGCTCACTGTTGATGGACAACTTCAAGGTCCCTGCTGCTCTCCCTTCTTATGCTACAGATGGATGGATGGATGGATGGGGCATGGATCAAGCATATCTTCAAATAGAGGACTGCAAAGTAGGATGTGTGGACATCCCAGCATTTCCTCTGTTGATGACAAAAGAGTGGGCTTAGGGTTACCATATTTTGAAGTGCAAAAAAGAGGACGCATTTGCCAATTTTTAACTATGGATCGCTATGACGACTCTACCCATGAAAAAGAGGATGTGTCCTGGAAAACGAGGACATATGGGCTTTCTTGGTCTGATCAAGCATATATTCCTTCAGCTTAATAGTCCCCCGGTTCTGCAGAGGATCACCTTCAAAGTCACATACATAGGAGCAGTTCCTCAAAACGAGTCTTTCCCTCTTAATTCATTCTGTATACCGCCCTTCATCCGTAGTTCTAAGGGTGGTTACGTGTAGATTGTTCTCTCTAGCTGGAGTCCTTTGGAAGAAGAGAGTCCTTTGGGGAGGGGTTTTACCTTCCCATCTCTCACTTCTTTCTCTTGACACTGGGGATGGGATGAAGGTCAAAGAGGCAGCTTTAGGTTGATGAGCACCCTCCCCAAGAAACTGATGAAGGAGCAATGCCTTTTGGAATGTTAATGCTATGAATCTCCACCTAGGGTCAACCTCTGTCTATTTGTCAAGGAATGTGAATAGGGCACAATGTCAGAAGCCTCTCCTGATGTCCTCTACAAGGATAACCACCAGAAACTCCCGAAATCTCTCACAGCTCAGAGAATTGGGGCATGCAAATTTAGATGCAGCATATAGTGGAGAATGAATAATCCCATCTCCTGGTGTGACTTTCCATCGGTAACACTTGTGTTTGGTCTGCCATGGAGTAAGGAAGCTTTTACATGTTCATAACCTGGATTTAAAAAACATCCGCCGCCACCAAATGGATCCGTCCTATGTACACCTGTTGAAAAGCTGCAGAGCAGCAATGGGGCACCTGTAGCTTAGCAGACATTGGTGGAATTCAGCCCCCATCATGCTTTGAGCATTTGCTATGCTGTTTGAGTCTGTTGGGAAGTGAAGTCTGACACCTGCAAGGCCACAGGTTCCCCATACCTGCTTTAGAGAACCTCAATTTTTGATGCAGTTTAGGGCCCTGGTAATTGAAATGAAAGGAAATAATGATACTGAATTTCTCTTTGTGGTCCCCAGTGTGGTTCTATAACATATTAGTCAATTATTCTTCAAAAGCAACAATAAGGTGCTGCTGTAGATTGGTGGTTTCCAAACGTTCTCCCCCATGGACCACTTGAAAATGGATGGTGTCTTTGGAAGACCACTTAATGAATTTTCTGCCTGTTGTAGAAATTGCAATGCAATAGACTAGAAGCTGCATGGTGTTTAATTGTATTTTTATCTATGGAATTCAAATTGTAATACAGTAGAATGCGGCATGAGAGATAAAAGTAGCAATAAAAATACAATTAAAAATCATTATGAATATTTAATGCGGACATGCCGTGGGCCACCTGAATGAAGCACGGTTTAGCAACCCCTGCTGTAGATCAAGAGATCTCAAACCTTGTCTAAGGTAAGCCTTCCTAAATGAAATTAATTTACGACATGTATATCCTGACCTCCCAATGAGTTCAGTGCTGCATACACAGAGCTCTTTTAACCTTGTGAGTTAGGCCTTGCCAGTTTCTTGGTGAGCTCTGTAGCTGAGCCGCTCGCTCTGAGTGCTGGAGGTGCCGTTTTTCAGGATTAACCCATTTGAATTCCTGCCTGCCTAGTCGGAATTCGACACATGTTCCTCCCACATCAGACTGAACATTGGAGGTTGGGGACATGGGTGAATTCTATCCATAACTTGGCACTATTTAGGATGGATCAAGTTGCATGTGTGCATGGCTATAGGACTCTGTCCCTTTGGTAGCAGCATACACGCAGTGGTGGAGATTGGGCTTTCAAATTTCAGCAGCAACTTGTGTGATACCAACATTTGGTGTGTCCCCTGCCTCTCGCGTTCCATTCTACATAATTGTTGTAGCACCCTCTCAGCTTGGTACCCGGTGCAGGTGAACCAGTCCCTTCCCCTCTCACTCATTTATCCTGCTGACCTTTAAAGCCCTAAACAGCCTTGGCCCAGTATACTTGAAAGAGCGTCTCCACCCCCATTGTTCAGCCCAGACACTGAGGTTCAGCTGCAAGGGTCTTCTGGCGGCTCCCTCACTGCGAGAAGTGAGGTTACAGGGAACCAGTAAGAGGGCCTTCTCAGTAGTGGCGCCCATCCTGCGGAATGCTCTCCCATCGGATGTCAAGGAAATAAACAACTATCTGACTTTTAGAAGACATCTGAAGGCAGTCCTGTTTAGGGAATTTTTTAGTATTTCTTGTTTTATCGTTTTATTATTATTACTAATATTCTGTTGGGAGCTACCCAGATTGCCCAGATGGGCTGGGTATAAATAATAAATTTATCTATTATTATTATTATTATTATTATTATTATTATTATTATTATTATTATTATTATCCTCTTCCTGGCTCTGCCAGAGTCCTGTTCCAAAAAGTCTCTCTCTGCTATTGTGATAGTAACCATGTTGAGTCAGCTCATGCTGATATCCAGTGTTGTTGGCAGGCTGAGGCTTGTGTCCACACAGGGGTTTAAATCTGGATTGGCCTTTGCTGTGCCATTGCACAGCATAGCTGTTGGAGCATAGTGATAACAAAGACTAATTTCTGTGTGTGTTGCTGGCAGGTGTGTAACCACCTTTCTCAACCTTGGGTCCCCAGATGTTTTTGGCCTACAACTCCCATCATCCCTGACCACTAGTCTTGCTAGCTAGGGTTGATGGGAGTTGTAGGCCAAAAACACCTGGGGAGCCAAGGATGAGAACCACTGGTCTACAGCATCCGCTGTCCCATGTAAGGTTGTTGGAGAACAAAGGGAAGATTCAGCCCATTTCCAGTACAGAAATCAATCAACAGCTGTTGCTGTTGCTTTCAGACCACAAAAGATAGGTAATTTATTATG
Source organism: Lacerta agilis (assembly GCF_009819535.1). Classification (NCBI taxonomy): domain Eukaryota; kingdom Metazoa; phylum Chordata; class Lepidosauria; order Squamata; family Lacertidae; genus Lacerta; species Lacerta agilis. Next base: position 13,940,500 of record NC_046321.1, read on the forward strand.
TCCCCATCACCCCAGTTTGCATTGTCTTTCCGTTGCATTGAAAGGAATAAAGTGGAGTAACATAATGGCAACAAAATTCACATAGTCAATTACATAAATTGAGTAAGTTATGTAATTTTGCCACGGCAAACAGTGAGACAGATAATGGTTTTTGGTGGAAGATGAACTGCAGCAGAAAGGAAGCAGTGTTGTGTGCAACAGATATAGGGAGGGAGGCAAAGTGATGCCCTCTTACATCCTTACTCTCATGTTATGAAGCCAGTGCAGGGCTTGTGGAATTTGTTGATCAGGAAGGTGTGTGCACCTCTTCCCTGGAAGGTTTCCAAAGGCTGGGGAAGGTCTGTAGCTCAGTGGTAAAGCACCTGCCTTGCATGCAAAAGGTTCCAGGTTCAGTCCCCAGCATCTCTAGGTGGGAGAGACCCCAACCTGAAATCCTGGAGGCCCACTGCTGGTTAATGTGGACATTGCTGAGCTACATGCAACTCAGTATAAGGCAGCTATGTTCTATGTTCCTGTGCTCGCTTGATCTCTTCCAGGTTGGGTGATGTTGAGTGTTGTAGCCTCTTAGTGAGCTGTTTGACCCATTGTCTAGGGTACCTGATCCCCCTCCAGATATTAGGAGTCCATCTGGAGGCCACAAGTTCCCCATGCCTTGCTCTGGCCTAGATGCTACTGTTCCATTAAAAAAAACAACCCACTTCTGGGTTCTGTTCTTCTAATTTAGTTTAAGATTTGTTTATTTATTTAGTGGATCAGCTTTCCCCAACCTGGTGCCCTCCTGATGGTGTTGCTACTCCAAGTCCCATCATCCCTGAGCATTGGCCAGGCTGGCTGAAGCTGATGAGAGTGGGAGTCCAAATGGCTGGAGAAGGTCAAGGTGGACCAATTTTGCTTGAAACAAGGGGACCTGCTCTCCTAACCAGGCTCCTTGGAAACAAGCTGTTGTTATTTTAATTCCCCAAGCTGTTAAACTAATTTAGATTAATTTAATTGACTTATGATTGTGGGACCAGGTTGTGGGCCAGTCGCTGACACTTCCCCGTGGGGTAGAGTGCCATGTAAGGTAGATGCTGAAGACCATGCTTGAGTGTTGGTCCACTCAATTGTACTGTTCAGGAAGAACAGAGGAAGCAAGAGCACAGAATCACCAGAGATGGCTATTAAGCCAAGCACCACTGCCAGGCAAATGGACTACCATTGAGTTTGAGCCCTGCCAAGACGTAAGCTCTGTGGATGAGTAGTTTCCATGTCTGACAAATAGGTCTATTGCCTGCCCTGTGTGGAAATACCCTGAAGAAGCAAGTACTCAGCTGGTTTGCTTCTCGGTCCAGCCTCTTTCACTATATGCCCAGGTGAGCTCTGTGGCTATTAGCACCTTCCACCAACATTGACTGGAGCATCAACTGTTGACGCTCCTGGATTGGCATAGATTGACTATGGTCGTTTTAAGCATGGGTAGTGTCAAGGTGGGGTTATTGCAGACTGGGGCTTCCCTTGCAGTTGCTCAGGAAGCTAATGTTAGTGCCGAACACTGCAGCACGGTTGCTGATAGGCCTGAGATCCTGCCAGCATATTGTACCTCTGCTCAAATAGGTGCTGATTTCCAAGCATGCCAAGTTCAAGGTCTCGCTATTATAATATAGAGCCCAAAGCTTTCCGTTTGTTTCACCAAGCCTTTCCAGACTTGGAAATAAGTTATGCATATCTGTTTTCAAACATTGCTTCTTTTATTTGCACATCAATAATTTTTTTTATTTGTTCTATGTACGCTGCTTAGCGGCTATTAAATTAAGCAGTATATAAATTATTTGAAATAAATGAATGCATTTGCCAATAGTGGCCTCAGTTTTACCCTGAAGTGCCTCTGTGCTAGTCTTTGAGCCATTGTGCTGTATTAATCCTAATCAGAGTAGACTCACTGAAGTTAGTAGTACCAACTTAGTCCCATTCATTTCAGTGAGTTTCCTCTGAGTAGGGCTTAGTTGATCCAGCAATCTTTTTTGTTTTTGAACTGGTATAGTTTGCCCAAGGGCATTTGAAAATTGCTGGGGTGGAATCTTTGGAGAAGTGATTGTGGAGAGACACACAACCCTCTGTCTCTCTGTGTGTACATATAATTTTAATCATCCGTCTTCACAATTAGCAAAATGAAGTTGACATGAGCCTGAATAATAAATCTACCAGGAGTTGATGAACATAGGGATACTGGTGATTAAGCCTTGTTGTTGTTTTGTTTATCTCTGAATATTTTTTTATATATTTAAAAAAATCAGGGTAAACTAGTGCACCAGACAATCAGCAGAAAAGTGGTTCATAACTTTAAAAATAAACATGCTGTATGTATTATGCAAAATGTGTGCACTGAGCTGATGTCAGGGCTTGGTTAGCTGTGCAGCCACTGATGGTGCACCCCATTCAAACGGGAAGGTTTGCGCTCTGCATCTGTGTGTGTTGCCAAACCAAGTTTTTGACTGTAGCACCTTTGAATTCATTAGCTCAGAACTGCTTTTAATTCGGCATCTCCCCCGAGAGCCATTAATATTTTTCTGCTGCCAGCCTGATGTTGAAGAGCGAAAAGGAAGGCGGCAGATGTGGCATTTTCATCTGTTTTGTATCATACTTTAAAATGGCATTAACTGCTAAACACAGAGGAAGAGCGTTGCTACTTTTTTAAATGGAAAAAAGGGGGGAACCTATTTGCATGTATTAAGTAGCTTTGCATTAAAGTTGGTTTCAAAGATCAGCGGTGTGTGCATCCCAAAAAATGGGGGGGGGGAGTTTATAATCCTCCCTTATTAGAATTAAAATTCTGTATAGATGTGTGTAGGATTATATCATTATTTGGAACATACCAGCTGTGTGCGGAGGGGGGACCGACCACCTTGAACAATGTGCGACTTTGCTTGTATGCATGCGCATCTGTTTAAAAAAAAGGAAGCGGGTTCTCTCCCCCCCCCTCCCCATCACCAAAGTTAAAACATTTCATAAGAGATTTGAAATTGTTCCTACAATATAATGTACCTGCACTCCTAATGTGGCTATATATAGCTGACTGCCTCATTTACTTTAATGGGCTACTTGAATAACATAATCATAGCTATAAGCATGGCGCAGGGTTCGAAGGTGCATGAACCACTAATGCTTTCTGACGCTTTAAATGACTTCTTCATAAAATGCTCTTTAATAATGGTAAAGCTTTTAGCACTAGGTGTAAAAAATGACTGCAATGGGAGCCTTCCCCAGCAAAGTATTATTTCCTCTTTTGCTAAAGCTTGTGTGTTACAAATAAATAGCATTGAGGCCAAGGATTTACATCACACTCGTATTTACAGCGAGCTCCAAGGAGTTGTGGGTTATTATTATTATTATTATTATTATTATTATTATTATTATTATTATTTTACTGCACTATCGGACAAACTCACTCCATAACCTGTGCCATAGGCTAACATTTTGCTGAGCTTTATTTGTTGTTATTTCTTATTTATTTCAGAAATTTGTATACCCTATAACATAGTCCCCGGGTTGTTGTTTCCCCCTTCCTTTATCGTCTTTCCAAGGATGAGAATCCTCACTCCCTACCACATCGGGCAACTTTACATACTGTATGGCTAGCTATGTAGATTTTTCTAGCGAAGGGAGAAAATAAACTATTTCCCCACAGTTCCATATCTTTCCGCCTTTTGTAGAAAGCTTTATATGACAGTAGAATGCTTATCTGCGAGGAGTGGAGATGAAAAGCAGCTCGTGCCCCCCCCCCCCATATCGCCCTCTCGGAGCATTTGCACTTTAGCATTTCCGAGAGAAGTTTAGTCTCGTGGCGAAATCAAATATAGATTTATGTCCGGGAAGGAAGAAAAATGCAAGTGTGATTATTGGGTACTGTATATGGGGGGGGGGGTGTCTCTCTTTTCTTGCCCCAACCAATCATGCCTCCTCCTCTCATCTTTTTTTAAATTTTCCATAGGTTATTTGGTGTTACGGGGAACTGTGCAGCCTGCAGCAAACTCATCCCTGCCTTTGAGATGGTGATGAGGGCCAAGGACAATGTTTACCACCTGGACTGCTTCGCCTGTCAACTTTGTAATCAGAGGTAGGAGAGTTTCTTAAGTCTCCTTCCATGTCCTGGAACCAACTTGGCACTGACCTAGAATTAGGAGGGTATGGAGGCACAATAGCTTGCTATCATTCTCTGGGCACAGTGTACCTAAGCAATGGCAGCTCTCACCTACCTCTTATCACAGCAACCCTACTTACACAATAATTATCTGTGGTTCAGTATTACAGGCATGAACTTAGTGCTCCCCTTTGCCCCACATCTACGGTGATTGTATCCTTTTGTTCATGGTTTAGCAGCAATCATGGTAAACCATGGCTTGCAAACCTGAGGCCGTTCTTGATTGTTCATGGTTTAGCAGCAATCATGGTAAACCATGGCTTGCAAACCTGAGGCCGTTCTTGATTGTAATGCTAAAATCCATTGGTTGGTGCAAATTGCATCTGAATGCAGATCCGAATTTGAGTGACGGCTCCATCGTAATGCTGCCGCCATCACTGAGCCCCAGTATCACGTAGAGCAAAACCTTCTGTGGCCATGAAATTATGGAGGTCCTATCTTTTTGGAGCGACTGGCATGAGTTTGGCCAAACTGCGGGAGGCAGTGGAGGATAGGGGTGCCTGGCGTGCTCTGGTCCATGGGGTCACGAAGAGTCGGACATGACTGAACAACAACAACATCTTTTTGGAGATCCGCTTCATTTTGACTTTGAGCATGTGGACTTGAATCCAGGCTTAGACCCGCAGAAACCAACTGGGCTCAAGTAAGCCATCGCTACTTTTAGACCCACTGAAATCACTTGATTCTTCTCTGAGCACGACTAAGTCTAGATCCAACCCATTATAAAATTGTAAATGGACAGTTTCCTTTGGAGCCTCAGGTTAAAATGCTGCAGGGCTGCCAAACTTAAAAACTCTGATGGACCCCAACATTCGCAGAATATTATGATTCAGTTTTCAACACTTCATAAGTGTCGAAATACACGTTGGGCTGTATCCACTTGCACAGAAGATTTCCATGAGCACAAAAGAACTTCCTCTTCTCCTGGCCCTTTCGGTCACCATGTGCACCCTCCAAGTCAGATTTCAGGGAGGTGTTAGTGGAGGAGAAGAAAGGGGAGTCCTCTTGGGTTAGCGGAACTTTGCTTGCATAACAATGGGTACAACCCATTTTTTGGAAGAAGGCATACGTTAAATATGTTATAAAATACATTAAAATGTTTGTTGAGGTGGTTCTCCTACTTCCTGAACCTTAACTGTCTTAACATAGAAACCACTAATGGAATGGCACCACCATCCCAACAATGATGTCACTGCAACTAGCCTGGGCTGGAGTGGGGCAGTGTCAGGGACCGGCAGGACGCTGGAGTCTCAGGAGAGCAGGAACAGTGGTCTGTGGGTTCCTGTACCAACCAGGAGGCAAGAATCAGAGGCAAGGGAAGCTTCAGAGTGGAGGAAGAGGCAGGCCAGGCAACAGAAGGGCTGGGTGCTTCCCCACCCTCTCCTGCACAACTCTCTCCCAGAACCAGAAGGGAACTGAAGCAGGAGGAGTAGAGGCAGTTTCTAAGCAGGCATAGTCTCCATCTGCCTGTGCATACCCTGCCAGGGGAGGGTACATAAACTGGTGGAGAGGGAGTGGTCTCCAGCTGCTGCAATTGCTCCATACAGCACAGACCTGGAAATAGCTGCCTAGATGCCAGATTGGTGTGCATAGGTCTCCAGAGCTGTAGAAGCGACTGTAAGGCTTGTCTTTTACAATAAACTTAGCTCTCTGCCATGTGTATACCTTTGGGATGTGCACTTGCCCTGGTAGGACTGCCAGATTAGTTCCAGTGCTTGGTGTGCTGGTGGAACCCCAACCTCACAGCTGCCCAGCCCTACCCCAACAGTATCCGGGCAGGCTGCAGCAACCCCAGTGCCAGGAGGGCCGTTCTGTGGCTCTGCCTCACCACACGGACCGCTCCTGTGGAAACAGAACTGAATGATGGGTAAAAACAGGGCTAGCCAATGGAGCGCCCTCTAGATGTCCTTGGACCATAACTCCCATCAGCCCCAGCCAGCATGGCCAGTGGTCAGCTGATGATGGGAGTTGTAGTCCAAAAGCATCTAAAGAGTGCCACATTAGCTAGCCCTGGGTTTAAAAAAAAAAACCCACAAAGTGTCATGGAAAGGAAATGAATGGATTTGCCCGTTTCTCTAATGTGTGGGGTAAAATAATGGAAGAGGCAGTCCATGCTGCTGCACTTTGTTCTGTAGCGACATAGTGAGTTTTAAAAACACACACGCACACATACAGTCGAGCATCCCTCATGCAGTGTGAATTGTGCAGCTGCCATAATTATAGCTTTCTACAATTACATTCTAAAACAAAGCCAAATTGACCTTTTTCATCACGATGTGCAGAAAATTAAAATATCAGACAAGTAATAACCACAGTTTAAACTATGTAATAATGCTAAGCAATTAGAAGTTACAGGGCCATTTACAGTTCCTATACATCAGCCTTGTTTTGGTGCAGAACTAAAGAGTCTGCATTCAAAATAAGGTCAGCCTTACCCTACCAGTGGAATCCATTCAAGTACGAAATAATTGCATACTCTTTTGAATTGAAACTCTTAAAGACTTTCCCCCATCCTTATTGCTCCAAAACCACTGTTCTAGTGTCATTATTAAAACTGTCTAATACGTTCTTGTTTTTCGCTTCATTTATTGCATGTCGTAATGGGCCTGCATATCTTTAGCGCTGGTTATGCACAATTAGCACTTAGTTACTGTCTTGTCACTTCATCCCGTACAAGATAAACTCCTTTAATGCAAGAAGTCGGCTAATCTTTATCAGTCAAGCAAGGCAGATAATTTTTGTTAGCCACAGAACAAAAGATGCTCGGGCTTATTTTTCAGTGCATAGAGGTTTTGGATTAGTGACAGGTTTTCTTTTCTTTTCTTTTTAAAAAAAGGTAGTGGCCATCGCTACAATCTTCTTGCCTGCAAAAAAAGAAAGAAAGAAGAATTAAAATACAATAATAATATAAATATTTGCAAGTATGAATGATTTGTGTAACCAGCAGAGAGGGAGATTCTAGGGGCAAAGCTAGATGTGATGTTGGAAGTTAACAGAATCGGTTTAAAATCGCAATTTAGCGAACAATAAAATGCCACAGGACTTTTTAATGGCCATGTGCTAACTTTCAGGTATGCTTGCATGTTGTAAAAAGTGTTGAAATAACTCTTTAGTCAAAGCCTGTTCTCACCAGAGAACAGGACATCACGGCTCAAACCTCACTGGAAGCTGTACACGCATAATTTCTCAGGCTCAATCTTTTGTGCCACTGCAGAAAAGGATCAGGTAATAGCAGATGGGGGGGGGGGGGAATTCTTCCTGAGACTTTGGAGAGCCACTGCCAGTCAAAGTACGATTACATAGTACTTGGCTAGATGTACAAATAGGCCCGATTCAAAAATAACAGTGTAATTTCAATTTTAAACCATGGTTCATTAGACCAAGGAGTCTTGTGCCTGCACCTACCCCCTTACCTCGACTGGCTTTGGCATTGACATCTCTGCTTGTTAAACCACTGTTTCCTGTGATGCCTAAACCAGGAAACTGTGGCTTAAGTGCTCCTTACAAATCAGAATATACAGAGAGAAGGTGCTGGGAGAGACATTTGCCTGAGATCCCAGAGAGCCGCTGCCACTAAGAGTACTGAAGTAGGTAGACCACTGGTTTGTGTAAGATAGCTGATGGGATCTGCATTCCCGAAAGGTGCCAGGTTGGCCAAGGCCAATATAAGGAAATGTCATATTTTCTTCTTTGAAAGTGGGAAGTTGGAAAACAACTGTTCTATCTACATTATCTAGAGTGGCATTCTTCAGACTTGTTCCTGGACTGCAACTCCCATCCCATTATTCCTGTCCATTGACTGACCTGGCTTGGGATGTTGGGAGTTGTAGTCCAGCAACAGCTGGGGACCCAAAGTTGAAGAACCACATCGGTGTTGTCATTGCTACCACCACCATGTAAGCCAGGCATAGGCAAACTCCAGCTCTCCAGATGTTTGGGACTACAATTCCCATGATCCCTAGCTAGCAGGACCAGTAGTAAGGGATGATGGGAGTTGTAGTCCCAAATATCTGGAGGGCCGGAGTTTGCCTATGCCTGATATAAGCCAAGCTAGGGGTCGGGTGGGGGAAGGCCATTTCACCTTCTTTGTGAAACGTGATATTGGAATAGATTTGCAAGCATTGCCAATGGCAGGGGTGAAGAACTTGCATCCCTCCAGATGTTGCTGGACTCTCTTCATCCTTGACCATTGCCCATGCTGGCTGGGGCTGATGACAGTAACATCTGGAGAGCCACCAATTCTCCACCTTGAGCTATCTGTCAGCCCAACAGTCTGCCACTACTGCATTTACATAGGAAGCTGCCTTGTACAGAGTCAGACCGTTGGTCCACCTAGCTCCATAATGTCTATACTGCCTGGCAGCTGCTCTCCACGATTTCAGGCAGAAGTCTCTCCCAACCCTACCTGGAGATGCCAGGGATTGAACTTGGGACCTTCTTCTTGCAAGGCAGATGCTCTTCCACTGAGCTATAGACTTTCCCCAAGGGAAGGAAGAATCACCTTTGTTCTGGTGCAGCTCTGGGAAGGCGTGCATGAGGCAAGGCTTCCATTGTTGTGTTAAGCGAGGAAAGGGATGCAGGTGGCGCTGTGGTCTAAACCTCTTGGGCTTGCTGATCAGAAGGTCAGTGGTTCAAATCCCCACAATGAGGCGAGCTCCTGTTGCTCTGTCCCAACTCCTGCCGACCTAGCAGTTCGAAAGCACGCCGGTACAAGTAGATAAATAGGTATCACTATGGCAGGAAAGTAAATGGCTTTTCTATGCACTCTGGTTTCCATCACGGTGTCCCATTGCACCCGAAGCGCTTTAGCCATGCTGGCCACATGACCCGGAAAGCTATCTGTGGACAAACGCCGCCACCCCCACCCCCCGGCCTGAAAGCGAGATGAACGCCACAACCCCATAGTCACCTTTGACTGGACTTAACCATCCGGGGGTCCTTTACCTTTGTTGTTGTTGTTTAGTCGTGTCTGACTCTTCGTGACCCCATGGACCAGAGCACGCTAGGCACTCCTGTCTTCCACTGCCTCCCGCAGTTTGGTCAAACTCATGTTGGTAGCTTCGAGAACACTGTCCAACCATCTCATCCTCTGTCGTTCCCTTCTCCTTCTGCCCTCAATCTTTCCCAACATCAGGGTCTTTTCCAGGGAGTCTTACCTTTACCTTTACCTTTACCTTTACTTAAGTGAGGATGGACCACTCTGGCCAGAAAAGCTTTTTAACGTAGGGGTCTTTTATTTTTGCAGAGAAACAAAAATACTGTAGTCAGGTGCTAAAGAGCTCAGAAAATAACTGCTTCCCCTCTGCAGGAATCCTTTGTTATTTCCATCTGCTCCATTCAATAAGATGTAGGTGGATTATAACAAAATATAAAAATACGTCGGGAAAGTGTGGGGGGATCCGAAATTAGGAGTGTGTGTTTTCTCTATGAAGCTGCTTTGACCATAAATAACTTGAAAAGCATTTTCAGGACCGGTTCCATAATCTGTGTTTTCAGTCAAGAGCTACGAGGAGCGGGTATTAATCCAAGAGATGGGGGAGAGAGTGAGGTGGGGAGGGGAGGGGAGTCCACACATAAACAGCCCAATTTTCCTTCAGGACCCAAGCTAATTCTTTTCAATCCACTTTTTTATTACACTATTTTCCCTCACTCTATTTAGCGAGCATAAGGATAAATTTCCAAAGCTACCCGGTTGGAAAATAAATGGGTTCGCCTGTTTGTCTAGCATTCCAATCTTTACAAATGTAAATCAGTCCAACTGCTGCCCCATTTAAAACCTCACAACTTCACAAAACATTAAAGGCCTCCTTTCAATACACAATTTACTCTGTGACAATTCCCTCAGATTTCTGCTTCAGACATCATTAGAAACTGACTGACTGATAAAAAGGGTTGGGGGTGGGGGGGCCCACAATCAAAGGTCTCCAAGGTCAACTTGTGTAATTATACGTACTTTTATTGGGTCAACTACACCAGACACCGCTATTTGAAGGTTAAATTGTTACAATTAAGTACATATACAGCCTATTCCCATAGCTACTCTGTTGTTAAATCTACCGTAAACAACATGCACATTTATTTCTGCTTCTAATTGTGTCCAAGATGTCGCTCGCTTGGAAAATTATACGGCAAAAAAGAACATTGTAATCCATTACCGAATTAAACAATAGTTTCGAGAGTAAAGCGGGTAATTAGCTGAGGGAGACTGGTTTTCATCTGTCTGCCTCAATGCTAAGAAGTTCATTTAGGTTACTCGATTTGGTTTAATTGGAGCTTTTGGGTGTTGCACCTCCCAATATGTTTTTATAGATGGAGCGTTGGCCACAAACAGAATGTGACCCCCCGATGCACGACCATTCATTAGCGAAAGCTCTTCTGTGCGCCAAAAGACCCCTTGGGGTGTGGGGCTCCCCCTGTTTCTCCAGGCAGGCGTTAAAAGAGAGCTCTCTTTTTGTTATTAAGGGAAAATGAACCCATTGAAAAAGTAATGCCCATGCCACACTCAGTGCGAAATTATCTTGGCTGTATTTAAAGGCCAATTCACATGACCCCTCCCGGGCCTGAAATGCCGATTGACAGCGATGCGGATGGAATTAAATAGTGCGGCGAAGCCATCAAGTGAAGATTTTTGTGATGCTGTGGTTCAGCCTTCCCTAAGCTGGGGCTGGTGGGAATTGTAGCCCCAAAAATCTGGTGGGCATCAGGTTGGGAAAGGCTTCTTTAATGTCTAACGTTCTCCTGTAGTGCCACCAAGAGAAGTGGTCAACAGTGGCTGAGTCTTTATACAACTGCTGTGGTCCATGGGTTAATAACCCCAGGGCTGGATTACTGCAACGTGCTCTGGGTGGGGCTGCCATTGTCTCTGCTCCAGAAGCTCTAGCTGGTGCAGAATTTGATGAGGGAACATGGCCAACAACATCTGGCACCAGTGTGGATACCTCTGCATTGGCTTCTCATCTACTAATATTTGTTGGAGGCCGCCCAGAGTGGTTGGGGAGACCCAGCCAGATGGGTGGGGTATAAATTATTATTATTATTATTATTATTATTATTATTATTATTATTATTACCGAGCCTAGTTCATGGTCCTTGTACTGTATTCATGTACAAAGCCCTGGACAGTTTAGGTCCCTGGGGCCTTTTAAGGGCCACCTGAACTCATATATCCCAGTTCAAACATTTAGGTCATCGGCAGGAGTGTTTCTGGTCGTTCCCCACATTGGCGAGGCTCATCCAATGGCAACAAAAAACTGTGTTTTCCTGATCCTCTGTGTTTCTCATCTTATTCCCCCCCCCTCTTGTATTTCCAGATTTTGCGTGGGAGACAAATTTTTCCTAAAGAACAACATGATACTGTGCCAGACAGACTATGAGGAGGGTTTAATGAAAGAAGGTTATGCGCCCCAAGTTCGTTGATCCGATGCCTCGTTGCGGAGAATATTGAAGCACTATGTTTTTACCCTTTCCTTTCTTTTCTTTTGTTCAACGTGTATATATATATACATATATATATATATTAAAAATGAAAAAACAATGGCAGAACCTACTGAATAGCGTAGAAATAGGGAGACAGGATGGTCGTGTGGAATAAAAGGCGGACTTCAAATATATGTAGTGGAAATTGCACCAGTTCACAGTTGAATGTTTATTAAAAGATAATGTAAATACTTGCTGGAGGTTTTTCTTTTTCTTTTTCTTTTTTTCCTTTGCTTGCTGTTTTGGTTATTTTACTTTATTTTTTTAATTTTGCGTCATTTGGCATGAGATGCTTATTTTGGACCAATGTATATAATGTACTGTAATATTCAAAGCACAAATGTAATACAGTTTTATTGTGTTACCATTTGCTTCTTTGTATTGTTGCATTTAGTACAATCGGTGTTTAAACTTTATTGTATATTTATGCTTTCTGTATCTACCAGCTATTTTGAAAGAGCTGTATCTTTCTAGTAAAAACAAAACAAAAGCAAAAAAAAAAAAAAGAAGAGAGAGAGAGAGAGCCAATCCCATGCATTCTTCTCCGTTTTAAGAACTTCACAAATGCTTGATCTATTGAATTAAAACTGATGGGTAAAAGTGGCCAAAGTTAAGTGGACTTGAATTGGGTCTGTTTAAGTGCATGCTAAACTCTCCCATTGAAACCGATGGGATTGGAAGGTGCTTAATTTCAGACTGGATTATAATTCTAGCAACAGTGCTGAAGCTTCTGAGGTTCTCAGTCTTTCATTAGATCTCATGCAAGCTTTTATTATCATTACTATTACTATATTGAATGATGTTAGCTATTTTATTCCATTACAGTTCAAAAAGTACTTTCTGTTTGCTACAGAATTTCAACGGGGGTTTCCCCCCCACAACCTTGTTGGCAGTACTTCTCAACCTTACAGAGTGGGCGTTAAATTATTTGGGGCGGGGGCTACTGTGTTCTGTATACTCCCCCCCCTATATATATATATGTAATTGCTTGTTTCCGATATAACTGGGAATGAAGAGCTGAGCCCCAATGCAAATCAGTGCCTTTGGGTGTCTTGTAAAAATTTTATATGTATATATATATTTCTGAAGTTATTTTAATGTAGCATAGTGATTTCTGCTCCTGTACAGAAACGTTATTTAAGAAAAGAAAAATCAGTGTCTTGCCTAAACATCTATCCGGTTTGGGTACAGCATACCTAAGAGACTGTCTCCCTCCATGTGACCATCACAGCCCATAATGTTGACCAAGAGTGCCCTCTTGAGGTCACCTTCTGAGTACCAACTCAAGACATCTGGGCCTTGCAGAGGGGCATTCCTAGGGGCTGCCCCACAGCCATGGAAGCGCTGTCATGCTGGAGATTCGCCAAAACCTGTGTAACCTTTCAGAAGCATTGCCAGGCATTTTCAATATGGGCTGCTGTTTTTCGGTGTGAGATGGAAGTGAAGAACCTCCACTTACGAGCGCTGAGGCTATAACAACTGTTGACTTTTGTAGATGCGTTTAATCAAAATTCGACTGGATATTGTATTCTTTGTTTCTTAATTTATTGTTGTCCATTCCAAGTTGTTTGGGGTGGGGCAGTCTAAAGATAAATAAACTCTAAGGATTGGATGGCAAAATCTCAAGCTGGTGCTTCTCATCTACCAACTCAACACCACCACTTTTTTTTTGGCCAACTACCAGTTCCTCAGTTACCACATTCACCACTGGTTTGCAAAGAAGGCAGCGGCCATCACTTCGCGTAACCTAAAATTTCTCAGAATTTTTTTTGGAATAATTTTCAAAAAGTTCTCCTAAGCTGTTGGAGAATTTCAATCCTCCATTAGAAAAATAACAATCAGTGAAATTATCTTTCCAATCCTACCATCTATGAGCTTGGGGTACAGCTGTGGATCCAATTTTAATCTCTATTGGCTAACATGAGTTTCATTCCTCATTAAGTGAACATCAGTTTCTCAGGAGAAACCCTTGGGAATGTTCCACCGCTTCCCCAAAAGCACGCAGCAAAATGCTCTCTATAATTTTGCCACCTATAAATAGCATGAGATTTTTTGGGGTGGGGGGAGTCATTTTAGCCCCAACCTTTGCAGCTCCATGGTGTCATCCAACCAGAATCCGCTCATATGTTTGACATCTCCACCTGATTAATTCATGCAACCCTTTTTAGACAGCTTGGTGGTCATACAGCAGAGGTGGGGAACATCAGGTCCAAGGAACCAATGCAGTTCTCCTGGCCTCTATCCAGTCCTCAGGACCATATGCTTCACTGGGTCTGCTTCCCATCCTTTCTCCTGGCTGGAATGTGCCCTTAAATTGCAATAATGCCTCCTGCTTGCCCAAATGGAGATGTGTGCGTTAGGTGGCTTCTGCACAGCTGGAATGGACCCTGCTGTGCAAAGGTTAAGAGTGGCACCTGCACCCCTGCATACTATTTACCACTACCTGGCCCACCTCTGGCATCCAGCTCCTTCAAGGTTGCCCTCAAGGTATTGCAGCCTCTAGGCTGGGGGAGGGCGAAACAAACCCTGCTCTACACTCGCTCTACAGGAAGACTATTGTGTCATAGCCAAGTAGTACCATTGGTTCCTTTGGAGCATCACTGATTGCTATTGGCTAGTGGTAGCTCTTCAATGCATCATGCAGGGAGTGATCCTGTCTGTTTCTACCATGGCATGTCAGATACTGACTCCAAAGACAGTTTGCTGTGGAGCTACAGCTGAGAAGTGAGGGTGACCAGCTACATTATCCTGTCATCTGCCTATGTGGCAAGTTTAGCAGAGCTGTGAGGTTAGGAAGCATCCAATATAGGATGCAGCCATACTAGAAAAGAGGCAAACCTATGGAATATGATCAAGTTCAGGCTTCCTCAACCTCTGCCCTCCAGATGTTTTTGGCTTACAACTCCCATGATCCCTAGCTAGCAGGACCAGTGGTCAGGGATGTAGGGAATTGTAGTCTCAAAACATCTGGAAGGCTGAGGTTGAGGAAGCCTGATCAAGATTATCCTATTTCCTTTCACCAGCAAAGATATTCATACACAGATGTGTAAGAGCACATGTCTCAATAGGAATAAACATCTAAAAACGGCTATTGGCCATGAAAGCTTAATTGAATTCACATATGCAGAGGCATATGTGATAATGGATAATAATAATAATAATACAGTAATAATAATAATAATAATAATAATAATAATAATAATAATAATAATATAATTTATTTTTACCCTGCCCATCTGGCTGGGTTTCCCCAGCCACTCTGGGTGGCTCCCAACAGATTCAAAACAGAAAACATCAAACAGTAAAAACTTCCCTAACAGGGCTGCCTTCAGATGTCTTCTAAAAGTCAGATATTTGTTTATTTCCTTGACATCTGATGGGAAGGCATTCCGCAGGGTGAGCGCCACTACCGAGAAGGCCCTCTGCCTGGTTCCCCGTAACCTCACATCTCGCAGTGAAGGAACCGCCAGAAGGCCCTCGGAGCTGAACGATGGGGGTGGAGATGCTCCTTCAGGTATACTTGGGCTTGGGAGAGACTATGGGCTTAGCCACACCACCATTTGGCCCACCACTTCTCCCTGGGGAAACCAAATCTTCGGAACAAATGGCAGTAGGGTTTTCTGCAGAGTGCCAGCAGGGCAAAGGCAAAACCGCCACGGCACAGGACAAATGAAAGTGTGGATTAGCCCTGTTGCAGCTTTTTGTTTGCTACAGAGGCAACTGGAACTCATTCCCAGGTTTTTCTGCATTTATCACATGAAGCAGTGGTCTTAAAGCTTCACCCAAGCGAGCGAACTGCAGCATGGCAACACCATCATCTTTAATTATATGTACTAGGAGCTGCACCCCTGCTCACCAACCCCACTCCCCCCTTGCGGGGTTTCCATGCTCCTGCTGCCACCGAGGGAAACATGATAAAATTCAGGTTTCTTCCACATGCTTCCCAAAGGAGCAGCAGTGATGGCAGCAGCAGGGGGAGTGGGGACCGAAGGAGAGAAAGAAGCATCTTTCTCCCTTTCACATACACCTTGCCTCTACCACTGGCTCTTTCATTGTAAACCCATAGGACAATCTCCCCTGTTTTCTCCTTACAGTGCTATTGGTTGCTGCCTGTCTCATCGGGGCTGCATAGAAAGTTGCCCAACTAAATTGGCTACAGCAGAAGCTTTCAATCTTTTTGAGTCCACTGCTCCCTTGACCAACTACATTATTTCTGCGGCACTCCTGTAGGGCTCAGGAGCCCGGTTATGTCACCCCTTGCCTGCAGAGCTGGCAGCCTTTCACCCTTTTTCAAACACCCTCCTTGTCCCTAAGTGTTCCCTCAGCCTCCTCTCCTCTCCCCTCTCCTTGGGAGTTTTCTGGGCAGCTGCTGCTGCTGTCCCTGGTCTCTGAGCTGCCCCACCCCCCAAGAGAGTTGCCCCCCAGAGGCATCATTCGCCTGTGGAGCTTGTAGCCAGGGCTGCTGCAACAAACAGCTGTGCAAGCCTTTGGGAGGTAGAGATGCAAGAGGACATCAGAGGAGGGAGGGAAGGAAGGAAAGAGGGACAGAGGTCAATGTTGCCTGTGGCACCCCTGGCTATCATTCAAGGCACCCCAAGGTACCACGGCACACTGGTTGGAAACCACTGGGCTACAGTGACTGTCTATAGGGGGTCGGTTATCTGTAGTTCCTGCATGGCAGGCAGTTGGAGTAGACGGCACTCCCAATTCTCTGATTCTAGGACTGTCATCAGTTCTTGGCAGCTTCTGACAGTAGTCTTTCCCTCCCCTACCTGGGGATGCCAGGGATTGGATCGGGACCCTCTGTGTGTGAAACCTGAATTACATAAGCACAGCCAGTTTGGAGCACTGTGTTTGGTGGAGATTTCTCCCGATCACCACTCTTTCAAAATTGCATGTCCCAATGTTCTTTTTTTTTAAATTAAATTAAAAATTAAAAGAATGCCTCCCCTATCAGTGAACAAAAGTGTTCATCAAAGTGAAAGGCCGGGGGGGGGGGGGGACAATCTTGTTAACATTTTTTGGACTCTGCAGGCAGAGGAAGGGTTTTTAAGATCTCCACTAGCAACACACGCACACAATGTAATGCTAAGTAGTTTCTTGTAATTTTCTCAGCAACGGGCAGTTTGCAGTCATCTGTGCCTAGAACAAATCTTGTCCAAAAAAACACACCAAACCCAGAAGATCTGGGGTGATTGCTGGTCATAATTTGATGCATTTAATTGATTTTACTGAAAGCTTCGAATCATCCATGCTGCCATCGCCCAACTACATTATCAATTTGCCCATTTGCAGTTCAAAGGATTTTTTATTTAAAAATTCTACCTAAATCCTATAAACGAATATTGCACATGGGGTTTAAATAAAGCGTAGTCTCAATGGCCCTTTGTGCCACATCATGCCCCAGCACCACAAACTAAGGAAATGCAGTTTGCTGTCCTAAACCCCATGGGCTAAGTAAAATAAATAGCAGCTCCTCCCCAACTTAAATGCATCAGCATCTTGGCTCTGTGTTCTGCACCCATTGCAAGTGCTATTGAATTGAATGGGCATTGCTCAATAACTCTCCTATGGCTGAAGGAAGATCTGTATTCTTTTCCATTTCAAATGGCACCCATGCAGGAGAAGCAAGCAGTTGCGCTCCCCACACACAAAAGAAAGAATACCACTCAAATGCACATACTCAGTTATAATGCCAGAGAGCGATGGGCAAGAGAACAGCTTAACATCAGTAGTTAGCAGTATTATAGAAGGAGTGGTGTGAAGGAAGGCATCTGAAGCTGTCAGCCGCCTGGCTCAGATACATTCAAATGCCCTTTGGATGATTTAGTTCTCCTGGACCTGCCATTAAGGAGGCTACAGGAGGGATGCTCGGCTCCTTCCTTCTCTCCAGCATGTCCCTGGGACGAAAGCTTCCTAGAAAATATCTCATGTAATCAATGTGTTCAGAGAGTTACCCAGCACAAATTACTCATTAATTCAATAGCGCACAGTAAAAAAGAACAATTAATTAATGAGTCACCCTTAGATCACTTTGATTGCAATGCGGTTTGGTTGACGTGGCAGGCACTTACAAATGAAGCTGCTTTTCCATGTTATATAGATATACCTGTATACCTGAAGGAGCATCTCCACCCCCATCGTTCAGCCCAGACACTGAGATCCAGCGCCGAGGGCCTTCTGGCGGTTCCCTCACTGCGAGAAGCAAAGCTACAGGGAACCAGGCAGAGGGCCTTCTCGGTAGTGGCGCCCACCGTGTGGAACGCCCTCCCATCAGAGGTCAAAGAGATAAACAACTACCTGACATTTAGAATATACCTGAAGGCAGCCCTGTTTAGGGAAGTTTTTAATCTGTGATATTCTAATGTATTTTAATATTTGTTGGAAGCCACCCAGAGTGGCCGGGGAGACCCAGCCAGATGGGCAAGGTACAAATAATATTTATTATTATTATTATTATTATTATTATTATTATTATTATTATTATTATTATTATTTAGATAGTGCCATGGCCAGTGTCATATTTAACACATGCCTACGAGTAATTGTGTGATTACTAGCTTCATTAAAGTGGGGCATAGAAAGAGTGCCTTATGTCATGGATATGCTCCAAGGCAGAGGAAACCAATTATTCAATTCTATTTGATTTGCAAACTTTGCCGTTCTTATCTTGTGATCGCCCATCACTGTTATTCCCATTTTACAGATAAGAGGCTGAAGCTAAAGGCTTTTCCAGGTTATCCATTGGTACTCCAACAACTCTGCAATTTCTTTCTCATTTCTTGTACCAGAGTCAGCTGTCTGACACTGAACAGACAGAGGAAGGGGACACTCAAACTCGCGGCTATGCAATGAAGCTGAATGTTGGAAGATTTGGGATGGACGAAATAAAATACTTCTCCAGGCAACACATTGTTAGTTAAAACTATGGAACTCGCTCCCACAGGAGACAATGGTGACCACCAACCTAGATGGCTTTAAGAGAGGGTTAGACAAATTCGTGGAGGAGAGGGCTATTGATGTCTACTAGCCATGTGGGCTATGCTCTGCCTAAAGGCACCAATGCTTCTTTGTGGAAACAACCGGAGGGGAGAGCGCTCTTTTGTTCAAATCCTGCTTGCAGGTTCTCCACAGGCATCTGGTTCGCCAATGTGAGAACAGGATGCTGGACTAGATGAGCCACTGGCCTGCACCAGCGGGAAGTTCTTATGTTCTTAATTTGTGGAGGCCAGGTAAGGTCGTGGCTAAAGTGTCCTTCCTCTGTAACTTCAGAAGAGATGCACATGGGTTTGTGTTAGTCCCAGTCTTCCTTCTCCTCTCTCCTGTAGGCTCTTCTTTCTGCAGGCCAAGAAACTATAGGCTTTGCTTCTTAACATGCCCTAATAGCTCAATGGCAGAACGCATACTTCTCGTGAAAAAAAAGGTCCCAGGATCAATCCCCGGCATTAATCTCTTCAGTTTAAAAGGATCATAAGGCCAACCTAGTTTGACACCAAACGCATCGTTGTGTTTAAAATGCAGGGTTTTTTAAATAAAAAAATGCAAATAGTATCAACTTGAGGTGGGAACAATAATGATCAGGATCATGGCAGGCATGGAGTGGGAATTTAACTCAATTTGCATTGCAGAGAAATCCCCTACTGGGGCCAATGGGATATTTCCCCACACAAAAAAATACATTAAGAGCTAACCCCACCCCCTTCCTCCACCCGCATTCCTGCTGTGCTTCCTATAATTATTTTCTGAGGGTGGGTGGGAACTGGTGCTTATTGCATTTTTCAAAACTTGCAGGTTAAAAGCAAAGATGCATTGGACATCCCATCTAGCTTGGCCTTTCGATAGCTGATGTGTGAGACCGCCTTCCTGCAACTCTTGAGAGATGCTCCTGTACTGGGTGAGGGGAGAACCTGACGTGGTACAATGCAGCTGCTTGTATTCTGAAGGGCTGCCCTGCAGAAAATGGAGCAGGCTTGTTATCTGTTGCTCCGAAAGCATCAAGGCAATTTATTTGATGACATCACATCTCAAGACACAAAGCTACAGGCTCATAACTCTGAATCATGTCTCAGTTTAAAAGCCCTTAGGCTTTGCCAAGCTTTGACTCGGTAGACTATTACCTGCACCCTTAAAACAGTCAAAAGTTACTTTCGTTCTGTATCTCGAGAGCATTTAACATCTGTGAAGGCTTTACAAAAAATCTTCAGTTTTGCATTTCATTCCTTCAAATAAAATTTGGTTTTGAATGAAGAGAGCGGCTTTCTTTCTCTAATATTGTTAAAGTGCTCTTTAGTAATATAATAGAAGATAGCCCATTTTATTAAGCAACTCATTCTGATACATTTAGCATCATAACCACATTTATTTAGGTGAGTGAATAGCACCCCCCCCCTAAAAAAGGGCTGCACACAAGACCCCAAAATCCATAAATCCACCATGGCTTGTATGTTTGTCACGCTGGGCTTCATTAGTAGGAAGGGTGGTGTTATGTATTCAGTGGTCTGTGTTTGCCTGAGCTTGAGTCTGGACTAAGGATTCTGATCCCGTGTTCTGATTCGATACATGATATCCAATCACAGAACATTTCAGAATTTGGACCTCTGCCATTGGCCCTGAAACTCTGAGTCATGATTTGCAGCTTGGAAGTTTAGACAGCCCATCACGTTGGGAGTGGGAGTGGCCCAGGCCTTCAGAAAAGTATATAAGCAGTTGCTTTGCCCCTGTTGTCCAGTTCTGTTAATTCAATAAAGGTTCTTGCTGTTATCACTGTGTCCTGCCTCATGGGAACCCACCTACACTTCAGGTGGGGTACAAATTATTATTATTATTATTATTATTATTATTATTATTATTATTATTATTAATTTCCCAGGAACCCATTGTCAATCTAGCTGATGTTTCAATGCAGCAAGCAGGCACACTTTCAGTTCTGTGCAGTGCCCCAAACCGCAAAGCAATGCCAGGTTGGGGGCACTTTGGCAAATCGAAAGGGTGGCTAGATCTGGTGACTTAGCACTTTAAGAGGAGTCAAGATGAGAGCCAGATGAGGCCCTGCCAGCTGACCAGTGATACCAGGTGCTGTTGCTAAACCCAAGCCACCAGCCTCGAATTTTCCAGCCAAAGAAAGTCAAGATGTAAACCTTTGAAACAACATTCAAAAATGACTCATTAAGTCACAGGGTTCACAGAGTTTTTGTGTTAAGAACAGCCTGCCCACCAAGCCCACATTTTGTGTTGTGGGGAGCCTGAGAATACACTGTGGGGCTGTTGTCAATGCAAAATATCAGAAACTAAAACAAAAGTAATTTTAATAAGTACAAGAGGAGCGCCAAGTGAAATGGGCAGCCATCCCAGGCTTTTTACACATCCTGCTTTACATTTCGATAGACTGATGCCTGCATGTTTCCTTCTTATATCTACAGATGTAAGAAGGGCAAGAGAGTATTTTCTTTTTGGGGTTTTTTTTTAATTCAAAAATACTGAAAAATCTAGGTCCTGGTCTGCAGCAGGAACTTTTGGCTGTAGTCTCGCCCACTCCAGTGACACCCAAAAGGCCACTTCTGAAATCCAGGAGAACACTGGGAATGGCCTCCGCTGTAATCTGCTGTTCGAAACCAGATAAGTCATATTTGGGTATGTAGAAAGACTTGTGTATGTCCATGGGCACCTTTGGATCCTGGCTCGTGTTATGGACTGGTTGGACGCAGAGGCTGGTGAAAAAACACGGGGGCCTTCCCTTCCTGCTACAACAAGCTCCCCTCCCACCTGGTCTCCCAGATCCAGGAGAGGTGTGAAGAGGGTAGTTAGCTTCATGTAGGCATAGTCTCAGAATGCTTGGGGGAAACTCTGGAGAGGAGGGGACTTAGGCAGCTGTGAGGGAGTGGGGACCTTCAGGCTCAGAAACTGCTTCATGAGGGCAAGACCTGCCAGAGACAAGTTGCTGTGCTCATGAGGTCTGGCATTCCTGTTCTTGCTAAGAAAGAGTTAATTCCAACTCGCTCTGTGTAATTTACTGCCGGCTTCCTCCTTTCTTTCAGGGTTGGAATGAAGACAATGAGTAGGGTAAGGACTATATCACAGTATAATATACAAAACCCTCTAAAAGAGGGCATACCCAGTAAAACCATTATGTCTAGGGTCTAAAATTGTCTGTGTCACTTGATGCAGGGTCACGTATTATAATTAAAATAATGAGGTGTTTCCAGATTGCTTGCCATTGCTAGAAAACCCACTGCAGTCACTATCTGTTTGGCAACAGATTCTACAGCCACAGATTGCAAAATATGGTGGCTAGGAACAGATTTTTTGCAAAGCTCCTTGTTACCTCACGTTTTCTCCCTTCAACCCCCGAGAGAAAATCCTAATAAAATAACACAAAGTCACCACCTGAAGTTCCTACACTACCTTGGTTAAATGCCATTCCACAAAGCTTATAGTGTAATTATAACAGTTCCCTTAGGTAAGTAAGAAACATCTGTTAGTAACACATAGCAGGTGTTAGCAATTACACATACTGATTTTTTTTAACAAAAAAAAATGGTTTTAATTAAAAAGAATTCTGTTGTCTGAAAAGCGGGGCATGCTAAGTCCAAACACACTCTTGTCAGCGTGTCTCCACATAATGTAATATGCAAACTTAGATAAAGGTTTGTGTGAGGTTTTCCTACAGAAAAGGGAAGGGGGAAAGAAGAAATCAGAAGAAATTAGAAAAGTATGTTTTACGGAAGATGCCAGTTCGCCGCAATCCAGCTGGCATTGTGATTCAGTGTAGTTCATTTACGCTTTCATCTAAAACCCACAACCAATTTGTATTCCAGCATGAGGCTTGGTAGAATCTGTACAGTTCATCTGATCACCGAATAGCCGAGCAGAAATATTTGAGTGCAAACAGAATGAATGCACTTCAGGAGCTAATATAATAGCCAGACTGGGAAAGCAGACAGCAACAATGCAAGTATTAATTTGCAAACCAAGGACTCTACTCTTCAGTTCCTTTTGAGAGAAAAACACTTACGCTTGGGGTTTTTTTAATTTCCTATACCTGCACCATGGTGCCGCACTGACCTTTATTATTCATGTTTAAGTTAATATAGGTGTCTGACACCGGCAATTTTGATATTTAAACATTAAGAACACAATGAGAACTCTGCTCAATCAGACCAAGGTTCCATCTAGTACAGCATCCACTTAACCACAGTAGAGCCAGATGCTTTTAGGAACATAGGGACCAGTTGCCATTTGGCTCAGCATCCTGCTCTCATAGTGACCAGCCAGATACCGGTGGCTGGTTCTGAGCAGGATCTGAGCACAAAAGCACTTCCCACCCCTCTGGTTCCCAGTACCAGGCATTCAGAAGCATACCACTTCCAACTGTGGAGGCAGAACATAACCACCAGGTTAGTAGCTACCAATAGCCTTCTCCTCCACAAATTTCCTCTAATCCCCATCCAAGTTGGGGTCCATCGCTGCCTCTTGTCGGAATGCATTTCACAGTTAAGCTATGTGCTGCGTGAAGAGGTACTTTCCTTTGTCAGTCTTGAATCCTCCAACATTCAGCTTCGTTGTCTGTCCCTGAGCTCTAGTGCTTAGAGAGAGGGAGGAAATCTCTCTCTTGCAAAGCCCATTGCATCATGCTTTCTTTGCAAACCTAGATGAACAGCTGATCAATGACGTCAGGTATAGGGCAGGTGGGTGCGGCTTAGTCAAACAGAGAAGTTCTCCTCTATGCTAGCTAACACTCTCTGAAAGACATGTCTGCAGTTATCGACCATGACAGACCCTCCAGGGGTCCCTATTTTCCAGGGACAGTCCCAGATTTAAAGAAGCCATACTGGTTTCTTATTTGATCCCAGAATGTCCTGCTTTTCCTTAGGATGTCCCTATTTTCATTGGAGAAATGTTGGAGGGAATGGAGTTATGTAACCCCTGAGAAATAAGTAACTATACAACATTTAGAAGGAATCTGAAGGCAACCCTTTCTAGGGAAGTTTTTTTTTAATGTTTGATGTTTTATTATGTTTTTTATACATGTTGGAAGCTGCCCAGAGTGGCTGAAGCAACGGGGTATTATTATTATTATTATTATTATTATTATTATTATTATTATTGAATAGGACATCCCTATTTTCATTGGAGAAATGCTGGAGAGTATGCCATGATCCACGTTGTGTTTATATCCAGGCAAGGCTGTTGCAATATACTCTGGTGTATTGCTGCCTTTGAAGATGATTAGGAACTTTCAGCTGCCCTTTTTGATCTCTTCGTTTCAGTTTTACGCTCTTCCTTCTAAAGAGCGCGAATCTTCACCTCAGTTTCCTTCAGGATATTAATGGATGTCATTGATGTCCCCAAGGCCCAAATTCTGGCCACAGGACAATTAGAATCAGTTAGGATCTTAGGCTTTGCTGGGAGTCAGGAGCACACCCTATGGTCAACCGTGGTTTAAATGGAATTTAGATTTATTAGTGCAAATAGGATTTAGATTCACCCCACAGCATGCCTGCGCCAGCTACTGCGCCCTCATTTTGTTCTCTGCCAGCCGAAAGACACATTTGCTTCTGCTGGCCCCGAGGCAATGAGCCTCAGAACATGGCGATATGCTTCTCTCTCTGCTGCCTTACTCGTGAATTAATGGCCAGGACTTTCCATATTTAAAGAATTGCCTCCACGAGGCCATCCACTTTTCACAGAGTTTTGATTCCACCTCATTCAGGTGGCTGAAGCTCCCAATTAGAGAAAATCAGTGAATCTCTTTTGTGTGTGTGTGTGTGTGTGTGTGTGAAAACGAGGGATTTCACCTCCCCTGCTTTCCCCCTATGAATACTACAACTGTTTAATATTTATCAAGTGTCAAGAACATTCTGGTCTTCTACAGAATGCAGAAGTGACCAGGGATGGGTTCGTTTCAACACAAAGTTAAGGCGCAAGACCACAGCTAAAGGGAATGGCTACATCAGAATCAGCCCAGGAAAAAGATTGAATGTTCCAAAATGGTGTCATAATATAACAAGCTCTAAGTCAGGGGTAGGGAACCTCTGGAAGAGCCAAACAGAACAGCCAATTATTGGGGGTGGTGAGATCTATCTGCACTGTACATCTAAAGCACTTTGATACCATTTTAAGCAGTCATGGCTTTCCCCAAAGAATTTTTGTAAACATCGTTTGTTGAGGGAGCTGAGAATTGGTAAAAAGGTAAAGGACCCCTGACAGTTAAGTTCAGTCGCAAACGACTCTGGGGTTGCGGCGCTCATCTGGCTTTACTGGCCGAGGGAGCCGACGTTTGTCCGCAGAGTTTTTTCGGGTCATGTGGCCAGCTAAAGTGCATGGAAACATTTTTCCATGTCATGTGGCCAGAGCAGTGCATGGAAACGTTGTTTACCTTCCCACCGAAGCGGTACCTATTTATCTGTTTGCACTTTGACGTGCTTTTGAACTGCTAGGTTGGCAGGAGCAGGGACCGAGCAACAGGAGCTCACCCTGTCGCGGGGATTTGAACCGCTAGCCTTCCGATCGGCAAGCCCAAGGCTCAGTGGTTTAGACCATAGTGCCACCCGTGTCCCTGCTGAGAATTGGTAGGAGAGGTTAAAGTAGTAATGATACCATGGGATAAAGATTTTGGTTATAATATTCAACTAGAATCTTGGGGAAAGTTGTGGAATGAAGGTATAAATTTCACAGCTTGCAGTTCATTGAAAGAGAACGTGATGAAAATGATGTACAGCTGGCATTTAACTAAACTTGCTAAAATGTACAGGACAAAAAATAAGGAATATTGGAAATGTAAGGAAAAGGAAGGTATCTTCTATCATATGTGGTGGAGTTGTAAGGAAGTAAAAGCTTACTGGGAAATGATATATAATGAATTAAAGAAAATGTTTAAGTACACCTTTGTTAAAAAAAAACACAGAAGCTTTTTTACTGGGTACAGTGAAGGAAGAAATACCAAGGGGAGATAAAAAATTGTTCCTGTATGCAACAACTGCCGTAATAATTCTTTTAGCCCAAAAATGGAAGCAGCAAGAGGTACCAACAGAGTGGCTGGTAAGATGATGGACTTTGTGGAGCTGGCAAGGCTGACCAGAAAAATCCGAAACCAACGTGATCAAGCATTTCAAAAAGACTGGAATAAATTTAGACATTGTTTGAAGGACTATTGTAAGCAATTAACATCACTAGCAGGGTTGCCAGAAGATTTGTAAAGAAAAAAGTATTATTCTATTCATAATTACTAAAATAAGAGATAATTGTAATGTGTGAAAGATGGATTGAAAAAGGTACAAATGCTAAGATATAAAGATTAACTTGGAAAACCATGTGGCGGGAGGGAGGGAAGGCGATGAGCTCTAATAGAGCAGAGAAGTAAAGTAGATAATAATGCTGTGGTTATATAGTGTAAAGTGTAAAACCAATAAAAATGAGAGAGAGAGAGAGAGAGAGAATTCGTAGGAGATCCCTATTCCTTTCACTAAGCTATAGTTCCCAGAGTTCCCCAGGAAGAGGGATTGATTGCTGAACCACACTGAGAATTGTAGGTCTATTGCAGGGGTCTGCAACCTTTAAGACAAAAAGAGCCACTTGGACCCGTTTCTGAAGGGAAAAAAAGAAACTGGGAGCCGCAAAACCACTGCGACATTTAAAACAAATATAACACTGCATTTTATTTTAAAAAATCCGATTTAAATTTAAAAAATCCAATTTAAATAAAAAAATCTGATTTAAATAAAAAAAATCCAATTTTTATTTTATTTTATTTTTTAATCATTTATTTTTATCCAACCTGGGGACCACTACCAGGTCACAGCCTGATCCAAGGTGGGTTGCAACAGCATACAAATATTTGATTTGTTGTTTTTTTAAAAAAAAAAATGAGTCCTCAACTGCACACTTGTGTTAAATGTTTGTCTCATGTCTAATTGAAGACTGCTGGCTTTTACAATAATCTTAGTGTCTTTTACCCTTAATATTCCAGACCAGAGACTATGCTCACCTCTTCTTGTGCTGACTTGCATACAGGTGGCTGTAGTAGTTCATAGTGTTCAAACCTTTTTAGGGGAGTTCCCTGTCCCCTTAATGACAATGGCGATAGATTTTGCACATGAACACAGATCCAAGTTAGGACTCCTCTCTTCCACGCCAACAAGTGCTTTGTCAAGGCTCCCCTAACACACACTCAGGACAGAGAAAAAACTGCAACCTTTTGGGGCGTCATTCTCCTACCCATGTCTCTGTGAGAACCAGCCCTTTATTCTGCCTCCCGTAGTACATCCTCCCCCTTCAAGAAATCATTTCCTTTGGACTTTCGGCCCATCTCCACCCCTATTACTCCTTGCCCTCGCAAGGAAGCATTTTCACAAGTTTTCTTTTTGGTGGGCTGTCCGTGCTTCCAAACACCTGGAAGTCACGACAGGGGCTTCTCCCCCACCTAGTAAATTCTGCCTCTGCATAAGTTATGCAGGTTTGGTTTTCTTTACCAGGGCGCGGCGCAGGCGGCCAACTTGCGCTCCCGCGCTCCGCCCGGCAGCCTAAGCAACACACCTGAGGAAGCAGCGACAGAGGACTCCCCCTCCCCAGTCCCAGTCCCCCACCCCAAGGGACTCGTTGGGGGGTTGCAAACCCCCCGCCCACGGCAGGCAGAGAGCTCGACGGTGGTTTCTGCCCAGCCAGCCCAGCTTTGCGCCCTGGAAGCCGGGGGCGACGTGACTAACCTTGCCTGGTGAGGTCCGGCGGCGGCTCCGCTCAACGCTGCTGCGGAAGAACGCACAACTGCCTTTTCCTCCATGCAGCCTTTTTAAGCAGCCACGTCCCTGCTGTGCGTGCTCGGGCTCCTAGGAGCCTCCAAGCCCCCTCGCGACACGTGCACCCATTGGCTCCTGAGACGCAGGTCCCGGGCAAGGGCGAGTCCCGGCCTTGCTCCAGGGCGGAGAGAGACGTGCGCCCTGAGGCTGCGAGCGGAACCAGGAGTGAAGGAGGCAGCGGCAGGGAAACAGGCGCAGCTTCCTCGACCATTTTTAAAAGGAGGGCTTCCCCCCTCGCCCTCGCCCACCACCCGCCGCCCCTGGCTCAGCCCACAGCTGCCTACCTCGTCGTCGCCTCGATGCAGCAGCCAGCAGCAGCCACACCTCTGGAGGGAAACTGCTGCTGTCTGCTGCTGCGCCTGCGCTGGCAGAAACGAGGCACGACGCATGAGCAGAGCAGCACAGCAGCAGCACCCTCAGCCTCCGGAGGGCGGGCCGCCGGCCAGCTGGAGGGCGGCCGCTGCCGCTGGCCAGCTCGAGAAGTGGACAGGCGTATCTGCCCCGGAGCCACGGCAAAGGTGTAAAAGAGCCGCATGCGGCTCCGGAGCCGCAGGTTGCAGACCCCCGGTCTATTGGAAGAAGAGCAGGCCTCCTAACAACACTTAACAAACTACAGTCCCCAGAAGTCTCTGGAAGAAACCGTGTCGGTTTGAAGTGGTATGATACTGCTTTTAATCAAATAGTGCAGATGGAACCCTGAGGTCAAGCAGCATCTAGCCTGTCACACCATCTCAGTTCTAAACTCAGGTTAGATAAATTATTCCCTCATTGGACTAGGACCTGGGAGACCAGATTTCAAATCCCCACTCAGCCGTTGAACTGTCTCTCAGCCTCACCTGCTTCACAGGGTTGTTGTGAAGATAAATTCAGGGGAAATAGAAACTTGTGTGCCACCTTGAGGACCTTCAAAATGTGGTAAACCAGCCTTTTAGCATTTGGGGGCCCCAGATTTCCATTTCCCAAAGCCCTGCCCTGATGACACCACTGGCTATAAGTGTGCACGCAGCAAGATAGCACATATAACAAATAACCAAGTGCATCAGAGTGTGGGAAACTTCTGGCTTTTTGGATGTTGCTGAACTACAGCTCCCATCATCCCTGTCCATTGGTCATCATTGTTAGGGATGATGGGAGTTGTAGTTTAGCAAATCTGTAGGGTCAAAGGTTCACCACACCTTGCCATGTGGTGCCCATTCCAATCTGGAAAAACGGGAAGGTTCGTGTCTACAACCACACAGCCTACGATGTGAACAGGGGTCACACTGAGTGACAATTGTCCAGCTGTACTTCCAGATCCTTGTCTCTGTCTACAGTGCCCTTAAATCCCCATCTTGCAATTAATTCTTTTGCTGGATTGGATCATTAGCTATATAAAGTCCATTACAGGGTTTACGATCCCCTTGAACCCACTTAGCCATTCTGTTGGGTTACTTAGAGAAACACAGTATTCCTGGTACACAATGTGAATTAATAGGCCTTTTGTTAAAAGCGGCCAAATTTCAACAGGCTTCACAGCAGAAATGCCCCCAGGCACCAACTATTAAAGGGTGGTTTGACAAAATATGGGGATTGCTTGTAATGGACAAAATATCTATGTAAATTAGGGCTGTTTTGCACCCTCATTTCAAAGATGATTTATGGGGGAAATGTTACACATTTCTTATTGACTATAAAAAGACGATATATAAAAGGCCTGCTAAATTCGGTGTGTGTGTGTGTGTGTGTGTGTGTGTGTAAAGAGAGAGGGGGAGATTTTATGTTATAATTTCAGTGTATTTGATCTCTTGTGACTCCAGAAACAGAATATAGAAGTGAAAATTGGTGGTTATGTTTGAAATGAATGCTGAATGTAATGTTGGTTAATGACATGCCAGTTAGTGCATTGCTTTTTGTTTGTAACTGGGGTGGGGGTGGGGGTGGAGAGAAACCCTCCAGATAAATAACAAGAAAAATGTTTCCCCAAAATAATCACTTTGCACAGGCAGGGCTGGTGAACACCATTCGTAATTCAAACCATGGACTTTGGCAGTTAGGAAGTCTGGTTCATGCCCGCTTCCATGTGTCTGTCTTGTGTTGCTCTTGTTTAAAATGTGCTGTTTGCACAGCTCGCAAAGGCAATGCTGCATTCTATCACTGAGTACTAAGTTTAAAAAGAAGAAGAAGAAGCAGCTTTGAAAGCCAGACACGTAGCCAATGAGTTATCAAAGAGAGGAGGAGGAGGAGGAGGAGAAGGAGGAGATGGAGAGGGAGCAGGGTGCCTTGAGGCCCTGAAAGGGTTAATGGCAAGCCCCTAAAGTTAAAGGTGTCGTCACTTCTAGGCAGTTCATCAAGCGATGGAGTCAGGAAACAAGGGAGAATAGATGAAGGTGCTCGGGATAATAATAATGGCAAGTCGTGATTTCCCTAGAGATGATCTGATCTATGGCCAAAAGCACAGAAAAAGAGGCCAGAAAGTGCTATAACGCTACCTTGCAGCGCTTAACAGACTCAAAAGCAGTAACCTGGTGTCAGAAGAGAGTAGTGGGGGGGGGGGAGGAAGCCCATCACCCTGCTCATTTTTAGCGTTGGGGGGTGGGAGGAAGAGTTATGCCGAGGCACAGGAAAGGAGAGCAGAATTCACCTCCAAAATTAAACAGCTGAAAGGTATGATTTAACAATGCTCAAAACTCAATAAGCCAAAGATAAACAGCAAATTAGATGGCTCAATGTCAGGAGGTAAGGGAAAGGGGTGGGGAGCATCTTCCATCGATCCCATCGTCAAAAATTAATCTGCTTGAGAATGCCCTCTGCTCCAATCGCTGCACTGATGGAGAGTGGAGGAATAGAGGGATAAATATATATGTACACACACACACACACACACACACACACACACACAGTGTTCGTGCTTCACCTTCAGGCTAGACCCTGATTACAATCTCCTGTGAGACACCTCGGCTGGAAGCGCTTCTCATGTTGGGACTGCAAAATTAAATTGCAATCAATACTTTACAAAAAATAATTGGGGGGGGGATGTTTCAGAAGTCAGAGAGATGTACTGCGTGCCCAGCAAACATGAAAAAGTTGGGTGTTATCTCTCTCTCCTCTCTGCCTCCCCCCTGCCCCCCCGCCTCCGCTTTATGCTGCTTACCTTCCTGGAGGTTATTCTTCAGGACAGATCAGTTCAAAGGTGTCTCTTGATAATATGGTTCTTCGACTGGTTTTGCACACCTTGTTAGGGAATTGCCAAGGCAGGTGATAATCATACATAGAGAGCTCCAAATAAATCATATCCCTGCAACCCTCTGTATATTTCCTCTGTTTTTTCTGTATGCACCTATAACCAGATTTATACAACATTGTGTTGCTGCAGTCGTGAGTTGTTTTGGTTTTATTTTCAAACAGAGCCTGGTTTGAGCAAGGATGGCGGGGCGGGGGCAGGTTTGAAAATCCATATATACTGTTCCAAACGGTGTGAACGAGAGAGAACTGGCCAGCCATTAGGATGTTTTTGGTTTTGTTTGTGTGGGGTTTTGTTTTGTTTCTTAATTGCCATTTAAAACTTTCATAGACTGAAACAGGGAGGCCAGTCATTAAATTCAAAGTACAAAATGCATTTAATAAAAAAAACACTTGTTTTGCCTTGAGCAATGCTTGCTATACCAGCTCTGCTAAATTCCCTCAGTTAAAATAGGTCTTGGCTTGGGTTAAAGAGCGCTTAAACACACACACACACATACACAAAAGTGGGGAGGTGAGAATTTCATCCTCAACATACACAAACACTCAGTTGTAAATAATGGTAATGTATAATTTATTTATAACCTAACCTAGCAGTTCGAAAGCACGCCAAAAAAATGCAAGTAGATAAACAGGTACCGCTCCGGCAGGAAGGTAAACGGTGTTTCCGTGCGCTGCTCTGGTTTCGCCAGAAGCGGCTTAGTCATGCTGGCAACATGACCCGGAAAAACTGTCTGCAGACAAACGTCGGCTCCCTCAGCCAGTAAAGCAAGATGAGCGCCACAACCCCAGAGTCGTTCGCAGCTGGACTTAACTGTCAGGGGACCCTTTACCTTTACCTTTTTATAATTTATTTATTCATTTCCTCACATTTCTATCTTCCCAAGTGGTTCTAGGGGCTGGCCAGACCTAGGCCTGTTTATTTTCATCATGCGCCTTCAGAGCATTCTCTAGCCTGATATATTCAGCCTTCTACACATTTACAGGGGTCCTTCTTTGGAAGCCATTTGGGAACAGGCAGTAACAGTCTCCAATTAATGTGGCTCAAAAGAACCCATCGAACATAAAAAGCCAGGGCCTCCTTGTGAGAAGTAGAACTGTGGCCAGTAAAGATGGATACAGAGGACAGCCCACCA
The DNA here is from genome assembly GCF_009819535.1 of Lacerta agilis. Classification (NCBI taxonomy): domain Eukaryota; kingdom Metazoa; phylum Chordata; class Lepidosauria; order Squamata; family Lacertidae; genus Lacerta; species Lacerta agilis. The sequence goes on from NC_046321.1 coordinate 13,972,299, forward strand.
AATACTGAAAATATCCTTGAGAGTGATTGGAGTTTCAAGTAGGCCAATGTAGGGGACCTATTTCCCCTCCAGCCATTTTTTCTCTTGGCCTGGTGGATACTCTGGGCAGCTCCCAACAGAATATTAAAAACATGATAAAACATCAAACTTTAAAAAGCTTCCCTATACAGGGCTGCCTTCAGATGTCTTCTAAAAGTCAGATAGTTGCTTATTTATTTGACATCTGACGGGAGGGCATTCCACAGGGCAGGCGCCACTACAAAGAAGGCCCTCTGCCTGGTTCCATGCAACCTCACTTCTCACAGTGAGGGAGCACCGGAAGGCCCTTGGAGCTGGACCTCAGTGTCCGGGCTGAACGATGGGGGTGGAGATGCTCCTTCAGATATATGGCCCATCTAGTCCAGCATCCTGTTCTCACAGTGGCCAACCAGATACCTGTGGGAAACAGGCAACCAGGAGTCAAGCACAATAGCACTCTCCCCTCTTGTGGTTTCCACCAGCCCATGCCAAAGGTAATTGCTTCCCTTGCAGGCTAGGCAGGCAGTGACCCCTTGGAGAGGGGAGCCTTGCTCCGCCTCTTTCTCCTTCCATCAGACTCGCTTCTTTCCAGAGCAAAGGTCTATCCAGCCTTTGAGGGGTGGAGAACCTGCTGTCATTCAGATGTTGTTGGACTGCAGCTCCCATCAACCCAGACCTTTTGGCCTACAACATAAAGATGGTCACAGGTTCCCCATCCTTGGTACGGATATCTCCTTCGCCCTGGGATTGTGGTCACTGAACTATAGCCCCATCATATCTAGCCGCTATGATTTTTCCAGTAAGGATGATGGGATGTTATTTATTTAAAAATTTAAAATTTAAAAATTTACAGACCTGCACCTTAACGAAAAAATACAGCAAGATGGTATGTGTAATATTTATTATTTGTACCCCGCCCATCTGGCTGGATTTCCCCAGCCACTCTGGGCAGCTTCCAACAGAAATCAAATACAAAAATATCACACATTCAAAACTTCCCTAAAAGGGGCTGCCTTCAGGTATTTTCTGAATGTCAGGTAGTTGTTTATCTCCTTGACCTGTGATGGGAGGGCGTTCCACAGGGCGGGCGCCACTACCGAGAAGGCCCTCTGCTTGGTTCCCTGTAGCTTTGCTTCTTGCAGTGAGGGAACCACCAGAAGGCCCTCGGCACTGGATGAGGGTGGAGACGCTCCTTCAGGTATACAGGACAGAGGCAGTTTAGGGCTTTAAGAACACAGTGTCACAATAAGGTCAATAGAAGTGTCAATAAAAAACATTGGTAAATAAATTGGTAAAAGAAATTCACATCTCAACATGCCTGTCTGAATAATACAGTTTTCCGGAGATGCCCAAAAGGAGGCAGGGATGATTCCTGCCAACCCACTTATTCTATGATCATGCCTTAAGCATATCGCAAAAAGGATCTTCTGAATCCATTTCAATAAGGTTTCTGGACAGACAGCTTTTAAATCTCTCTCTCTCTCTCTCTCTCTCTCTCTCTCTCTCTCACACACACACACACACACACACACACACACAACGTATCTCATTATTTTTTTTGGGGGGGGGGAGTGGAGGAAACAAACTGGGTCACTGAGGAACGAGTGACAATGACACACTTCTCCCCTTACATTGTTGGCAATTGCTCTCTCTTTAAACCCTAGACCCAGCATTCCACTTGTTAGTTAAAACTTACGAGATGGTGGAGCAAACTAAAACCCCGAGTTTAAATGGTATTTGTACGCAGTAACGGCAGGGCTTATATTTTCCAAATCATAAAACACAGCGGGGGAGTGTGGTTTATCTTTAAGTGGGGGGGAGGGGAAATCAATCCTTTGGGATCTTATAAATCATAGCCAGATGCCTATAATCCCCCAGAGGTGTGATTATCTCATGACAGCCACTTTCATTGAAGTTGTCTTATGGAAACCACTAAAATAAAATAATAATAATAATAAAATTTTTATTGTGAAAGAGGGAGCTGTGAATTGTCTGCTGTGAGGTTGTTTCTGGGGGCGGTGTGTGTATGAATGCAGAATACTCAGCAGCTAGATTAACCATCCCTTCCTCGACAAAGGCGTTCCCCCTCCCCTTCCACCTAGTAACCCAAACATTGCTAAAAATGCAACACATCCTAACAGTCCTCGGTGCATAAAATTCTGAGCCATGACTGTGTTTTTCTGTGATACACATACAAGATGAAGACAGGTGCTCCGGAAGTCTGGGTCTGGTCAGTGTCTGAATAGGACATCACATATGCACTGCTTTAGGTTCCAAAATGGGAGAAATGCAGGTTATGGATCTAAGGGAATAATAAATAAACAGAGGAAGTGATCCAAAAGCACCCTCTCTACCCTGAAAATGCAAGCATATTTTTCTATCCCAGAGTGAACTCTGGAAAAAGTAAGGTTAAAAAAAAACATCCGACAAGTTTCCAGCGTGCCAGAGGGAATCAGGTGTTTTGCTGAGGGTGCTGTCAGATCTCGAGGTGCCCCAAGTGCAGGGATAACCAAACACATAATCCCCCATATTACAGTAGGGATGGGAGATAAAACTGATTCAGTTCACATTTAAAGGTGGATGTACCCGATTTGCTGTTTCGAAAACAGTACAAAAAGGGAAGTGTAGGCATCATTTGAAATTCTCAGTTCTCCATCTAGATTATTATTATTATTATTATTATTATTATTATTATTATTATTATTAATTGAACTTATAAACTGCCCTATATATCTGGAGGTCTCAGGGCAGTTCACAACAAGACATATATATATATATATATATACACACTGGGGTAAAGCCTTCATGAAAAAGAATCACAAAGCATACAGAATGCATTGATATGTGCATATCATCTAAAACTACATACAAAAAGGTGAGGAGGAGGAGGAGGAGGAGGAGGAGGAGGAGGAGGAGGAGGAGAAGAAGAAGAAGAAGAAGAAGAAGAAGAAGAAGAAGAAGAAGAAGAAGAAGAAGAAGAGGAGGAAGTTGTTGTTAGGTGAAATTCACACAAAAATGTTGATGAATTTTCATGAGGATTTTCTTTTAATTGCAAACTTTTGTAGGAATTAAGATAGTAAAAATGAGGACCTGAAACTGAAATTGATAGATTTACCCACCCTTATATCACAGTGTACCTTAACCCTGCTCAACAAAAGGAATAATATTGTTTGTGAAGAGACTCTAAAATATCCCTCCACGCTTGCAAGCAGGTTCTTTATAATACCATTAGCAGCCTCATTTAAATTAGAAGCAGATTCTTGTGTTTTATTTCTTCAGCTCAGCTACCAGCGAGTGCACAGATATATGTATAGATAGATATATTCCTCCTCCGGTAAGCAGACCATTGATAAATCATCCATGTTTAGAATGGACCTAATTGTCAAATCAGCTGGGTCACAGGTTAATACCAAATAGTCTGCTTTTTGCCTCTTAAGCTATCTATCTCCCAGTTGTGTCTGACCTGTGAAGTACTTTGAAATACTGCTCAAAGTGATACCAAGGAAATGCAGGCGGCGGTCGTAGCATCGCGTTAAGTTCTTTCTGCGGAATTACCTCAAAGTCAAATATTAGCCATTAACTCCCTTGACCCGATCATCTTTGAAAGACAGGTGAAAAGCGGGAGGCAGACCTAAGACTCTTTTATTATCTTCAGCACTGACATAATCTTAATTGTTTTCACTGTCCCCCCCCCCCTTTAAGAGAGAGAGAGAGAGAGAGAGAGAGAGAGAGAGAGAGAGAGAGAGAGAAGGCATAAGTGGATTTTAGAATGTAGCAGGCTGTAGAGGAACCGATAGTCTTAGGATAAGCAGAGCAAATTACCAAAACTCAGAAATATATTGGTGGGCAAAAATTATTTAAAAACATAATTCTCTTTTTCTTTTTCTTTTGTATTCAAATGTCTCAGGAGAAATAACCACTTGGCAAACTTCTTGCCATATCAAGCCCTAGATAAGGATTTGCTTGCACCCCACTTAGGGTGGGGAACCCAGATCTTGCTGGACTACCACTCCCCTAATCCATGATCATTGGCCATGGAGGGTGGGGCTGATGGGAGCTGTAGTCCAACAACATCTGGAAGACCACAGGCTCCGCATCCCTAGCTTACATCAAAGTGCGATGAGCATAATAAGACAGTGAGTATGGGGCTTTCCTGTGAGTATCTAGTCTCTTAGGAAAAGAACGTTGACAAGACAGCTACAGCAATGGCTCGCCTCTCCAAAAGGATGCAGGAGAATATGATGCTAATGACCAATACCAGGATGAAGGTCTACCAGATCTGCATGTTGTGCTCGCTGCTGTAGGGAAGTCATGGGCAACTTACAACCATCAGGAGTGATGCCTCAATGCGTTCCATATGTGCTGCGTCGGGAAGATTTGGGGCATCTCATAGTAGGACAGAGTCTCAAACAAGTTGTCCTCTCCCAAGCCCACATTTCCAGCATGTTCCCACTCCTGGCTCAGCAATATCTACGCTGGCTTGATCATGTCCACAGAATGGAAGATGGCAGGATCTCCAAGGATGTGCTTTATTATTATTATTATTATTATTATTATTATTATTATTATTAATACCCTGCCCATCTGGCTGGGCAGGGTATAAATAATAAATAGGGAGCCGGCTGCAGGCACTAGCCTGTTGGCAGACCAACTCTGCACTGCAAGTTATCTATAAATGTGACATGAAGGCTGGCAACCTCAGCCCTGCCATGTGAGAATCCCTTGCAGACGACCACAGTACCTGGAGACACGTGGTCAGGTCTCGTATCCACAGCAGTGACCAGAGGAGGAATGACTTCTGGAAGGAGTGAAGAGAGAAGAAACGCTATGGTGCATCTGCAACAGCACAAGCAGACACAAACGTTGTGTTGTTGTTGTTGTTTAGTCGTGTCCAACTCTTCGTTACCCCATGGACCAGAGCATGCCAGGCACTCCTGTCTTCCACTGCCTCCCGCAGTTTGGTCAGACTCATGTTGGTAGCTTTGAGAACACTGTCCAACCATCTTGTCCTCTGTCGTCCCCTTCTCCTTCTGCCCTCAATCTTTCCCAACATCAGGGTCTTTTCCAGGGGGTCTTCTCTTCTCATGAGGTGGCCAAAGTATTGGAGCCTCAGCTTCAGGATCTATCCTTCCAGTGAGCACTCTGGGCTGATTTCCTTAAATAACGAATGGGTTTGATCTTCTTGCAGTCCATGGGACTCTCAAGAGTCTCCTCCAGCACCATAATTCAAAAGCGTCAATTCTTCGGCGATCAGCCTTCTTGATGGTTCAGCTCTCACGTTGGGTACCAACATTTGAAGGGCATCAGGTTTGGGAAGGTTTCTCTGAGCCCTGGATTGGACCCTTCCAATCTAGTTTTCACCTGGATGAGCCAATCTGGGGGTGCAGAAAGATTATAAGAAGCATCTACCCAGAGAAAATCTGGTTGGTACATTTCAGGTCTATGATGGGGTGGAAGGCTGCCCAAGTGCTGTTGGAGTCCAGCTCCCATCTGCCCCAACCAAAATGTGCCATCCACCACTAGACCCTTTCCAGCTATTCAAGGCCAGCATCAGGGGTTAGAACGGTTGGGCATCTGCTGAGTCTCATTCCCCACCTGGGGGCAACCACTATGAGGCCCCTGGAATGGGCATAACATTTTTATTCCCAGACTGAGTAATTTTTGCACATGTTCACCCTTAAGTCATTTCTGTTCCAGTTTCTTTAACCTGTAATTTAAAAAAAAGTGAAAATTCCCATTTTAAACATACATTTCCAAATGTGTTCTCTCAAACTATGCATCTCTAAATGTATTTTGATATGTTTTCATTCTGCTTTGAGCCAAGAACTGCCTCTTGAACACTCAGGAAGTGAGAAAGCTGGTGGGTTCATGTGTTCTGAGCTGCACTAGTCTAGCTAGTGTGGATCAGATCAGTCCGCACCGGAATTTGTGAAGGCCAAGTTCCTTAGGTGCTCCAGCTGCCACCTACTGCTCACCCACGCCCTGGCCAAGAAAGCACGAATAAGTGACTGGTAGTGATTGCAATTATGAGCTGATGCCTCCAGCTTTGCTCACTTGGTGAGTGAACAGCTGGCAGTAATGGTGGAAAGCCCAGTGAGAGTTTATGGAAAGGGGGGAAAGTACATTAAGGGTGTCTGGTCTGACTCAAACCAATGGCTTCAAGTTACAACAAAGGAGATTTTGACTAAACATCAGGAAAATCTTTCTGACAGTAAGAGCTTTTCGACAGTGGAATGGTCTCCTTCAGGGGGTTGTGAACTTCCTTTGAGGTTTGTAAGCAGAAGTTGGATGGCCATCTGTCATGGATAGCTAAGATTCCTGCATTGCAGGGGGTTGGATTAGATTACCATTGGGGTCCCTTCCAACTCTACAATTCTATGATTGTATACCCCCTCTCCCCCCCAAAGCCCACTGGAATCAGCATGGTCTGCAACAGGGGTGAGAACCTGGTGCCAGCTGTTGTCCCAAACCAGCATGGCCAATGATCAAAGATGATGGGATCTGCAGTCCATCAGAAACCGGATAGTCAAAAGTTCCCCAATCCCTGAAATGAAGAAAGCCTGAAATGCATAGAAGAATTCCTTCACACACAAACCAAATTGGGAATTAAATGTATGGCTTGAAGCATTCGTCCCACCAAGCCAGACTTCCTCAGCCTGTTGTCCTTGAGATGTTCTTGGACCACCATTAATCCCAGGCAGTTTAGCCAAAGTTCAGGGGTGATGGGAGTTGTAGTCCAGCAACATCTGGAAAGGCCATAGGTTCCCCATCCCTGGTCAACATGGTTGTCCCGTGCACAGCCACGGCTCCAAGCAATCTACTGCTGTTTCCTTAGGGGCTATTTATTATCCATAAATACTTTTAATGGATCTTGTGGTGGTTCAGGGTGGGGTTGGGGGTGGCTAGCAAATGCTTTCCTTGCAGGAATAAAAAGCTTCTCTTAAATGCCTCGATTTGATTCCCCCCCTTATTTTTTTATTTCATTTTCTATACAGCAGGGTTCATATATTAATTCCTTTTATCAGGGATAACTGATGCTATCTTCCCCTTTGCTACAAAAATTAAAGCCATTCTTAAAAAGTGACCCGAGTCACTGCATAGCGGAAAGGCATCTATTAGATAAAGTTAAAATGAAAAGCTAGAAAGAGTCGTCTGTCTAATCCTTCCTCTTACCAATGACTCAGAGAGATCTTTTCAAACAGAAAAATGAAAGGACTCACAGTTTCTGAAGGTTTTTTTCCTCCCCTCTCCCCTTCCCTTCTTTTTTTAAAGGTTCAAACTACAGTACCTGGGAGAGAGAAGGGGGAGGGGGGAAATTGCCAGAGTTGTAGAGTATCTAAAAAGGAGAGAAGATCAAATTTATTTTTCTGACACAACGACTCTTTTTTATTTATCTTTTTGCTACTGGCCATAAAAGTAAAGAAGCAAAACTTCAACGAAGTATCTAAAGGTTCCATAAACAGCCCCTTTCGTTTCAGATGCTCCTTTTTCTTATTTTACAAACCGAAACCAGTTAGACACTTACAACCGTGTAAAGCGAACAGGTGGGTGCGAGTTTGGGGTTACTTTACTTATATTTCTTTTTTTTTTATCTGTTACAATTTGATTTGTGGACGTTTCTGTCCCCCTTTCTCCTTCCTCTGCCAGGAGAGCGTTTTCTGCTAACCTCATTTAGCTGAATCCTATCTCAGCCATGACTCAAAGAAGTTTCATTTTCCCACTTGATCTGTGGAAAGACAAATCGAATGAATGCTGCGACGCTGAAATGAAAGGTGGCCCTGATGTGAAGCAGAGACGCTGAATTATTTCGTGCGTGGGGCATCTAAAAATGCTCACTTACCCACTATTTGTGTAGGCATTGCATGGTGTTACGCCGCCATCTGTACAGTTAGCTCGGATTTGTTGATAGCTATCCTTTTTTCACTGATTGATTTTCTGATTTGCAGGGACAATCTTACATTCATGGCAGCTACAGGGGACGGGTAATGGATGGAGAAGGCAGCGCGGGGAGGTAAGTTTGAGAATGTCAGAGTCTCAAGGGAAGTTTTTTTAAAACACAAAAGTAGAAGGAACTTGGACGGAACATAGGAAGCTACCTTATACTGAGTCAGATCACTGGTCAGTATAGCTTAGTATTGTCTACACTGCCTGGCAGTCCCTTTCCAGGGTTTCAGGAGAAAGTGTTTCCCAGTCTTACCTGGAGACCCCAGGGATGGAAGTGCAGACTTTCTGCATTCAAGGCAGAAACTTTAACCACTGAGCTACAGTCCTAAGCCGGTATTCTGTCTGCTCCAGATTGAGATAAAATCCTCCTTAATGAGGACCTCCCTGGCTTGGCAGTGTAGCTTGGCCCTTGCATTGCTCCTGGATAGGCAGGTGGCTGCTGTGGCTCAATCAGTGGTGGCTGGAACCCATTGGTGGAGCCAGAGTCAATCACAGGCAGAGCCGCTCCCTGACTCAGAGAGATGGAGACTGGTGGGGCAGTGTTGCACTTGTCCTATTGGACCTGCTTCCTCTGGGCCAGAATAATCTTTGCACAGCTTTGGCTGGTGTGCCAGCTGTAACATTTCCTAGAGCGGACAGATCCTGCCACAGCTGCAGTTGTGCTGGCTACATCCAGGTTCCGCAGCTGTCTGAACTAGAACAGAGCTAAATATCACCCTTGGTGAGAGTGCAGGTGTGCACATGCTGAAAGGCTTTTTAAAATGCACCTCTATCTATCAACCCAGGAGCAAGCTAGGGACACAGGTAGGCACAAAAATTATGCCATGTCCCTGGTAAACATTTGGAGCATATGGAAGATGCCTTCCACGAGGCTTCATCACTGCTCAGTATCGGTACCCTCCTTCTTAAACCACAACTGGTACCCTGATGATCGATTTAAAGACCAATGGCAATTTTAAGAACCAGGCTTTGCTTTAGCATGTTCTGCTGCAGTAACTAAAGCCCTATTCCATCGCTGGGACTTCTCAAACTTTAGGACCTAAATTATGTTATTGGCAATGAAACAAACCTAGTTTGAGAGCTGCAACTCCTACATCTAAAGCGAAGCCCATTGCAAGATGATAGTTCTAGTGTATGCCCATTGAGAAGGAGGAGGAGGAGGAGGAGGAGGAGGAGGAGGAGGAGGAGGAGGAGGAGGAGGAGGAGGAGGAGGAGGAGTTTGGATTTGATATCCCGCTTTATCACTACCCAAAGGAGTCTCAAAGCGGCTAACATTCTCCTTTCCCTTCCTCCCCCACAACAAACACTCTGTGAGGTGAGTGGGGCTGAGAGACTTCAAAGAAGTGTGACTAGCCCAAGGTCACCCAGCAGCTGCATGTGGAAGAGCGGAGACGTGAACCCAGTTCACCAGATTACAAGTCTACCGCTCTTAACCACTACACCATACTGGCTCTTGCTTTGGCAAACCTGAACAAGCCCAACTCTTTGCAAGACATCAGCTGCAAAAGTAGTAAACCTGAGCCACCAGCAATCTTACCAGGAAGCTAAATCCACCTGCTCAGAGGCTGTTATTGTTTCTTAATAGAGTGAAGAAATAAAGACTTAAGTCTGCTGCTCTGCTTTACAGGATGAAGGTATGTAGCATCCTAGTGGTTTTATTTTTCCAAGTATACTTTGGGGGATACGATCCAACCGAATGCAAATATTAAAATATTTATAGGCCAAAGCACAAAGCTAACTGTGCATTGGAAAAGCTGTATTAATGCATAATATGATGTGAATACAAGATGTGCAGATGGCACCATATTGCTTTGGCGAGGAGGAGAGGTCAAACAATACACCAATTGACTTTGACTGCTATCATATAAACTACTCTAATGTGGAGCTGTGAGCTGCCAGATTGCACTCCCTTTGACTAAGTATCTTACGGCATGATGTAATCATCAGGCACAGGACAGATGCTCTCCCTGGCTGTAATACACAAAGCCCGAAGACAGTGTTGCAATATTTAGGTGTAATGGATCTCTATGCTTTGGAGCATGTACGCAGTAATGGTGATCTGTATTCTTAAGGACATTCCACAGGACTTAGGATGGTGAACGCTGGCATTCCGATTCCGGTTTTATTGCATCTACAATATTCATATGCTGCCCAGCAACGAAAGTTCCCTGGGTGATTTACAAGTGAAAATTAAAACCATCAGATTTAAAAATAAATAAATACATAAATTGAAATAGGCACGAGCGTGGAACAGAGTTTAACCAGAAACAGCGAAGGTTATCCTTTAGCCACCTTCAGCACTTGGTTCTGAAGTGGAAAGGCAGGGTAAACACATGAAAATAAACAGTCCAGAAGGAGGGAGAGAGAGACAGAGAGACAGAGATAGATGATAGATAGATAGATGATAGATAGATGAAGAATATCTGAAGAAGTGTGCATGCACACGAAAGCTCATACCAATAACAAACTTAGTTGGTCTCTAAGGTGCTACTGGAAGGAATTTTTTTAATTTTGTTTCAACTATGGCAGACCAACACGGCTACCTACCTGTAGATAGATAGATAGATAGATAGATAGATAGATAGATAGATAGATAGATATAGACAGACAGACAGACAAAGATAGAATGATTGGGCCAAGGCCATCCAGTGAGCTTCTGGAGGGTAAAGGTAAAGGACCCCTGGACTGTTAAGTCCAGTCAAAGGCAACTATGGGGTTGTGGCGCTCAATTCATTTTCAGACTGAGGGAGCCAGCGTTTGTCCACAGACAGCTTTTCAGGTCAAGTGGCCAGCATGACTAAACCACTTCTGGTGCTTTGGGACACCGTGACGGAAGCCAGAGCACATCGAAATGCTGTTTACTTTCCCTCCGCAGCGGTACCTGTCTATCTATTTGCACTGGCATGCTTTCAAACTGCTAGGTTGGCAGGAACTGGGACAGAGCAACGGGAGCTCACCCCATTGCACAGATTCGAACTGCCGGCCTTCCGATCAGCAAGCCCAGGAGGCTCAGTGGTTTAGGCTGCAGTTCCACCCTGTAGGATGGCAAGGTGAAGTAAGAGGGGTGGACTTCTCCTCAGGGTCCCTCCATCAACCATCTACCACCTACATGAGTGTACAATCCTTGTGCCCAGGTGGAGGAAGCTGAAGAAGAAAGAAGGGGAAAAGGGGGGGGGAAGCAGGAAGCAAAAGCAGGGGAAAGAGAACAGAAAAGGGAAAGGGGAAAAAGGAACAATAAAGAAAAATAAAAAAGGACTTTCAATTTTCCATCTGCCAGTTATGGTCATTGTATCTAAAGGGCATTTTCTCTCCCTAGAATCATAGTTTCACAGTAAGTGTGATGACGACCATCAAAACTCCATTGTATGACAGAGGGGATCTTGGGTGGGCAGAGCTAAGGAAGCCAGGGAGAGCCAGGGAGCAGGGTCTCTGCTGCGACTATTTTAAAAAAAACAAGCTAAAAATGCTTGATGTCTGAAAACAAGAGCTTGTTCTTGAAATGGAAACGGCCACATCTCATAGTACTAGAAGCTGCGGACCATCCAGTGAAGCTGAATGTTGGGATATTTGGGACAAACAAAATGAAAAGCTTCCTCACACGGTGCATGCTTCAACTATGAAGTCCATTCTGGTGTCCACCGTATTGGATGGCTATAAAAGAGGATCAGACCAATTTCTGAAGGTAAAGCTCTCCGTGGCTACTAGCCAGCTATGTTATTTCTCCACTGCTGAATGCAGTGTGCCTCTGTGCACCAGTTGCTGGGTATCATTCCTGTTGTATGCAGATTCCGCTTGCGGTCTTCCCACAGGCCACTGTGAGAACAGGATGCTGGACTAGATGGGCTTTTGGCCTGCCCCAGTCAGCCTCTTCTCCCCTTCTCCTCATGAGGCACTACCATTTGCTGTCGTTGTGCCCACTCCATCATTTAAGACAGTTGGGATAAACTTGGCTCTTCAAACCCCATTCCATGTACATTTTAACTGCCGCCGCCGTCGGTTTAACATGTTAACACCCGGGCTTTATGGCTTCTGTTGTCATTTGGAATGAAGTGCAATTCGCTGTTTTCCATTGTTGCATGACTGCTGTTTCATTAGCCGCCTTGAGTTCCATTTCTGGAAATAAGGCGGGATGTAAGATTCGACCACCATTCCTAATCAAATCCATTTGTACCATCATTTAAAAAATAAATAAAAACAAACCATGGTCTCTGAAGCTCCTTTTGCTCCTGCGATCCAAAGAGCTCACGTTGGAGTACTGTTTGTTCTCCTTTTACAGTAGCAACTCCAGTGAACTGTTTTTGAATCTAGACTCAGAGTACACTCACCCTCTCTGCCTGGCTTGATTAGCAAAGTGCTCTCTCTCTCTCTCTCTCTCTCTCTCATATATTTACTCCCATGAGAAAGTTATCATTTATCATGCTTATGTTTATTTCACCTCTATTCTAATCACAGTGGCTTTCATGTAACAGGAAAAGTAGAGGGAGGGAGGAACACAAGATTAACACCCCATTAGTACACCTTTATTGCCTCACACGCTCACTTCTGAAGCAAACACTATGCCCTATATTACATTCTTTTCTTTTCTTTTTAGCGTCTGGCCTCTCCAGCCCCCTTATCAGCATTATCTGAATGTAAATATTAGACGGAGCTGTGGGAAAATATAAAGCAACTTGTAAATCTGCATATTCACCACAGAAGCAAAAAAATGAAGAATGAATCTTCAAGCCAACCATCTGGCTTTAAACAATGCTCCATTTCAAAGGTAACTATTTATAAGACAACATATACTGATGGTTTGGCAGATTAGCATAAGCGCACATTAAGAATGCCATCGCTCTGGGCGCATTCCATGCACCCGCAAGATTATGGCATAAATGCAGAATTCTTTCTTTCTTTCTTTCTTTCTTTCTTTCTTTCTTTCTTTCTTTCTTTCCTTCTTTCTTTCTTTCTTTTTTGCTTCTCTCCAGCATCAGGTGACACAAGAGGATACAAAGCCTCAAGGGGCTTCTGGAAGATGGTTTGTGAAAGGTGGCAAACGACATGATAGAATAAACTGTCACCACAAATGGATGAGGATTATTAAGATTGTTACCAGTGAATGGACAACAGTGGTCAGACTACCCTTGTCTGGAAGCTGAAAACATTCCTTGCCACTGAGGTCATCTGGGCCTCTAGCACCAAGGATTGATTCAGGAACACCCCCAGATTATGAACCAGCCCTTTCAGAGGAAGTACAGTGGTGCCCCGCTAGACGAATGCCTCGCTAGACGAATGCCTCGCTAGACGAACGGCATTCGTCTAGTGGAAGCTGCCCTGCAAGACGAAGAAGTCTATGGGGCTGCCTCGCAAGACGAATTTTTTTTTCGTCTAGCGAAAACCGCTATTTGCATTGGTGCTTCGCTAGACGAAAAAATCGCTAGACGAAAATACTCGCAGAACGAATTATTTTCGTCTAGCGAGGCACCACTGTATATCCAAAGCAGGCAATTGACTAGTTATGCGGGCTTGAGACCCACCCACCCACTATGCCCCCATCTTGCCAGGATTCAGATGGGGTGGCACATGCCAGGTCTTAAGCACAACTGAGTCACATGCCAGGTCTTAAGCACAAGAGGCAGAAGTACCCAGCACGATTACCCCAGGAAGCCCCAGTAGATGGAACGAGCTGTACTGTATATCTGCAACGTTCACAGGTTTGATTGAAGAACCTCAAGCTGCTTTTTCTGTTTTGCAAGGTTATGCGAATGTTCCTTGTCCATGATTTGATGAGTGGGTGGAAATGCAAGAGTCGGGGTTGCTGTTGGGTTTTCTCCAGCCCCTCACGAATACTTACATTAACAAAATCCCATTTGCTTTCTGAGAATATTCCTCCGCGCTTTTTTTTTTTTTTTGCTTCGACATTCAATGCCAGTAAACACAATCACGGGAATCAGTGCTGAAAACAAACACAAAAGGAATGCAAGTGAAGGCGAAGGGGATGATTTTATTTGTATATTTTTTTTCCCCGGGGGGAAAAAAAAGAGAATGCATAAGTGCCAAGATTGTGTTGCAATTTGTACTTTATTCATGTCACATAAAGCATGTTGAGAGACAGCAAAACCCAACTGAAGAAAAGTTAGAAGGGACTTGATTAAGGTATTCAGATGCATAAAAGGCACAGTGAAAACTAATCAGCTTCTCTCTCTTCCCCCCATCATCCCCTTCCTTTGACTCTCGCCTTGGAGAGCATGGTCACTCCAAATCAAAGGGCAACAAAAACAGTGCAAATTAGAGCAGCTTCTTCATGCAGCCTTACTCAGCCAAAGGAATTCACGTGCACAATATGTTATCCCGACAAGTCTATTGCCTTGATTGAAAGGGAAATTCTGGCTGATTTCCTGAATAAGGTTATTAAAGGGGACTGGAAAATCTTGCTTTCAACTTCCTCAATCAGCATCTCCTATACCAAACCTGCAAGCAAGAAAGAGAGAGACTAAGGGTGCAATCTAAACCCGCTCTGTGACAGGTCGGCCTGGGCTGGGGTTGACTTGGGTGGAGATAATCCCTCTGCCCAGCCGACTGCCTCTGGCCTCTACCTGCTGAGTGGTGCTGTGATGGGCCAGAGTCTGGTGATGCAGTACCTTGGAATTCCACCAGAGTGCTAGAGCTGCTCTCTGATTGGCTACCAAGCCAGAAGGGGGTGGAGACAGCACTTTGGGGGAGGGATAAAAGGAGAAGTTTCTAAGAGTGGGTTCAGATGGTTTAGGACAGGCATCCCCAACCTGCGGCCCTCCAGATGTATTGGCCTATAACTCCCATGATCCCTAGCTAACAGAACCAGTGGTCAGGGATGATGGGAATTGTAGTCCAAAACATCTGGAAGGCCAAAGGTGGGGGATACCTGGTTTAGGAGATAAGTTTTGAGGAGATAGTTGAAGAGATGGTTTAAGAGAGCTTTGAGGAGGGAGGCTTGGAGAAAAGAGAGAACATTGGATCTGATCTGTGTGTATAGCATCCACTCTGAGGAAAATATCTAAAGCTAGGGAAACGAGTCTCTTAGTTTAGATAGGAAGATAGTTTTTAGCGTCTTGTGAGAGTATTCAGAAAGTGCTTAACTGGAGGGCTGAGTTTGAGTGAGAAGTAGAGTCGTGGGTTGGGTCTCATTTCAGTCAGGAGGGGAGTGTTCTTCTAGGAAGATAAGAATCCCACACCAGTTAAGAAGGGTATGGTGACCCCCCAACCTATGCCTGTTACATTGCTAGAAGTACCTCAGGAAACGCTTCCCACCCCCTGGTGTCCCAGAACAAGAAGAGGCATGAAAAGGGTAGAGGAGAGGTTAGCTGCATGCAGGCCCAATCTCCAATTGCTTTGAAAAAGCCCTGGAGAGTAGAGGACTTAGGCGGCTGTGAGGAAGTGGGGACTTTCAGTCTTGGCAACTGATTTTCATGGAATAAGACCACCAGAAATGAACTGCTCATTAGGCCTCAGCCAAGTCTGTGAGGATCACTCAACCAAATTTGTGGGGATCATGTTTTTGCTAACAAAGAGTTGCCTATGTGATTACTGACCGTCATGCTCCTGTGACATGAGCAGGATGGCCCTGCTCAGCATGTCCATGTCACTCAGCATTGTCATGTCACTGGGAGCATTGTGGGAAATTTAAATGGCAGTGGAGCTGATTGGAGGGCCTCTAGCAGCTTGCCCAATGGCATTCACTGATGCTGGGCTTAACAAGTTGAAATATACTCGGAGTCCAGTGTGAATTTCATGCTCTTTATTCAGCTCATAGTAGTGAGGAATGCAGCTCCCCCAAAACGTTTGCTTTATATACACTATTTACACAATGGGCCCCACGTGATTGGCTAATTCCTGGATACTCCTGTATGCCAATCGGAGTGCGGATTCAGTTCCACCTGGAGCTGGATTGGGTGGCTCCTGCAGACCAATCAGACTGCTGCAATCTCAATCCTATTGTTCTGGGACCAATCAGACTGCTGCAATCTCAATCTTATTGTTCTGGGACCAGTTAGACTGCTGCAATCTCAATCCTATTGTTCTAGGACCAATCAGACTGCAGCAGTTTGGATCCTATTCAACTCAGTACATAACACAAGTGTTGCCTTGTTGCATCATTAGCCCACCAGATACTAGAAAAGAGTCTGGAGTTGTAGCACAGCGAAGGTCTTGCAGAACATGCTAGGGATTAGATCACATTAAAAAGCCTCCAAGTGCATACTCTCCATTTATGTGCCAGTAACTAACAAAACTAAGGCTTAGATCTTGCTTTGTGACTTGTTTGTATTTGAGCTTTGTCCTGTTGATCGGAGGGAGAAGCCCATTAAGCATTTCTACCAAAATGGGCAATCAAAAATATTGTCATTTTATGACTTCCCCATTGATCTGCAGATCGCTCAGTTTTGCTCCTGTTTTCTTCTCGTGATGTGCTATAATCTGGGCAACGGTGGCGTGGAACAAAAGGTTTCCACGACACCACTTGTCACTGCAGTTTTGCTGTGCCTTTTAAAGATCAGAACCCCAGTCATAGTTGGAGGTGGAAGGCCGGGAAACCACAGATACCTGCTTCACACCATTACTGAAAGCAACGTGTTCTGATGGTGAAATGAAAGCAGTTATCCAGAGTGTATCCTTTTAACTGTGCCTCTTCCATTATAGAGAATAATGGCTATTTAAATACCTGCAAGTTGAAATTATCCTGATGGAAAATGCAGCCAGGAAAAGTATGAAAGACAAAGAACTTTAAAATAAATCTCCACCTGCCATATGAAGCAATTTTTGCACCAGATGGCAGATGTTTATGACGGTGCTTAAAACAAGTAAAAATTAAATGGATCTCAAAACTTAATTGTTTTTAGTGTAAAAGGGCTCCCAATAAAAGCTTTTCTTTTTCTTTTTCTTTTTTTGTGTGTTTCCACCTCCCCCACTTATTTGGTTACAGTTCCTTTTAGAAATGACCTAAAAACTTCACACTCTGGGTGTGGAAGTCTCAAGAATTCACAAGGAAGTGCTTTGCTGGGTTAATTCAACCTGCTGAGAGCTTTGCGTATCGAGGACCTCAAGTCTCTCCCCCAATGAATTGACACAGGAGACATAATTTTTGTTTGGGTTTTTGGCAAGAATTTAGGCCACAACTTTATTTAAATACAAATTCGGTGAGTGGTTGCGTAGGCATTGGTTCAGACTACTGTCCTACCAGGACAGAGGCTGGCCTAAAACCAGCGATTGGGAGAATGCCTCTGAGGAGAGTTAAGGAGCGGGGGGCGGACATGCTAACCTCTCCCCATGGTCCCGGGGACTCGGCCATTGCCCTAACCCCTACCGGGGCTCAGACAAAGCATAAGAGTCGCCAGATTCCTTTAATGGAATTCCCAGTATCATCATGATTCTGGATGGGTACCGCCCTATCCAGCAATCCACACAGGAACCAATGCCTAACCGCCAACCTTACAAGTTGTGACAAGTTGCTACCGCAGTAGGCAAAACCAAATGGCAACAGCCAATCAGCCAGATGGACAAATTCCTACTGGGCCCCTGACCCAAAAGCAGACGACCCCATGACAGGCAGTTGCAAGGTCAAACACAGAGGCCTAATAAAAATAGGGGGGGTGGGATGGGTGATCAGAAGCCGAAGCCAAGAGAGAGATCACCCTGCGTGCAGAGGAATATATAGGACGCTAAGCTGTTCATCACAAATTGCTACATTTTACTTTGCCCAGCTACGCCTCACCTCACTGACCTATAGCTGCTACGGCCAGCTGCCGGCCCCACCCCCACTGGAAGGGAAGGGATATGCCTTGCCAGGTGCCGATCGCAACACGTGCTCTTACTCAGGGTAGAACCCGATTTCTGCATGCCATGATTCCACAGTGCAGAAAAGGCACAGAATGTAGGGGTGCAGACATACACTTCCAGAGAAATCTGAGCTTGTATTTTGTTTTTAAAGGAGTTTCTAGTCCTTATGAGTGTGACAACATTCTTGAAAGTATGTCAGCAATGTATACTGAAATCTAAGGAACCTGGAGAGACGAGGTGAGTGAATATGACGTTTCATGCCTGAGGCTGGGCTAATGTCTGTCGGTGTAGATAATACTGTATAACACACACAGCCCACTTCATGAACCAGCAGTTTGGCTGAGTATTAGGCAGCTTCCAATGTTCCTGTTGCACAGTACAGAAAAGGTAGACAGGAATGTAGATCTGACTCTGTGCATAGCCTGGCTCACAGACCTTGCTTTTCTTGCCCAGGGATGCCACTAACCCCAGCCGGATGTGCTACAGGTTATCCCAGACCCTCCAAGTGTCCCTATTTTACAGGAACATCCCTGATTTAGAGAAGCCGCCCCGGTTTCTGATTTGATCCCGGAATGTCCCACTTTCCCTTTGTTGTTGTTCAGTCGTTCAGTCATGTCCGACTCTTCGTGACCCCATGGACCAGAGCACCTCAGGCACCCCTATCCTCCACTGCCTCCTGCGGTTTGGCCAAACTCATACCAGTCGCTTCGAGAACACTGTCCAACCATCTCATCCTCTGTCATCCCCTTCTCCTTGTGCCCTCCATCTTTCCCAACATCAGGGTCTTTTCCAGAGAGTCTTCTCTTCTCATGAGGTGGCCAAAGTACTGGAGCCTCAACTTCAGGATCTGCCCTTCCAGTGAGCACTCAGGGCTGCACTTTTCCTTAGGATGTCCCTATTTTCATTGGAGAAATGTTGAAGGGCATGGATTTATCTGACCCCCGAGCCGCCTGAACGCAATTCTGTATAGGGAAGTTTAAAAAAAAAAAAGTTAAATGTTTTATTATGTTTTTATATATGTTGCCTAGAGTGGCTGGGGAAACCCAGTAAGGTGTGTGGGGTATGAATAGTAAAATTGTCATTATGGAATGGGACATCTGTTTTAATTCTGTATGGATAAATGTATCTTTCCTGACTGACGGTCGAATAAAGGATGATGATGATGATGATGAATGGGACATCCCTATTTTCATCGGTATGTTATCCATTCATGGAAGAAACAACTCGGGAAGTCTGGAACAAGCAAACAGCTTTCATTAGGTTTGGAAGATTCATGGAGAGTGAAGGGTGCTTACACTGAGGGGTGTTTCCCCAGCAGTGGTGGGCCCTAGACAAGAGCGGCCATCAAGGAGGGTGGGTGTGTGCTGCAGACCTGGCCTCCTGATAGCAGCATCACTCCTGTGTTCTAGGACTGTGCAGGGGCAGGGGAGGGCTGCAATGAGGTCAGGGCAGTTACGGCACATCCGTGAGAATGGCACCTTGGCTCCACTGGTATTCCTGAACCACCCTGAACTCAGCACAGCAATGATGTTGGTGCTGGGAGGCAAGGTCCATTCTGGCCCCTCCTGGCGGTAGGTAGATAGGGATCTACGGTTGGATCTCTGGGTGATTCACAGTAGATTGGCAGGGGCTTCTGAATCCCCATTGCTGAATGGTAGAAAGAGCAAAATGACTTAAATTAGACTCTTGGGATTTGGAAAGCTAAACAGGAGTAGTCTTTTCTGTGAAAGGTCTGTTAGCTCAGCTCAGTTCTGGTATTGAAACAAATCTCTACATTCAGATGTACCGAGACACACCATGGCCTTTAATTCTAATTGTGGCCCCATCCGCACTATAAATTTGAAGCACTATTGTACAGTGGTACCTTGGTTCTCAAACGCCTTGGTACTCAAACAACTTGGAATCCAAACACTGCAAACCCAGAAGTAAGTGTTCCAGTTTGCGAACTTTTTTCGGAAGCTGAACGTGCTCCGTTTTAAGTGCTACGCTTCCGATTTGAGTGTTACACTAAGGTCTGACTGTTTTTGCTATTTATTTTGCGTTTTTGGGGCTTTTAAGCTTTGTTTTTGTGATTGTGTGGAACCCAATTCAGCCATTGATTGATTGATTGATTGATTGATTGTGTGACTGCAGTACATTGTTTCTTGTTTTCATTTTATGGATCAATGGTCTCGTTAGATAGTAAAATTCATGTTAAATTGCTGTTTTAGGGGTTGTTTTTAAAAGTCTGGAACAAATTAATCCATTTTGCATTACTTTCTATGGGAAAGCACGCCTTGGTTTTGGAACGCTTTGGGTTTGGAATAGACCTGGAACGGAATAAGCTTGAGAACCAAGGTACCACTGTACCACTGTAAATATTAATGGCTTCTCCTAGAGAAACATTGGAACTGTGGTTTGTTAAGGGTGCTGAGCAGTGCTTAAAAAAACCAAAAAAAAAGGTGCTGGTACTCACCATGTATTATAGTAAGTGCCACAATTTTTTAAAAAAATGGGGGGTACCTGTACTGTGTGCCCTTCAGTACCCCAGAAAAAAGCAATTGTGCTGAGAGTTGTCAGGAGGTCATTATTCCCCACACCGAGCTACAATTCCCAGAGTTTCTTGGTTGTTGAACCACTCTGGGAATTGTCTCTCTGTGAGAGGAATAGGGGTCTCCTAACAGCACCCAGCACCCTTAACAAGCTACAGTCCACAGGTTTCTTTGGGGAAAACCATGACTGTTTATAGTATTGTGATAAATTATTTAAATGTGTAGCTCAGATAGGGCTCAAATTGCACTTGGCTTTAATTTGATAGATCTTGGTGTTCCCTATTTTTTTAAAACAAAACAAAACAGGAAGTACATCTGACAAGCCTGAGGTATTCCCACCCCTTTTCTAGAAGCCTGTTGGGGGCTGGCAGGTAGGACTGTTCTCCATCATTACTTAATGTAGCTGAAGTACAGTGGTACCTTGGTTTGCATACGTTTTGGATTACAAACATGGCAAACCTGGAAGTGTGTGTCCCGGTATGCAACCTTTTTTTATTATTGCAACCTATTTTTGGGGATTACGAACAAAAAAATTTTTGAGGCCCCATTGGCGAAAGCGTGTTTTGGTTTACAACCTGTTTTTGGTTTACAAATGGACCTCCGGAACGGATTGTGGTTGTAAACCAAGGTACCAATTCTGGGCACCGCAGTTCAAGAAGGATACTGCCAAGCTGGAACGTGTCCAGAGGAGGGCAACCAAAATGGTCAAAGGCCTGGAAACAATGCCTTATGAGGAACAGCTTAGGGAGCTGGGTATGTTTAGCCTGGAGAAGAGAAGGTTAAGGGGTGATATGATAGCCATGTTCAAATATATCAAAGGATGTCATATAGAGGAGGGTGAAAGGTTGTTTTCTGCTGCTCCAGAGAAGCGGACACGGGGCAATGGATTCAAACTACAAGAAAGAAGATTCCACCTAAACATTAGGAAGAACTTCCTGACAGTGAGAGCTGTTCGGCAGTGGAATTTGCTACCAAGGAGTGTGGTGGAGTCTCCTTCTTTGGAGGTCTTTAAGCAGAGGCTTGACAGCCATCCATCAGGAATGCTTTGATGGTGTTTCCTGCTTAGCAGGGGGTTGAACTGGATGGCCCTTGTGGTCTCTTCCAACTCTATGATTGTATGATTCTATGATTCTACCACTGTACTTCACTCAACAAACTGGGAACTTTCAATTCTCTCCTTGCTCCAACCTCAAGTCAAAGGACCCTGTAATGGTACAAGACTGGGAGTCTCATCTTATGGTCAGGACAGCACCTTTGGTAAAGTCATGGATGTGCAGAGGCAGCAGGCCTGCGAAATGATCTATGAGCGACCAGTCCACTATTGGCTTGCCGAAAATCACATAAATTGCAGCCCCATCGCAATCAATGGTCCTGCAGAGGATAAAGCTGAATTAGAGCAAACTTTAATAGTATGGTTTACATTGAAAGTCCTGAGTTATTTCCAAGGCAATACGAGGGGCGAACCACAATTCCAAGCAATGGGGGCTATTTGTTACCCACCCAAAAAAAGGGGGGGGGATCTTTGCAATATAAAGTTGAATTTGCGGGTGATAGTGAGTAGGAGGAGGAGAACACAAATTCATTAGACAAACAAAAGCAATACTTTAGCCCCCGACAACGGAGATTCATTGATAAAACAATGAAGTGAGCGCAACACCCTTCCTAAATAAAGTTTCACCAATAGTGCTGTATGTTAATGGAGCTATTTCATTGTTAACGTGACTGACTGCTTATTGATTCTTCCAGTAATCTAGCAAGGGCTTCAGAGTACAATTTAGTTTGGAGAGCCACAGGCCCAACATCTATGCTCAATTACAACTTTCAGAAGGTTGGATCGATAAAATTTAAATTGCTTATGGTAATCACAACTTCAAATCATTGCGATCAGCATAAGCAATCTGCTGACCCCAGCCAAGCTCCTAAATTGAAACTTGTAATGAGTGGTCATTTAGTTTGGGTCCATTCATATTATTTGGGAGGCAGGTGATGAACAATTAGAGATCAGCCGGCACCTTCTCCTATCCAGTGTTCCTGCCCGACTCCCCAAAGCACTAATATGCAGTTACCCGGAGGTAAAAGCCTTTGCACTTCCTTAATGGGTATTCTGTATGAATAAGCAATTATATTTTCTATTAAACTATTCCAGTGTAATTGAATTAGCAACTATAATATTGCTAGGGCAAGCGGAAACCTTTCCTAGGGAAAAATTAAACAAGATTGGCTAATTCAAATTAAAGTATAGGATTGGAGAGGGGGGGGGAGGGATGAAGAGAAGTAACCATTAAGGAGAATTGCACCTCCCAAATTATAATTAACCAGTGTATTGCTTTACTCTATAAGTATCCTAATACTTTGGAGGGTTTTTTTTAGACTTTTTTTAAAAAAAATCATTATCAAATTCTGCCCATACTAATGAAGATTTAATCGTTTGTTTTCTCTGACAAAGTAGGTTGCACGTTTATACCAAGATAGCCCACAGATTTCATTTTATGATACAGACTAACCTGCAGATTACATTTTAATAAATCATTGACAATAAATCTTTGGTGATGTTGCACAAGGTTTAATGTGGGAGGTGTGGGAGGGGGAGGGGGGGAAGACTGAATGCATTAAAGGAAATGATCAATGGAAATCTCCTTATGCCAATAGGAGAACAGCCTGCCCCTCCCAAATGCAAACTTTGTGGCCAGGAGAAAGGGCCCCAAACCTTAATTTAAAGGAGATGGAGGCAAGACAAATATCAATAAAATCGTTAGACAGGAATGGGATTGAATCACAGTTATTCATATTCACGCAAGACCTTTGGCAAACAGAGCAGGGCCTTCTGCAATTTAAAACTGTTGGCTAAATCCTAAAGTCCTCCTTATTCAAGATTAGACTTGGCTGTGAATTGTTGAAAAATTGATTTTCTGAATATTTTCATTAATAAAAGTGCCAAGTTAGTTTCCCCTTAGTTTCCGTAACTGGTTATTCCTGTGCATTTGGATTCCTTATGGGTGCGGCGTGAAAACGTTGGAGATTCACACACACAAAAAACCTCGATTTGAATTATAATATAAATGCAACTTTTCATTTTCCACAGTGTGTCTTGTCTGTCTGATTCATTTCGCTCCCGTTTCAAAATGACTCTGGCAAGTAGCAATCAGTTTTGTCTCCGCCCAGATAGGAACCTCTTTCTGATTCTTCAGCTGCGTTGAGAGAAGTTCTCCAGGCTGAGCAAACTGAACAGCTCCCCCCCACCCACCCACCCACCCTTGGCAAACACCAAAACAAAAGAACCAGATGCCGAGCTGAAAGGCACCAGAATACTAACCCTGATTGGTTGGCATTATCATGTGATGAGACCACAATTTACCAGGAGAAGAAGCAAACCAAATTAACACAATGGTCCTGATTATTGGGTGGGTGGGTATGATTTTTTAAAAGCACAACGGGGAGATCTGTATGTGTTCACTGGTGTGGACTTCTAAGAATAATTTGAACAGCAGCAGAGGCGCTGCATCACAAACTATTTTCCCTGCTAGAATTCACTAGTGCCCAGAGCTGCCAGCACCAGGAACCTAGACTTTTATAATGCCCTAGGATGTGGCACTTCCCTTGTGTCTGGTCTGGAGGTTACAGCTGCTGCAGAATGCCATGCCCAGGTTTGTGACTGGTGCCTGTTACCAGGCACCAATCCATTCCATGCTAGGAGGTGTGCACTACTAGCTACCAGGGCATACCGTCCAACTTTTTGAGCTCCTAATCCAGGACGGACACCAAAGTAAGGGTCTTTTGGTCTGGCGCTCTGGAACAAGTCCTCACACCAGAGTGCCAGACCAAAAAACAGGATATTCAGGCACGTGCTGAGCAATGAGGGCCAAGCCCTGCCTTTAGATTCACTCATTGGGTGAATGCAGAGAGTTCGATGCCACTACTCTAATTCCTCTGCATGGAATTTGGAGGTGCCTTCTGCTTCTTCTGCTTCTTTATTGGCATTAGTCAAATTATTATTATTATTATTATTATTATTATTATGCATTAGAGTTATTAAGAACATAAGAAGCTGCCTTCTACTGAACCAGACCCTTGGTCCATCTAGCTCTGTAGTGTTTGCAATGAATGGGAGCAGCTCTCCAGGGTTTTAGAAAGGAATCTCTCTTAGCCCTACAAGACTATGTCCTTGTTCAAACTGAACTGGTAAGAGCCAAGTTTAAAATCCACAGGCCACACTCAACAAAGTTGTTGCGTTGGCTTGTGGAATGGGACTCCCCCCCTTCACATGTGCATCTCCACAATTCTCCCAAATCTGCTCTTAGGAGGGTCAGGAGAAACTAGGGTTGCCGTATTTCAAAAAGTGAAAATCCAGGACGAAAAAATTGTTGAGCAAAGTTGTCGACACTGCCGACGTCCAGATACGTTTCAGTGATTTCCGCCCGGACACTGTTTGAGGACCCTCAATGCAGTGTGTGAGATGAGGGGAGAGGGCAATTGTTCCATCCGACGAGCAGAAATGCTTGCTCTGATGGAGAGATCTCCATAGCACAACAGTGGATTCCATCCTGTGTTCTTGATTATGCTATGGACAACCAAAAAACTGCCATTCTCTGTACTCCTGATAGCAAGGAACTCATATGCCAACCTACCTAGGAAGTTCCCCCCCCCTGCTGTGCCTCTTATTTCACATGTAATGTAAGAGTGCTTGAGAGTATCAATCTTCTCTCTCTCTCTCTTTTCCCTCCAAGTATGCTGATGTTTTACAGCCGCTCTTGCTTTGCAATACAAATGACATAATTACTTGTTTTTGTCTGGAGGCGGTCCAATCCTTGAGTTCATTTTTTAAATGCAAATCTTTTAAGTATTTTATCCTAAAATTGCAAATGCAAAAAGGGTAGCCTGAGACAAAGACGGACAACCTATCACCCAAAATAAATATGGTGCAAGTAATGGGACTTGCGTTCCAATAGCATACGGCAAGCCAAATTGATTACTTATTGAAATATGTTAACATAGTGTAATGGGCGAGCTGCCAGAGCCAGGCGGACAATAATCTTGCATGAATCATGGGAAGGGACCTGCCCAGCTTTATAAATAACAAATAATGAAGCAATAAAACATCTTGTTTTCTCTGGAAACATACAGTAACTAATGTGCGGCCACCTAAGAGTTTATGCATGGTATGTTTGGACTCCGGTGAGCAGTTAACTTGGAGAGCCCAGTGGATCTCTGTTCACAAACGATCCCAGATGCGGCCAAAATTTGCAGATTAGCAATAGCGTTATAAAGCATGAAATGTTACACACTCTCTCTCTCTTGGAAAGAAAATGCATCTAGCAGGAAAACCAAGATCAAAATTGTGCAAGCCATTTTAGCATGTTGTTGTTCAGTCGTTCAGTCGTGTCCGACTCTTCGTGACCCCATGGACCAGAGCACACCAGGCACGCTTATCCTTCACTGCCTCTCGCAGTTTGGCCAAAGTCATGCTAGTCGCTTTGAGAACACTGTCCAACCATCTCATCCTCTGTCGTCCCCTTCTCCTTGTGCCCTCCATCTTTCCCAACATCAGGGTCTTTTCTAGGGAGTCTTCTCTTCTCATGAGGTGGCCAAAGTACTGGAGCCTCAACTTCAGGATCTGTCCTTCCAGTGAGCACTCAGGGCTGATTTCTTTAAGGATGGATAAGTTTGATCTTCTTGCAGTCCATGGGACTCTCAAGAGTCTCCTCCAGCACCATAATTCAAAAGCATCAATTCTTCGACGATCAGCCTTCTTTACGGTCCAGCTCTCCCTTCCGTACATTACTACTGGGAAAACCATAGCTTTAACTATACGGACCTTTGTCGGCAAGGTGATGTCTCTGCTTTCTTTAAGCATGCAGACTTTTAAACCAAGCTGAGGTCAAGTTCTTTAATGGGGGGGAATACGTTGCATGACTACCATAACTAGCAGGAGGGCAGAAACCAGGACTTTGTTCTGGTGCAGCAGTTTCCACTGGTGGTGCTGCACTGGCGAGCCGTCCTCTTTGCTAAATATGGATACCACAAATACATTGTACAAGCCTACCCACTTGTGAGCAACCAACAACAATGCAGACTCATGAAATGTCCTGCTGGAGTTCCTGTTTTGGGATAGCAGGAAGACGAGAATTCAGGACAATGTGGCAAGAGTCACCAAGGGAAGTCCTCCCCTCCCCAAGGATGTTGTTTACCAGCCTCCAATACATTTTTCTAGTTTTATCAAAACTCATTTCACTTCCTTCACCTTTCCTCAAACAATTTGCCCTAGTTGGAACCTCCAGATTCACCTGGGAATTTTGTTCCAGGTAAATATTGTAGAAACCGTCAACTGGACTATTTTTCGTGCCATTGCCCCCTTAACAAAGACCAGCATGCAAATTCTGGCAGGCAACATTGGGTTGCCTGGAAATGCTCAGCCCAAATGAAACCTAGCCTGACCCCCTCTCTCTCTCTCTCTCTCTCAAACTACAGCTGTCTCTTTTTGAATAACAAGTGGTTTTGAATATTTGAAATACTTAAACGATTAGGCAAAGCTGCAAATAACATGCCTCCTCTCCCCGAGATAAATATTTATGGCATTTTTGAGTTTAAAAGCAATATGACAATTTATAGATTTGTGATATTCTTGAAAGAAACCTGCAAAATTGGCCTGACAAATCCCTAATCCATTTATCCATAAAATGCAAGCATTACCTGACTGCTCTTAAAGAACTGTGCATAAGTTATCAGTCTCCTCGGCTGTGATTGAAACGCTGATACCAGGAGGCAGCTTCGAATCTCAACAATGCTAAAGAAAGTTAAGACTATTTGCGGTGTAGCCACTTTGGATTTAACTTACTGCTGCAGTTCAGAACAGAAGTCGAGCTTCAGTGTGGCTGTTCAGTTCGCACTAGTAGCTCAACTGCAGACTGTCCAATTTCCCACATGCACCATGAAGCTGGCTTGCTTGACAATTTGAGGGGGGAAACAACAGCCTGGCCAATGTTTTTGCCACTGGATCAGACACCAGCATCCTTTGCATAGAAGCCGGAACTCTGAGTTAGTGGATGTCAGAGGGCTTGAACTAATATCAGCAGCAGCATTTTTACTTAGTGCATATGCCTGAACGATATCCCCATTAGACAGATTCCCAGTTAGGTCCTCAAGTAAGATGGCAGGCAGGTTGGGGTTGGGGAGAGCTTTGATCAGCCATGGTAGGAGGCTGAACAGGAGGTGGCAGTGACACTGAACAGAAGCCTGAACAGGAGGGCTCAGTCTTGCCTCCTAGAACCAGGTGCCATCTTCAGAAATGGGAGCAGACTCACCCTCCCAGACCAAGTGTGCGATTGCAATCTTGATATCCCAACAAGGTGGGTGAGTCTCATGAATGAGCACACCATGCCTTGTCTTTAAAAGCTTGGCAGAAGGGGTGGGGAGATTTGTTGGGACACCTTCATCGCTTCTATCCAGTTCTTGCCCCGCTACTGAACTCCTGAATTTTGACTCCTGCTGTCGAGCCTATTTCCCTGAATAAAGATCTCTCTCTTACTTCTAGGTAAGAGCCTCTGTCTGTGTCCTTTGGGGGAGAAAATTCCCTTTGGGGGGGTTCAATATGGAGGCTCAAACAAGATTCCCAATTAGTCGGATGTGATGCATCACCGAACAGAGTTCAAAAGAGTCTGTGAGAGCATATCCTGTGGGTATAAAGATAAAGGGACCCCTGACCATCAGGTCCAGTCGTGTCCGACTCTAGGGTTGTGGCGCTCATCTCGTTCTATAGGCCAAGGGAGCCGGCGTTTGTCCACAGACAGCTTCCGGGTCATGTGGCCAGCATGACAAAGCCGCTTCTGGCGAACCAGAGCAGCACACGGAAACGCCATTTACCTTCCCGCTGGAGCGGTCCCTATTTATCTACTTGCACTTTAATGTGCTTTCAAACTGCTAGGTGGGCAGGAGCTGGGACCGAGCAAAGGGAGCTCACCCCGTGGCAGGGATTCGAACCACCGACCTTCTGATCAGCAAGCCCTAGACTCTGTGGTTTAACCCACAGCGCCACCTGGGTCCCTCCTGTGGGTATAGCGTAGTATATAAATTCAATAAATAAAATGAAAATAAAAATCCATTAACACACCCACTGTGCAGCAAAAGCCGTGTCTCCTTGACTGTTTATTCTCTAGCCAACCACTTTCTCCCACCTTCTGCCACCCCAGCACCTCACCATCTCCTCATCCAACCATAGTCCTTGAAAACACTTATTCAACTCAAGTTTTTTGCTGTGCACAGATGTCTACTTGTATCTTATCTGTTAGTTGTTTTTCACTCTAAGGAGTCATGGATTTCTCCCAAAATGTGCTGGGTAGGAGCCAGGACAATGGCCATTTCCTGTGCACTGCGATCACATTCTGCTGACATTATTCTCTGAGGAATGGGGGCACACACACCATGGTGATAGTATAATAATTAATTCCTTGTACCCCCACCCATCTGACTGGGTTGCCCCAGCTGCTCTCGCCACCCAGCAGCACCCCAACTCAAAGCCTTAAACAAAGCAGAGCTTTTTGCACTGAGGACAAATTCTCCATGTCTGTTCTGATAAAATTATACGTTATCCACAAGACTTGTCTGTTAATAATTCTTCATAATGTAATTCCTGTCCGCTGCTCATAAGCCTCCGACAACTACCCTGTAAGCCACTCAATTCATTTCTGAAGTTTTCTCCCCCTCTCTCTCTCTCGTTCCCCTAGTACCAGAAGTGCCTCCTTCAAACTGATAACCCCCTTTTTGGAGAGATCATTCTGAAAGCTAATTCTTCCTTTTGATTGTGAATAATGAATAACTGGAGAAGGAGAGAGAGGTGGTGGTGGGGAGAAGTGAGCTTGTGTGTCATTTTCTTTCTTGTAGAAGATGTTCCTTCCAATTGCCGTTCTCATTAAGGAAATTACCACAAGGGTGGGCTTGTAAAGGAGCATATGTGTCACCAATACTCAAAGCGAGTAATAAAAGAGGAAGCTGGGGCCATTCATCAAAGCGTTTAAGCACATCTCAGATATCTGGCAACAGCGGTAACTGCCAAGATGGCAGACCCAGGGAGTGAGGAGGCAGAAGACTGCTGAGGAGTTTAAGGCTCACCATTTCTGAAGCAAACATGCCCTAGGAGGAGGGCATGCCCTAGGAGGAGGAGGAGGCTATCCCTTTCAGGGGAATGGAGTTTCTTCTCATAAGGAACACTAGGGATTGAGGAGAGAAATTGAAGTACTGTTTGCATCTCAAGGCGGACTTACCTAATTCATGCTTTCCAAAACAACACGCCAGTCAAAACTCAGCCATCCTCTGAGATTATTCGCACTTCTACGAATTTTGCAATGCTGTTCTCCAGCTGAATAATGTGCACCAAAATGCATACACTAGGGGTAAGGTAAAGTAAAGGTAATGGGACCCCTGACCATTAGGTCCAGTCGTGTCCAACTCTGGGGTTGCGGCGCTCATCTCGCTCTATATGCCAAGGGAGCCGGCGTTTGTCCACAGACAGCTTCCGGGTCATGTGGCCAGCATGACAAAGCCGCTTTCTGGCGAACCAGAGCAGCACACGGAAACGCTGTTTACCTTCCCACCAAAGCGTTCCCTATTTATCTACTTGCACTTTGACGTGCTTTCGAACTACTAGATGGGCAGGAGGTGGGACCAAAAAACAGGAGCTCACCCCATCGCAGGGATTCGAACCGCCGACCTTCTGATCGGCAAGCCCTGGACTCTGTGGTTTAACCCTAGCACCACTAGGGGTACATGTGCATTTAAAAAAGCCTATGTTGGTGAAAATTCCATACAAAAATGCATTGTATTGGAGAAATTTGTTTTGCAGAAATGTGTATATTGGGCAAAATTGCAAAGGAACGTGTATATAAGGACAAACCCATGCAAAATACTAATGAACTTTCATGATGGCCTTTTCTTTTTCTTTTTAAGCAAACTGATGTGGAGAACGGGACTTAAGAAAGGGAAAATGAGTAACTGAGAGAAATCAAAATTGACAGATTTGACCCTCCCTTGGCTACACCGTGCTCCCTTCTCTTCAAGCTACCTCAACCCCAATTCTGGCCTTCATCTCAGCAAGAGCTGTGGCCTACTCAAACAGTTCCTCTTAACTTACGTGCAGGAGAGGCAGTTCCCATGCCCAGGTCCGGCATTTCTTCAACAAGTGGCATCAACAGGGATCCCAGGTCCCATGAACCAGTCCAAGGGCATGACCCATCCCTACTCACATGCAGTGTTTACATGCCAGAAGCCCACTAGAATAGGTCTTGAGTCACTGTAGATCGGCTAGCGCCATCATTCCTCAATTCAGTAGTATCCACTTGCACCACCAACCCTGGCCAAAGGGCTGGGGGGAGTCAGGTAACCAGGCTGCCCCAGGCTGTCCCACCCACCTGCCAGCAGCATGCATTTAAATCACTATTAAGCCACTTTAACAGGCATGGCTCCCCCCTTCCACAGAATCCTGGAAACTAATTTGTTAAGACTTGTTATGCAGCCCCTAATTCCCAGCGTTCCCTGGGAAGAGGGGTTATTAAACCACTCTGGGAATTGTTTCTCTGTGAGAGGAATAGGGGTCTCCTAACAACTCTCAGCAAACTAAGGTTTCCAGGATTCTTTGCAGGGAAGGGAAACCTGTTTAAAGTGGTATGATATTGCTTTAATTGTATGGGGCGGATGTGGTTCAAGACCAGAAGGCCACTTTCTCTGCCTTGTGTCCGACATGGCCCTTGTAAAACAACATTGAAAAAGTTGTTTTCTTTTTTATGAGAGAGAAAGAGAAAAACCCCAATTAGCATATTGCCAAATTGTTCTACTGTAACAGTTCTTTGAAGTCTGGCTTGCTGAGTGAGTCCCCAAAGGAAGACAAGCACTCTGAAAACAATTAAGAACAAAGGAGGAGGAGGAAGTGAAGGAGAAAGTGAAAGAATGCTGTAGTTAAATTAAGCAGTGTGTGTGTGTGTGTGTGTGTGTGTGTGTGTGTGTGTGTTTTGAAATAGTCTAGGGATTAAACAAGCCATTGAATCATTTAACAGCACTTCCTCAGACCTGGAGACAGTAAATACCAAGTAGATTTTTGAAAAGGGGGGCGGGTGGGGTGGAGTAGGATGGAGAAAGAAACAGAACATAGAATAACCCAAACAATTAATAAATGAAAATGACTTTGGAAAAAAAGCGAAGGTAATAATCCACCAGACCTGCCACTCAGAACAATTTATTATGTGTTTAAAATGGATCTTCTTCCCTCCCCCTCCCCCCCACTTCCCAAACGGTGCGTTTTTAAAGTGATAAACAAAACAATCAGCGCTGCTTAAAAACTATGTACTGATTTTGTGTTAAAAGCAAGTTTTCCCTTGTCTGGTAAATATCAAAATGTTTAAGTCTCGAGGATGTTATTTATTGCTGTACATATATAGAATATGTTCAAAATGGATTTTTACTGGGAGGGGAGGAAATCAAATACATTACTCCATGCATGTCGTTATATAAGCAGTAGCATAATACCGTCAGCAGGAACAATTGAATAACCGCTGGCTGCTATATTACCAAGCAGAGGGTGAACGTTGCCTCCTTGGCCCACCATTGTGGGGTGCAACCTGAGGTCATACAGTCACGGGGAGCTGCTTTATACAGAGTCAGAGCATTAGTCCGTTTTGACCAGCACTTACTTTCCCGGGTTTAATGCAGAGAGCCAGTGTGGTGTAGTGGTTAAAAGCGGTAGACTCGTAATCTGGTAGACTCGTAATCTGGGGAACCAGGTTCGTGTCTCCACTCCTCCACATGCAGCTGCTGGGTGACCTTGGGCTAGTCACACTTCTCTGAAGTCTCTCAGCCCCACTCACCTCACAGAGTGTTTGTTGCGGGGGAGGAAGGGAAAGGAGAATGTTAGCCGCTTTGAGACTCCTTCGGGTAGTGAAAAGCGGGATATCAAATCCAAACTCTTCTCTTCTTCTTCTTCTTCTTCTTCTTCTTCTTCTTCTTCTTCTTCTTCTTCTTCTTCCAACCCTGCCTGGAGATGCCAGGAATTGAATGCACGGGATCCTTTACCACTGTGCCATAGCCTTTTTCCTATAGTCCTTTGCAAAAAGTACCCTCTGTTGCCTATGTCTTGCAGAAGGAGCTTCCACCATTCCTCGTGTTAAGTATAATGGTTTAATTGTACATCGAAATGGAAAATGGCTCTGAATGCACATTGCATTGGAAAATTCCATTGAGCTAACCTAGGAGCTCTCTAAGTGCCACCAGGTGCCACCAGGTTAACCGTGGATGCATCTCTGCTGGCTCTGTCACGTGCCTAACTTAGATCTCATGGCATTCGCTTGCAAATCTTCATTGGGTGTGAGTCTTTTGTTCTCAAGCCACCCAAGATAAAGGTGGGCTGATGTGTCTCCTGAAGAGGAAACAGCTGCAGGCTGCAATGGAGGGTGTGAAGAGAGACAGACCTTTGATTTCAGGTCTGTTTGGAGTTATTTCATATTTGTAAGAAGCTGGACCTGTGCCTGGGCATGATGGTATGAAACTATTTGGATGTATCACGGTTTGTTTTTTTTTTCTGTCTGTCCAAAGAAACTTTTGTTAGTAAAGCTTTGAAACCATATTTTGTTCTGGACAATTTTTATTCCAAGAGGAGTCAATTTTATTGATCCTATTGCTTCAAGCTGCACAATATTAATATTTGCAATACCCTGTATTGGATCCCGTGAACATCAGGTGGAACTCCATGCCTCATGACGGTGTGGGATGAGGCACAAGAGGGCTGCCTTCTGTAATTGAAAGGGTTATTCCCGCTCACCCAAGATGCCCCTGGATCCAAGACATTGGGTTTATACCCTCTCCCTCCACTTTTATTGGCAACCTTCCACAAAGAAGAGCTCAAAAGGTGGATAATCATTTTGTGATTCTCATCGTCGTCGTCGTCATCCCCCAGCCAAAGCAGATCACATTAAAAAAATGTGTGAGTGCAGTTTGCATGAATGGTTCTGTGAAAAAGAAAGAAAAGCTACAAAAGTAAGTAGGGGAAGGTAATCAGGACCATATCACAGTGGAAAGGGTTCAATCCTCCACACATACATGTTGCAATCCTTACAAAAAAATCTCCAACTCCGGAACCTGCTATTTACTGCCATTTTTATTTTGTGTTTGATTTTTAAAAAAATTATTTTTAAAAATTATATTTTGAATAAAACACTCATATATATATATATTCAAAGCATTTTTTTTATCCAGCTAGTCCACATTGAAGAGAGCCATGTCACATTTTGACCAGTCGTATTTTCCTGCTAAACGTTTCCCTGGTTCTTTCAAATGTTTTGGGAACAGGAGTATGGCAAAAAGTATAACACAATCCAAAACTTATAACTGTTGCAACCTTGGTAGAGCCACTGTGATGTAGCAGAGAATCAAAGAACTGTGAAAGACCTCAGAGGTCACACAGCCCATCCCCTTGTTGTTGCAAGAAACACATTAATGGGTAACTACCCTGTGTTGGATTCAGACTGGACATATTTGGGTTAAAATCCCCCTGAAGAGTACTGGGAGATCCTGTGCCAATCACCATTTCTCAGGCTAACCTGCTTTACAGGGTTGTTGTGAAGTTAAATATAAGTTACCCTGAGCTCAAAATGTAACATAAATAAAGGCTATTGCTCATTTAGATATGTCACTCTTTTTTCTGGCTTCGTTGGGTGGAAATCTATTCAGATAAGAAAAGTTTTAGAAAGCCCAAATAAATAGTTGCACGGTTTCTCTTCTGCAGAGAAAATATAGGAGATTTTGATTCTTTTCTTTCAAGCAGAAGGGGACAAAATGCCTTTTAAGTAATCAAGCCTCGCCATGAGAATTAAAAATACCTTTTCTATATGTTCCTGTCTCAAAGCAAAGCGATACTAAATACATACAAGGAAGTTCAGGTAGGAACAGCAAATGATTAAAACAATGTCCCCTGGGCTGCAGCTCAACCAGAGAGGACATAGATAAAGTAGCAAGGAAAGGAGATGAAATACAAATAGGGATGCCGTGCAGTGTCCAAATGAGAAACATGACTTTAAAAGGGGTTGCATCATTAGCGATTCCATCACCGGACTGTGCAATGGAGTCTCGGTTGTTTACTCCAGTGGTTCTTAAACTAAGGCCCAGGGCAGTGGGAGCTGGTGTCTATTTGGACTGATAGGGCAGAAGGAAGGGAGCCCAAACAGTAGGTGAACCCAGAGCTGACAGGCCGTGCTCCCCACTGGACTGGTTGTAAGTAAGAAGAGCAGAAAGAGATTGGTGGAGCTGTGTCCCATTCACCCAAATGGACCAGCCTCCACTGATGGAGGCAGGCATGGAGGAAGCCTCTTCGCCGCCCGGGGTGGCAGCGCGGAGGCACCCCCCTGGGGGCATTGTGACATCACAACGCACGTCGGATGCACTGCACATGCCTGGAATTGCCGAGCATGCGCATTTGCATCCGGCCCGGGACTGCTGCTCCTGTGGCGACCCGCCGAGTGAGCAGCGGGTCATGGGGCTGCCCCGGCCATCCGTAAAGCAGCACGAGGCGGCAGGGCTCGGTTTGGGGAGGGGCTGCCAAGTGTCGCCCCCCCTCCCCTGGAACCCAGGGTGCCCTGCCCCCTACGCCCCTCCCTTCCTACGCCACTGGATGGAGGGACTGCATGCTCCCTTCAGTGCACCTTCCCATCAGGTGTTCCCTTAAACTGCAAGGAAAGCAGCAGCGGAAATTCCTGAAGAGCCTGGTGTTCCTTTAGGTCCAGCCACACTATAATCATATATCACTTTTATGGCAGGTTAGAGTGCTCCCCGGGTTTCTTAGCAAAAGAAAAATCTAAATTTGAAAAAGAGGTCCTCCAAAGCAAAGGGAAATTTATTTCACGTATATACAACATACTTTTGGAATGGGAACTTAAAGGGGAGGAAGTAAAATCAGTAATGGTGAGATGGGCCCAGGATTTAGGTTACAATATACTGATGGAACAATGGGAGAGATTGTGGCAGGAGGATATTAAATTCACTGCCTGTTACAACCTTAGAGAAAACATCTTAAAAATGATGTATAGGTGGCACCAGACACCAGAAAAATTAGCCAAAATGTACAGAAATAGATCCCCTTTGTGCTGGAGGTGCAATAAAGAAATCGGGTCGTACAAACACATGTGGTGGACGTGTCCTGTTATATGTAATTATTGGAATGCTGTATATGAAGAACATAAAAAATTGTTAAAGTATACATTCATAAAAAGACCAGAAATGTTCTTGTTAAGCATCCTGCCGGAAGAGATTAAAAAAACAGAAAGACTACTATGTACGTACGGTATAACAGCAGCAACAATGCTAGTGGCCAGGAACTGGAAAAACCCAGCCGCACCAACTATAACAGACTGGCAAAACTTAATGATAGAATATCTGCAACTAGCTAAAACAACAAGTAAAGTTAGGAAACAGATGACCCAAGAAGTATGGAAAGAGTGGAGGATATTTAAAGAATACCTAAGGAATAGTGGTATAAGTGGAATCCTAATGGCAGATGCAAACTGAACCTTTAAAGTAATAAATAGAGACTTAAGGATGGAAAAATATGATTTGTAAATGAAATCTATAACTGTACGCGATATAAATATAATAGTTCAAAATGCAATAAGGATAATTGGAGGTACAAGATTTTGTTTGTAAATAAGAAAAGAAAAGGATAGTAGTATGTATATGTCTATTTTGTGTGTTTGTGTTTGTGTATATGTGTATTTGTATTTTTAAATAATAAAGAGAGATATTTTTAAAAAAAATAGAGTGTTCCCCGGGTTTCTCAGCAACTCTGCATTCCCAAGACAGTCACTGGCAACGTCCCCTGGTGTGGAAAGACTTCAGAGAATAGATGGGAGCCTTGTGGTTCACCACATGATCATAAAATCGTAGAATTGCACAGTTGGAAGGCTCCCCCAAGGGTCGGGTAATCCAACCCAATCCAATGATGTTGGACCACAACTCCCATCATCCCCCACCATTGCTCATGCCAGCTGGGCATGATGGGGGTTGGTGTCTGAGACCAGGGTTCTCCATCCCTGCTATTAAGGCTGGGACTTTGTCTGGGTGACACGTCCGATTCCCAGATTCACATTCCAGCCTTGTGTCCCCCTGACTTTAGACTTCTGACCTCCTGGCTCTCGGTCAGCTGCTTAAGTCGCTTGTCCAAAAGAAATCCAGTTTAACTATGCCCTGTATGAAGAAGTACTTCCTTGCCCTCGTTCGTCACACATTCAACTTCACTGAGTGCCCAAGCTTCTTGTACTGTGAAAGGAAGAGAAAAACTTCTCTCAGTCCACTTTCTCCGTACCGTGAGTTGATGCCAGGCAGGAAAAACCAAGAAAAAACACACACCAAGAACTCTGGCCAATAAAGTTTCAATAGTGGGAATAGTCCCTACTCACAAATAAATAGTAAATTATGACAAAAACTAATCCATTCAAATACATATATTCAAACAGAGATTACAAACTCAAACTCACAGGGATATGTACAACACAATAATCCGTTACAGTATTGGAAATGAGAATCTTTGAATAGAGGCAAGTTCATATTAATTAGTCCATAGTCAGGTTTGATATGAAGATCTTAGTTTCAATCGTTGAGCAGGAGTCAGAAGTCAGTTAAGGATCAGAAACCAGGACAGGGCCCTGTTTTGATTTATTCATCTTCATCAGCTAAGTTTTAAGGGGTCATATAAGTTTGAAAAAATCGTATAAGTTTATCCTGTTATTTTCTACGTTTCTAAGAGATAACAACTAAGTGTGCAAAGATTGACATGTATCTTGAGCTTTTCTGTGCGTTTTGAATTTGAAAGTGAGCTTATCACCTTTTAATGACAAGAACTCCGATTTATTTAAGGCAGGAAAAACCAACACCCATTTTGCTGTGCACAAAACAAGTTTGGAAGGACCGCCTCCCCCTCCCTGAAGGAAAAGAAAAGCCAAAGAGGGACATCTAGTGGTGGTTCCAAATTATTTGTTTGAACAAAAAGCAGCATTTTAGCTGGCCTGGATGGGGGTGCCTCACTTCCTTCCACGTCTATGAATAATAAAATACAATAACATGCAATATTTGAACACGGTGGTAATGAAAGCTAACAATGACGAATTAATGAGTCAACTTAACACCACATGTGGAGCGGGGGTGGGGTGGGGAGAAGGATTTGTGGCTGCTATTTGGACTCATATTATGGCTATTTCTGTAGCCGTGCTTAGTAGACAAATGATTTAGAATAGATTAAGCACGATTTGAGGTACTGTATGAAAACCAGACAGGAGGTCCAACAAACTGAATATTTCCCATTTATTTGTTTAGAATTGCTGATCAGAAGGTCGGTGGTTCGAATCTTCACGACGGGGTGAGGTCCCGTTGCTCGGTCCCAGCTCCTGCCCACCTAGCAGTTTGAAAGCACATCAAAGTGCAAGTAGATAAATAGGTACCGCTCTGGCAGGAAGGTAAACGGCGTTTCCGTGCACTGCTCTGGTTCACCAGAAGCGGCTTTGTCATGCTGGCCACATGACCCTGAAGCTGTACGCCGGCTCCCTCAGCCAGTAACGCGAGATGAGCGCCGCAACCCCAGAGTCAGACACAGCTGGACCTAATGGTGAGGGGTCCCTTTACCTTTACTTCCAAGGAGCCCAAGGCGATGTACATGGCTCTCTTTATTTTATCCTGATGACAACAACTCTGTGAGGAAGGTTAGACTGAGAGGCCTGAGGTCACCCAGAGAGCTTCAGGGCTAATGAAGATTTGAACCATGTCTCTCAGGTCCCAGTCTGTCTGATTATACACTTTTAAGCAGCACTTGCACATTTATTTCTCTGCATGTCAATCTTACCAAACATTTATGCACTTTTTTAAAGCTACAAAATCGGAGGCAGCAATGTATTGGTGATGCTACAGGCAGCAGCCAGTAGCTCCCTCCATAGTGCAACAAAAACCTTGCACTGTGCAGATCTCTGAGAGCTTTCACACCCCCCCCCAAAAAAACTCATTAATTGGTGGGAAATAGTAAAGCGGGGGGGGGGGAGCAGGAGAAATTATTGACACAACACTAATTAAAATAAGAGGGGAAAGGTGGTGTAAAAAAAAAAGTTGAAGCCTACTGAATCATTCACTGCAACTGTTATCTATCCAAGGGGATACATGGCCTGCTGTTTCTGTTTCTTGGCCTCCCCAGGTCTGAGATGATTCCACGGGAGGGTTGTATAACTCAAGTAAGTTCACACATCTGATCTTGAAATCTGCACACTAGTGTCCCTGTCCCAAGAACAGTCTGAAAACAAATGACCCTGCTCTGGAGGAGGAGAAGGAGGAGAAGAGGAGGAGGAGGAGGAGGAGGAGGAGGAGGCGTTTGGATTTGATATCCCACTTTATCACTACCCAAAGGAGTCTCAAAGCGGCTAACAATCTCCTTTCCCTTCCTCCCCCACAACAAACACTCTGTGAGCTGAGTGGGGCTGAGAGACTTCAGAGAAGTGTGACTAGCCCAAGGTCACCCAGCAGCTGCATGTGGAGGAGAGGAGATGCGAACCCAGTTCCCCAGATTACGAGTCCACCGCTCTTAACCACTACACCACACTGACTCTCAAGAAGATCCCATTCTTCCCTACAGACCTCCCCAAACGTTAAGGTCAACCACCTCCCTCAGAAGTTCAGGGTAACGAGAGGGCACTCTCCATGGCAACCCCCAAGTTGTGAAACTCCCTTCCACAGAGGCACACCTGGTTTCTTCACCACTCACCTTTGGGCAAATGCTGAAGACGTGCCTCTTCACCCTGACCTTCAATGCCTGAGATGTGTGCTTTCAGGGCCCACCCTATTCCCGTGACTGTACTCTGTTTTAACTGTTTTTAATTCTAAATTTCAAATTGTTGCAACCTGCCCTGGGACCTACTGGTGAAAGGTGGTTGAATTAATTTATTTATTAATAATAATTCTGAAGCTCAGTAGGCTTGCCCTTGTATGCTTCATCAATGAGCAGCTACCTGCACAACTGGAAGAATACGGTGTAACATTTATGTGCAATAGTGTCTGGAATAGCTGTTGGATACACATCAAGTCTGGTCAGCAATTGGATTTGCATAACGAAGGGTCTCATAATGCCTGCTCTATTTTTATAGGCAAAGAAATTGCTTCAAAGGCTTTATGGCTGAAACTCTGGTAGAAGACAGTCAAAACATTATTTTCTCTTAAGGGATATGGTAGGCTAAGAAAATTCTGCCCCCTGTGATTTTTTCAGCGCTTGGTTACAAACACCTATTTGCATCAAAGTCTCCTCTACAACGAGGCTTGGTGTTGCTCTGCAATATCTTATTATTAAGGTAAATAATCTTCAAAGAACTTCCTGATTTGAATCTCTTATTCTTTGTGACATCCTATTTGCTGACTGCAGTTAGAGAAGTCAAGGGAACAAAAATAGCCCCCCCCCCCCAAATTCAAACACTTCCCCCCTTTTGCTGCTGTCTTTATTATTTATGCTTCAAAAAGATACATCCCAAAATAGCATCTGTAGAAAATTACCATACGTACATGCCGTCAACAGAGTTGTTATACATTAAAAAAAATCCTAAAGCTTGTACAAGTCATTCCAATCATTCTGAGGTTGAGGCGGTGTGCGAAAGAGAAAGGAGGAGAAAGATTATCTGCGGGCATAAAAAAGTTGTTCACAACACCCAGAATCAGCTACCATATACTGTAACAAAAAAAAAAAACCCTATAGAATGCAGCAGCCTTGCAGCTTATATTTTGTTGACAACATTACCCAGAATGCTGACTGGTGTTCAAGGAATGATGACTGGAGTAAAACCTCTCAAAATGGGCAGCTTAATGGGCAAATTCTTTTTACCAATTTATTACCACCAGGACAACCTTTTGTGATGACCTCAAGGTGTAGATCTACACAGGCGGAGGTTGTAAAATGGGTTTGATGTGCATTCATCAGCTTGGGCATAATGCGCTCAACAAACGTGGGCTTGAGCTCTGCTAGATGGTTGTAGCGAAGGAGGGGTGTGGAGCATGGGGTGGAGAGCATGTGTTGTATCCACTGGGAACCCTGTTTGCCTACCAAGATCTGCAAACAAAGAAGATAAGAAGAGCCTGCTGGATCAGGCCAATGGCCCATTCAGGGCAGCATCCTGTTCTCACAGAAGCCAACCAAATGCTTTGTGGGAAACCTGCAAGCAGGATCTGAACACAAGACCTTTCTCCCTGTGGTTTCCAGCAACTGGTATTCAGAAACATTGTTGCTTCCAAATGTAAAGGCATAGCGTCTCAAGACCTTTTACTGTGTGTAACAAGTGCCTAATTGTTTCTCGTCTGTTGTTACATCTCATCTACATCTCATGCTCCACATTTGTACATTTGTTGCAGAGGCACTGCAATTAAGGCTCATCCACAGTCCCACTTGACCTGCTCCTTCCCTCCCCCCCCCCAGAAGAAACTCTCTGTTTACTGCTGAACCGGAGCACATATCGATTGGTTTGCAGTGGTAAACAGTGGGTTTTCCCAGGGAAAGAAGCAGGGCAAACAAAAAAACCTCTCACAACCATGCCAATAAAGTATGGGACAAGCAGAAGTGTGGACGAGCCCTTACTCAATACTGAAAACATAAAATGATTTGCAAGTAGGAAAACATGGATATTATGCCATTATTTTGCTCCCATCGCCCTTGACCGTTGGCTACACTTGCTGATGGGAGCTGTGGTTCAAAATGTACACTGAATTAATTTCTGGGGAATCTGGAGCTGGAGGAACATGACCACCACCACAAAAATGTGCCTATGACTGGGAAAACTCAACTGTGTGAACAAACTTAAATATGGCCTTGCTGGACCAGGCCAAGTATCCATCCATCCATCCACCCCCTGTTTCTGTTCCAACATTAGCCAACCAAAGTCATCTAGACATTCAGAAGCAGGACATAACAACGCAAGCTATTCTTTCTTTAAGTTCCCAGCTTCTGATATTCAAAAGCAAATGCAGGTTTTTACATTTACATGTGAGCTCACCTACCTTATGACCCCATGCACATAAAAATCGGTGAACTAAAGCAATGATCGTACAGCTGACGAGGCAATGGTCTGAACTTTGTTAGAGAGGGAGTGTGGTTCAGTGGTAGAGTATCTGCCTGCATGCAGAAAGTCTCGGGTTCAATCCCTGGCACCTCCAACTAGCTAGAAAAGACTCCTGCAAGACCTTGGACAGCCACTGCTAGACAATGTATACAAGGGACCACGTCTCCTAATATGAACCGACCCAAGCCCTGAGTTCATCATCTTTGGCCCTTCTCAGTGTGCCTCCTCCATAAGAAGCCCAGAGGGTGGCAAACAAGAAAGGGCCTTTTCTGTTGTGGCTCCCCATTAGTGGAATGCTCTCCCCAGGGAGGCTCGCCTGGTGTCTTCATTACATGGGCACCAGGCGAAAACGTTCCACTAATATTCTACAGCCTTTTAAATGTGTTTGTAGGGTTTCAGGCAAAGGTATTTCCCCATTAACTGTTTTCTGTTTTTATCCTTTGTACTGGAGATGGCAGGGGTTGAACATCAGACCTTCTTCATGTAAACCAGGAGCAAGCACATTTCCCTGGAAGACTTAATGAATCTTCCCCTGTAATGTCCATCTGCAGGAAAGTGTATGGTTTTGTTCTCACATTAACTGAGCAAGGGGCAAGGGATAACC
This sequence comes from Lacerta agilis, assembly GCF_009819535.1. Lineage (NCBI taxonomy): Eukaryota > Metazoa > Chordata > Lepidosauria > Squamata > Lacertidae > Lacerta > Lacerta agilis. The sequence continues at coordinate 14,014,280 of NC_046321.1, forward strand.
TCCTGTCCTCCAGTAGACTCAAACTCCAATAAGCCCCTGCCAGGACAGGACAGTGGTCATGGATGATGGGAGTTGTGGTCCAACAATGTTAGGTGGATCATAGGTTCCCCAACCCTGCCCTAGAATATGCCCTGGGATGCTCTGCCATGCATTGGGGAGTTCTGTAGCAGGCAGGTTGTGGTGGCGAGGGGCAGGGGGGGGGGAGTCCCTAGGCAGAAGGTGTGGAAAAGATGCCCCAAAGGCAAAAATCTGAAAACCACCATAGAATGGCAATTATGGTGGTAACGAAGGCAGGCTTATTTTCTATAACAGATCCAGGCCATTCCACATAAGCTGGAATATCATTGAAAAGGTCACAGCTATACCGACCCCAAAACCCAGACCCCTGGAGGGCTGAGGAAGGGGCAGTAGGTAGGCAATGGTGTGGAAGAGTCGAGCCGCAGTAAATATTCTGAAGTGCATCAAGGCTGTGGTTTCAGAGACGCCCGTGAAAGAATAGAAGAAGGCAATGAAAAGGTACGGAATGATGTTCTCAAGGTCGTTGCGATGGAGTCTGGGGAAAGAAGGAAAGTATGAGTCAACGTCAAAGCAACTCCGTAGATGATGTGTAGCCAACATAGCGCCGTCCAGATGTTTCTGATACACAACAGTCATCATCCCTGATCACTGGTCAGGCTGCCTTGAGCTGATGGAAGATGTAGCCCAACAACATCTGGAGGGCAGCACGTTGGGTACCTCAACATAAACCAGTCACCAAATGCACCCAATTTTTTTGAGTGCAAGGATTGCCAGTTTTGCAGCAGAACTTAGAATCATAGAATCATAGAGTTGGAAGAGACCACAAGGGCCATCCTGTCCAACCCCCTGCCAAGCAGGAAGCACCATCAAAGCATTCCTGACAGATGGCTGTCAAGCCTCTGCTTAAAGACCTCCAAAGAAGGAGACTCCACCACACTCCTTGGCAGCAAATTCCACTGTCAAACAGCTCTCACTGTCAGGAAGTTCTTCCTAATGTTTAGGTGGAATCTTCTTTCTTAACTTTGCCACTCCCCTCTCTGCATCTCCCCAAAATCTGCTTTGGGAAAGCCCCAGAATAGATTTAAGGGGTACACAGGGGGAGGTTCTGTGGAGCAAGTGTAAATCCCTGCACTGACGGATAGATTGCGTACAATACCCACACTTGTTTGCACCGCACATACAGGTACAGTGCACTCTACATCTTCAACGTATGCAAATTGTTACTTCATGCAACTTTCTTCTTCTTCTTCTTCTGAAGAGCAGGGCAGAAAGCTTTCAAGTAAAACCAGTAAAACCAGTAAAATAATCTTGTTTTCGTAAAAGTCCCCTCAGCTACCTTCGCACGCGCTCCACATACGGATCAGTCCTGAGATACTTTTGGGCAGCCTCTCCTTTACCAAATGCTACTGCATCTTCAGGGTTGGCGAATGCCTGTTGAGGAGCATGAGGAATAAATGCATTATTATTGTTGTTGTTTTCGTTGTTAAGTCCCACAGCATTTAAAACAACTTACAACCACAAAAATGGTCCTGAAAATAGAAATCACAGGTGTCAAAGACCAGGGTAACAGGGTGTGCAGATGAAAACCAGGTCTAGAAATTGAGCTCAACAGCTTACAAAATTTGTGTTTTGTATAGAGACAGTTTCTCATCTTTCCAATCTTAAAATTTAGTTCTCCTCATTTTCGCCCTGGGTGAAGCCTCCACAGATGCACCTTTGAGGCTCCCAGTTTCTGTGTGTGTACGCAAATGTGTGTGGGGTGTGTGTGTGCCAAACTGGTGTTCTTTGCCCCAGGTGAAATAAAGCTAGTTTCACCCCAGCACGACATTGTGATGTGCATGATATCATGCATGTGTGCTGCATGTGTGATTTCATGTGCACATGATGGCCCCGTCCCCAATATTGGGTGCAACTCAGCACCTCTGGCCCTCCTGCAACCTTCCCAGATCCTGGTAAGCCACTCTACACTTTACAGGGAGGCAGTTCCAGGTTTTTGCAATTTTGCCTTTGCATGTGGACTCCAGAACCGAACCATGGCACAAGTGGTGGGCCCAACTGTAAACAAACAAATAGGTTGAGCAGTTATGAGATAAAACCATAAGAAGAGCCCTGCTTGATCATGCCAGTTGCCCATCTAGTCTGGCATCCTGTTCTCACATTGGCCAGCCAGATGCCCTTAATGGAAAGCGTGCAAAGTCACATTAATGCCATACATTTACAGCACTATGATGCCACTTTAAATAGCCACGGCTTCCACCCAATTCTGGAAGCTGTGGTTTGTTAAGGGTTCTTGTTAAAGGACCCCTACTCCCCTCTCAAAATTACAATTCCCAGAGTGGGTTAGCAGTCCATCCCGCTTCCCAAAGAACTCTGGAAATTGAGGGGAATAGGAGTCTCCTAACAGCTTTCATGATCACTGCAGATGGTGACAGCAGTCACGAAATTAAAAGACACCTGCTTCTTGGCAGAAAAGCGATGACAAACCTAGACAGCATCTTAAAAAGCAGAGACATCACCTTACCAACAAAGGTCCGTATAGTTAAAGCTATGGTTTTCCCAGTAGTAATGTATGGAAGTGAGAGCTGGACCATAAAGAAGGCTGATTGCCGAAGAATTGTTGCTTTTGAATAAGGGTGCTGGAGGAGACTCTTGAGAGTCCCATGGACTGCAAAAAGATCATACCTATCCATTCTGAAGGAAATCAGCCCAGGGTGCTCACTAGAAGGACAGATCCTGAAGCTGAGGCTCCAGTACTTTGGCCACCTCGTGAGAAGAGAAGACTCCCTAGAAAAGACCCTGATGTTGGGAAAGATGGAGGGCACAAGGAGAAGGGGACGACAGAGGATGAGATGGTTGGACAGTGTTCTCGAAGTGACTAGCATGAGTTTGATGAAACTGCTGGAAGCAGTGGAAGACAGGAGTGCCCGGCATGCTCTGGTCCACAGGGTCACAAAGAGTCAGACATGACTAAATGACTAAACAACAACAACAGCTCTCAGCACCCTTAACAAACCGCAGCTCCCAGAATAACTTGGGGGAAGCCACAGCTGTTCAAAGTGGTATCATAGTGCTTTAAATCAGAGGTTTTCAATCTTTTTGAGTCCACAGCTCCCTTGGCCAACTACATTCTTTCTGCAGCATCCCTGTGGGCCTCAGAAGCCCAGTTGTGTCACCCCTTGCCTTTCAAACACCCTCCCTTGTGGTAAGTTCCCTTAGCCTCCTCTCTTCTCCCCTCGGGAGTCCTCTGGGCAGCTGCAGCTGGTCTCTGAGCTGTGCCCCCCTGCCCCAAAAATAGGGGTCCGAGAAGCACCCCCTGGCCAGCCCCAGAGGCACCATTTGCCTGGGGAGCTTGTAGCCAGGGCTGCTGCAACAAACAGCTGTTCAAGTCTTTGGGAGGCAGAGACGCAAGAGGGAGGGAAGGAAAGAGGGGCAAAGGCCAGTGTTGCCCGTGGCACCCCTGACCATCATTCTGTTGGGAGATTCATTCCCCGTATGCAGTCATGGGTTTATTGTTTATCACATGACTGGGCATGTGTTTTCATTCCACAGAGTGGGGAGTGGGAAGTGACGGAAGACAGGATGTTTGTCTTACTGTGTTCCCTGAAGTGGGAATTTTGTCCTTTCTCTTTGCTGTCTGATGCTAGAGAGAGAGGGAGCCATGTTGAAGAGCTCCATGTGTATTATGTGTAAATAAAGCAGGTTAGCCAACATGCTGAGTTGCTGTGGTCTGTCACGCAAGCTGGGCAAATTCTGCGGATGCTAAGAGTGTGCTGATGTCTTCCCACATCAGTCGCAGTGATGTCCGGGGGCTGAAGAAGTTTAAGGAGCTCCCGAACGATCGCCCAGGAAGGAGGGAACATGCCAGTCGGGCATGTATCTCTGCCAGGGTCCTACTTGTGAGTAGGCCATTTCCTGACACATTCAAGGCACCCCAGGGTTGAAAAACCACTGCTTTAAATTTATGGTGTGAATGAGCTGTAAATAAAGAGCTGTGTGTGCAGAATACCAGCCGGTTTACAAGAAACAGTTCTGGATGCTGTCCCTCTGCAGAAAGTCACAGACCCTCTTCCTCTCCTATCACATTAGTGTGTTTCTGCCTTTTGAAAAACACCATTGGGCTTTCCATTTCCAAACACATATATTTTCTCACCCGGTTCTTCATTCTCAAGTATCCTGTTAGAGGGCTCATCAGCATCATTTTTATGATGACAATGACCGCATGGAAAGTGTAGGCCTTCATCACGCTCATGTCTACTATTTCATGAAGTTTAGTCATTTTGGCCCGTATCCTCTGGAGACCTGGGATGGAAATTGAGAGCGAGAATGTTATTTAACATTACATTCACGGTGTGACATCAGCACTCCCAACACGTGAAACAAAGTGCAAGGGTACGAGTATGGGGTGGGTGTCAACAAGGTAGGACATGCAGGCAGAAATCCAGGGCCTCACTCAGCAGAATAGGAACAAGCAGGAAGCCATCGCATCAGTGGTCCAGCTAGCTCAATACTCTCCACACTGGCAGCAAATCTCCGGGGCTTCAGGCAGGAGTCCTTTTCCAGCCCTACCTAGAGACAGATGGTACCTGGGACCTTCTACATGCAGAGGTGATTCGCTACCGCTGAGTTGTAGCCCTTTTGCTTTTACTGAATAAGGAGTGTCCAAACTAAGCAGGACTGCAGTTTGCAGCAAGTGAAGTCATTTTATCTTGTTAAAATAATGTATATGCCACAATTTATCAGGCAATCGGCACTGAAGTGTGTTTGTGTCACACAAAGCGGACTGTGACACCGATCACACCCCGGTGGCGAACAAGATCCATCTCCAGGCAAAGAGGGTCCATAGCCCAAAGCAGAAAGTGTGGCCTCTAGGGTGATGACTTTTTTACAACCTCATTTCCCTGTATCATAATTTGATGAGCTTTCATGAAAGATTAGATAAAATCCTACTTTCAAAGAGATTTGATTAAAAAAAACCTCACGTACAAAATGATTTTAAAAAATTTATTTATCAGTTTTTTGACCATTTTTTGAAGTCACTGTAAGCAGATATAAAATGGAACCCAAGCTTTAGAGTCACATATACAACATTATATAGGGTCATCAAACACACAAGGAAGTCAATTATTCACGATAATGTCATTGGACAGGATGAATCTCAGTGGGAGGTTGTCCTTGTTGCGGCAGGAGTCGTGCAAGTCTTGCATAACTTTGATCGCACGCTCACAGCACTGGTTGCTTCGGGCAATGTTGATTGGAGATTTATCTGTTTTCCAGTTGGTTTCCAAGCATTTGAGACCTCTTGGGTAGTCATTCAGAACTGCAGATAGTTCATCAAAATCTTCAGCGTGGAACAATTGACTGCTGAACCAACGGTCAGCCCATGAGTAGGAAATGAATGAACAATTTTTACGCAGCCTGTTCCGGGTTTCAGGCATCAGAATAAACGCAAAAAGGGCTAGAATGGCACGAGAGTTCCAGCGTGCATTACTTATGTTTGGGATCTGTTGAAACTTCACGAAGGGGATCTCATTCCTGTCAGTGAAGTGACGGAAGACATGAGTGAGGTGGTATAGAAACTTCATGTCATCTCTCCAGCCGCCTGTTTCCTTAATCTGAGTTCCACCGTTGCTGAAGGCTGCTTTCAATTTATCATAATTTCTCATCAAATCCTGCACAAAGAAGTACTTGATGTTTGGTGATTTAGTCGACCCATGGAGCTCATCGTCCATGACAACGCAAAGAACGCGATCCAACAAATGAAAAATTGAATGATGGGAAAGCTAAAACAATCGCAGAAGGACTCCAGGAAGTCTTAGAGGAGTTCAACCTGTGGGGATCAATTTTGATTATTGTTGCCGACACAACACATGTGAATACCGGCAAGAAGGCAGGCGTTGTTGTTCGGCTGCAGCAAATGTTCGAAGAGAAAGGTCACCCCAAACCCAAGTTCATCAGTTGCCAGCACCCCAAAAGATGCACTCCTCCACTGTCTCCAGCGACAGGTGGATGCCAAGAAGGTATTCTTAAAAGCAGCGTGGGTGGCGCTGTGGTCTAAACCACTGAGCCTTAGGCTTGCCAATCAAAAGGTCGGCGGTTCGAATCCCCACGACGGGGTGAGCTCCCGTTGTTCAGTCCCAGCTCCTGCCAACCTAGCAGTTCAAAAGCATGCCAAAGTGCAAGTAGATAAATAGGTACCGCTCCTGTGGGAAGGTAAACGGCGTTTCCATGTGCTGCTCTGGTGTCGGTGTTCTGTTGTGCCAGAAGCGGCTTAGTCATGCTGGCGACATGACCTGGAAAAACTGTCTGCGGACAAACGCCAGCTCCCTCGGTCTGCAAAGCGAGATGAGCGCCGCAACCCCAGAGTCATCTGCGACTGGACTTAACTGTCAGGGTCCTTTACCTTTACCTTAAAAGCAGCACAGCAGTGACTCTCATAAAGGGACCCTGCATTTCTGGATTTGCCACTGCACTACTGCTTGAAGAACTTTGTTCAGTCCCTGGCTGGGTCTGATGTATCCCACCCCTGAAATAAACATTCCAATACACAATATACTCTCAAGTTTAGAGTCCCCTGCTCCTCCTCCTCCTCTCCCCTTTCTGTAAGGTGGGAAATGGATGTTTGGAAGGGAGGAAAGAGTGCAGACAGGAATAAACTGCCTGGAGCTCTGGTAATCAAAACTCAGCTTAGATAGATCCTTGAGAGGGAACTTAAAAGCAACAGGTTTTACCACATTGCAAAGGCAAAGCAGAAGAAGAATGAACTTTGAGATGAACAACTGAGCCCTGGCATGGGCAGGGAGTAACCTTTGTGTTGCAGGTTTTGGCATGAATGCTTTGGAGAGATCACACCTCCTGGGATAATGTTGCACCAGCAACAAGGTGAGAGATCAAAGTCTGTGCCCAAGACTGCAATGACTAAAGGTATATGCTGGTGTGCATTGCAAAGCAGCTGAGAAACCAGTGCAGTTTTTCACTGCATTCCCACATGCTGTATTTGCCTGCACAGGAATGTGCTTATGTGCAGTTACAGTGGACACTCGGGTTGCAAACATGATCCGTGCAGGAGGCACATTCGCAACCTGCAGTTTTCACAACCCGCAGCGCGGTGTCTGAGCATGCATGGGTCACGATTTGGTGCTTCTACACATGTGCAAAGTGCGGTTTAGCACTTCTGCACATGCACAAGTGCTGAAACCAGGAAGTAACCCGTTCTGCTACTTCCGTTTGCAGCATGGTGCGCAACCCAAAAACACACAACCCGAAGCATCTGTAACCCGAGGTATGACTGTACTTGCATTGCACAACCTTGCAAATGCACCTGTTCATTCACTAATGGCTACAGTGGCAGCGGCAGCCTTTCAAACTAGCAAAAAAACTTTTTAAACTGCCAGTTTCTCTAAGCAACTGCAGGGGAGTTGCACTGGCAGCAGTTCCAGAAGGAGTGAGGCACGGGGGAGGATAGGCCAAATAATTTGCATTTAGTTGGGCTTGATTGAAGTGTGCTTATAAAAATAAGTGCAATTCACTCAATTCTACTCGCATCGAAAAGTGGAGAGATTTCTCCTTCTCCCCCCTCCCCCTTCCTGCAAATATATCTGAAATAGACACAAAAAAGATTAACTGCATTTGCTGTTCAAAGCAATTCGTTTTGAAAGAAAGTAATGAGTCCTTAAGCACTTCATAAGTCAATCATTTGCTACTATGCAGAGATGTGGATTATTATATTTTAATAACCAATGGCAGGCATCTTGAATATACCCACATTTTTTTAAAAAAAACAACAACAACAATACCCACTACCTGGTCTACGGACACTTCAAGTGGGAGAGGGAAAAGTTTAGTAAAGGACCTTGAAGAACCAGAAACGTTTGGCAGTTCATAAAATCAGCCCCCTCTGTTTCCAATGGACATATATGAGTGCCATCACTTACGTAGCTAGGGGTGTCTGGGGCCCATAGAGGCTGGTAGGGAGAAAGGCAGGGAGGCTGACAGTAGGGGGAGCCAGAGCCAATGACAGGCAGAGCCAACTGATTCTAGAACTCTATGCCAAGTTCTACAGCCATTAAGGAACAGAAATCCAACAGCCCCTAGGCTGGTTGTAAGCAAGAAGGCAGGCAGGTGGGAGCCGGGGAGGCAGTGGTCCACTTGCCCTGATAGATCAGCCTACACTCTGTGTGGCCAACATGGCACCAGGCAGGCAGACGAAGGACATACCAGGCAGGCAGCCTTGGGGAAAACCAAGGTTTAAAAAACATGTGATGGAAGGGGGGAAGCCTAACATGGAATGGAAGGTAAAAACACCCCCAGGAAGGAACATGCACAGTGACTACAGGATGCTGAGATTTTTGGCAGGGGTGAGGAGAATGAAAAGCAGGGCGAGAGCAGGGGACAATATCCTGGAGGAGTGCACGTCTGTCTTCCTGGAACAGCGAGGAGCTGTCCACTACGCTGCAACATTATGTTGCAGTTCCCCCTTGCAGGTAGAAAAGCAGAGCAAAAAAATAAATAAATGCCTGCAGATGCTGAAGAAAGTACCTGCTCGAATCTTTGCTTTCTAGAACCCCACAGGGGAAACACAGAGGAGCAAAGGCGAGATTTGAACAGGGGGCTTTCTAGTTCAAGAAGCCTAATTTTCATTGGTGGAAAACCTGTGTCAGGGATGCAAGGGGAGGTTCACATGACCAAAGGCTCCTCCACCCAAGAATTAAAAACTCGCTTGCACTAGCAAACCACATTCTCCCTGCTGCTTTTCTATGTGCAGGGATTTTTTTGATATATATTTGTATGGCGGAGCATTCAGTCGTGTGACTTGCAGTCTGGCATTTTCCATCTCACATAGTGGTTTGCCTTCTCGGTAAAACCAGGGCCTGTGTTCCTCTAGCTCCCATAGTTAAAATATAATAATAATAATAATAATAATAATAATAATAATACTCTTCAAAAACTGGGAAGTTAAGAATGGGTAACTGCATTAACTAAATAAATTAGGAAAGCCCAGAAATAAATTGTGCAACTGTAGACCTAGAAATGTTTTAATGGTGCCACTAGCACCTGTTTGCATGCTCTCTCTCGCACCAGCCTCTCACCTGCTTCTTGCTCTAGCAAACCATAAGGTGCTATTTTCCTCGAGAGAGAGTGAGTATGCTAAGTTTGGCAATGTAGAAAATGTAGGAGGTGAGGCCAGTGAGACGATGTTAGATTTCATTCCAAGATCCCAAAAGGGCCTGCACATTTCCAATATGTATTGCACCTGTCCTGTGAAATGCTACAGACATCAACTCAGGAGAGGGGGGGGGCTTACTCCCAGGCAAGCGTTTGTCTGTCTCCCTACCCGTCTATCTATCCGGTTGCAGCTTCAGTCTCCCCACCCCCCAACTTCCCACACTGGTCTATGAACCAGAAAGCCTTTGTCAGAAGTTGCACAAGCAAAACACAGAAAGCGAAAGTCCAGCCATGCACACTGTGCTCTTTCGCTGTTGTTGTTCCTGCAAAAAAAAAGCTTTTGCTGCAAGGGAAAATGCTCTGCAAAGCGTTAAAGCCAACGCACCTTTGTCTTTTTCCGGATCCACACAACACCACCGTTTGGGGAAGCAAGACACTCCTGCTGCTGTTTTAATCTCTCTCCAACAGACACGGCCGCCTCGCTTTTCTACCCACCTCACTCTCCTCTCTTAACCCTCCCCTAATGGAGTCTCCCAGCTATTCCTGCTCTGCAGCTTGCCTCCCACAAACCCTCCAGCCCAAACGGGCTCCTTCCCTGGCCCTCCCACTTGGCTGCCGTACAGCTTTTTGTAACTCAAACCCACACGGTCCGTTGCAATGTGCTCATTAGCCTTTGCTCTGCTTTTCCCTCCCTCCCTGTTGCCCAAGGCCTCGTGATTCGATTGCACTCCCCACCCCCCACCCCGCAATCCTTGAACCAGAATGTGGTGAAACTAACCAGAATGCAGAAATGCTCATTGGGTGCCTTTGAATGTGTGCAGAAGTACATGCCATACATTTAAATCACAAGCTGAAGAATCCTAGAATGTGGAGTTTGTCAAAGGTGCTGGGAAGTGTACCTCCGCATAGGGTAAACTATGGTTCCCAGGATTCTTTTGGAGAATGTGCTTTGTGCGTCACGTTCCTGCTTAAACAGGGCGTCGTAGAGGAAAGAGGAAAATAACACGGGCAGCAATCATTTTAGGCCATGGATAGGCAAACTAAGGCCCAGGGGCCAGATCCAGCCCAATTGCCTTCTAAATCCATGCCTGTGAACAGTCCAGGAATCAGTGTGTTTTTACATGAGTAGAATGTGCCCTTTAAAAAAAAATGCATCTCTTGGTTATTTGTGGGGCCAGCCTGGTGTTTTTACATGAGGAGAATCTGTGCTTTTATTTAAAATGCATCTCTGGGTTATTTGTGGGGCATATGAATTCGTTCATCCCCCCCCCCAAAAAAATATATATATAGTCCAGCCTCTCACAAGATCTGAGGGACAGTGGACCAGCCCCCTGCTGAAAAAGTTTGCTGACCCCTGTTTTAAAAGTAAAGGGACCCCTGACCATTAGGTCCATTCGCAGACGACTCTGGGGTTGCAGTGCTCATCTTGCGTTATTGGCCAAGGGAGCCGGCATACAACTTCCGGGTCATGTGGCCAGCATGACTAAGCCACTTCTGGCGAACCAGAGCAGCGCACAGAAACGCCGTTTACCTTCCCGCCGGAGTGGTACCTATTTATCTACTTGCACTTTGACGTGCTTTCGAACTGCTAGGTGGGCAGGAGCTGGGACCGAGCAACGGGAGCTCACCCCATCGCGGGGATTCAAACCACCGAACTTCTGATCAGCAAGCCCTAGGCTCTGTGGTTTAACCCACAGTGCCACCTGCGTCCCTATTTGTGGGGCATAGGGATTCGTTCATTTCCCCCAAAAAATATATAGTCCAGCCCTCCACAAGATCTGAGGGACAGTGGACCGGCCCCCTGCTGAAAAAGTTTGCTGACCCCTGTTTTAGGCGCATCCAATTGATGAGCAGAAAATTTGAAGTCTCTTCTAGGCAGGGAAATGAAGATCTCCCAGGTGAGATGTTGGGGAAAGAAAGGAAAGCTCTCCCTGGTGAGAGCTGGGAGGATCCATCACTTTCTGTGTGTGACAAGTGTTGGGAACTACCTTTGAGAAAGGGCTCTTTCTCCATTCTTGTTTTTATTTAGATTAGTTTCTTATTGCATTATGAAAAAGCTTTAATAGAATGTTACAGCGGGGGGAGAGAGAGAAAAACAGCCATCGTGTTTGTTTGGGCATTTGGTTTGTCTGGCTGTTTTGTAGTGGAGGATGAATGTTTGGCTAGCCGAAGGGGGCAACCCCACACAGGGCTAACTCACACAAACAGCCGGCAAGTTAGGAGAGTGGGTTAAGCAGGGCAGTATATTACATTTTGTTCATTTATTTATTGAATTTAAACCCCACCTCCCCCTGCTCATTTAATCTCCACAACAACCCTGTGAATTTGGTTTGGCTGAGAGGCACTGACAGACTCGGTGAGCTTCAAGGCCAAGTGAGGATTTGAACCCTAGTCTCGCACATCTGACACTCTAACCGCCACGCCACTCTGGCAGCGTGTCACACAAATGTGAAAGATAGAAAAGGTTCTCATAACGTCTGTTTCTGCATCGAATGCCGGATTCTGAACTTTCTGAGCTCAAAGTGCATACATGAAATTTACATTCAAATGCCCAGAATTTTCCAACAGGCGGCTGAAGAATTTCCACCTTACGCTTTCTTTTAGAAGTTAAGCAGCGACGCACGCTGTTTAGCCAGTGGTTAGAAACTCTTCTGGCATAAATGAAAATTAAGACAAGCAATTGGGGGGCGATAGTTGCTCTCGAGGGGCTCGTTCTTGAAGCCTCAACTGCAGTGAATAGGCCTCCTGTCTTTAATGGGGAATCCAGAATGCAGCCTCAGCACCACCCAGTTAGGGGAAGGAGACCTCCAAGGATTACAGACCCCAGACTCTACTCATGAAGATTCTCCATGGTCCTTAGGTAGGACTGCGAACAAACACGTAAAGTTAAGTCTGTGCTTTCCAAACATCTGTTTAGTAATGTATATGAACAAACTGGGATATTAACACAGAACTGGCACTACGAAAGAACTTTATGTAACCAATATAAACATTTGTAGTAGTAATAATAATAATAATAATAATAATAATAATTGTATTAGATTTCCAACTGTAATATTGACAAACAGAAAGTATAAAGTCAACGTAAAACATCCCCACCTCCCGCCCTATCAAAACATGAGAGAAGGAGCATTAGTACCATGCATAAAGAAATCATACATTTATATATATATATATATATATATATATATATATATATATATATATATATATAATTAAAGTTATTTCAATTAAAAAGAAATAAAGTGATACAGAAAAAAGAAGGAAAAGTGAGAGGGATAAAAACAACAACAGAGATACATATAAAAGTAAAAATATTCACACACACACACACACACACACACAAAGAGCAATATACGATATTCCCATACTTTCTTGTATAAATTGGTATAGTGTCATTGTCCCTAGTGCTTATGTAAATGTTAATAGCCTACTACATTCTCTATAAACTCATTCCTAATAAATTTTAAAAAAATTAAAAAATTGTCCAGTAGCACCTTAGAGACCAACTAAGTTCGCTCTAGGTACACTGTACATACACCAGTGAGAGGCAAAAAAGTAAGTCCAGCTCCTATTCTTGTATCTGTATAATATAGACAACCATAAACACAGCCGCTTGACTCAATAACAAAACAGAAGATGGCAAAAACATGCAAGGCTGGCCCACCCATGAGGCAAGGTTAGATAATCACCTCAGGAGGCAGGATCCACCAGGGCAGCAGACCCCAGTGTAGATCTTTATTCCCCCCTTGATATTGATGTGGATCTACACTCAGCCCTTCTTCCCTGGTGGTGGTGGTGGGGAGCCATTTGGGAGTTTGCCTCAGGTGCCAAAATGTCTTGGACCAGCTAAACATGTTTCGACCCTCGAGCTTTCCTCAGTGGTTTCTTTTACACACACACACACACACACAGAGAGAGAGAGAGAGAGAGAGAGAGAGAGAGATTCTGACATAAATATAAAATATGGATTTACAGTACAACCTACAATTTAGAACTGTGTGTGTGTGTGTGTGTGAGAGAGAGAGAGAGAGAGAGAGAGAGAGAGAGAGAGAGAGAATATAAGGCAACTGTATCACATAATAATAGTACTTATCTGGCTTCAGAGTGCTATATATGCATATTTTTCAGCCACAACAGGCACTCAAAAGCTACAGACTGCCCTCTCAGTTGTAACATCCATCCATTTATGAGTCAGCATGGATTCCAGGAAAGTGCAGCGCATTCTGATGATTCATTAGTCCTGCTAATTTTGGATGCAGGCTGCACAAGTTCTCCATCTGTGTTCTAAAACGGGAATAATAGAGTTTCTGGAATGCGGAACATGGCTTTCTTGATATGAGGATAAGAAGAGACTGCTGGATCTGGGGCACCTTCCTGTTCTCACAGTGGCCAGCCAGAAATCACAAGCAGGATTAGAGAACAAGCGCTGGTGGACCTTGGGGTCTAAAATTCCAGGGGCACCCTGTGCGATGCCAACATTTGGTGCCACCCACCCCCTTCTGCCTCTCGCCTTCTGTGCACCCCCTGTGGTTGCACTCCCCTAAATCCATCTCTAGCACAAGAGCCCCCTCCCCTCTTGTGGTTTCCAGCAACTGACATTCAGAAGCATTGCTGCGTCATTTGTGGAGATCACTTAGAGGCAGCAATGCTCAGATCAGTATGGCATTGGCAGACTCTCCAAATGTCCATATTTTCCAGGGACAGTCCCAGGTTTACAGAAGCTCCACCCCCATCATTCTGCCCCGACACTGAGGTCCAGCTCCGAGCGCCTTTTGGCGGTTCCCTCCCTGCAACAAGTGAGGTTACAGGGAACCAGGCAGAGGGCCTTCTCGATAGTGGCGCCCGCCCTGTGGAACGCCATCCCGTCAGATGTCAAGGAAATAAACAACTATCTGACTTTTAGATGACATCTGAAGGCAGCCCTGTTTAGGGAAGTTTGTTTGAATGTGTGTTTTTTTTGTTTAGGGAAGTTTGATGGTTTGTTGTGATTTTAATTCTGTTGGGAACTGCCCAGAGCAGCTGGGGGAACCCAGCCAGATGGGCAGGGTATAAGTAGTAAAGTAGTAATAATAAGTAATAAGTAGTAAAGTAGTAATAATATATATCCCGGAATGCCCCACTTTTCCGTAGGATGTCCCTATTTTCATCAGAGAAATGTTGGGGGCTATGGGGTTATGTGACCCCCAAGCCAAGGAGATACATAACTATACAACCTTTAGAAGACATCTGAAGGCAACCCTGTACAGGTAACAGGTGGGTAGCCGTGTTGGTCTGCCATAGTCAAAACAAAATAAAAATGTCTTTCCAGTAGCACCTTAGGGACCAACTAAGTTTGTTCTTGGTATGAGCTTTCGTGTGCATGCACACTTCTTCAGATACACTGAAACAGAAGTCGCTGTTTCAGTGTATCTGAAGAAGTGTGCATGCACACGAAAGCTCATACCAAGAAAAAAACTTAGTTGGTCTCTAAGGTGCTACTGGAAGCTCTAGTGCAGATAGTCCAGAGACCAAGTCAGGCAACAGACCAAGATCAATATCAGGGATTGTTCAGGCAAGGTAAACACAGTAGAGCAAGGAACTTTGGACCCCTGATATTTCCATAAACTGGTATTCAGAGACATAAATGCCTCTGATAGTGGAGGAGGAACATAACCACCATGGCTAGCAGCCACTGGTAACGTTTTCCTCCATGAAAAACTGCTTTGAGGGGCATTTTCTTACAATCAAGCAGTATGTAATGCTAGTGATGTGTGAATATGAGACAGAACGGATGCTGGTGGGAGTGGGCAGCTGCAACTTCCAGGCCTTTAGCTCTGCCGTATAAGTATTTTTAATTTTTTTTAAAAAAAATACTCAAAAGAAATAAGCGTTCTACTGTGTTCAACAGAATAGGTTGTAGTGTATGTCTGGTCGCTACCCAGTGGCATGTGGTTCCCACGGAAATTTCTCCTCTTTGCAAATGTGCTCACAGGCCTCCCAAAAACCGGCAACTTCCCATTTCTGTTGCTGCCACCTGTCTCACAGTGCAGGTCTAGTTGAGAAAATAACCAGGTTGAGGGGTCTTCTTCTCCCCGACCATCACAATGATCCCTCCCCTCCCCACTCCACAATCCCTTGCTAGGCCCATTAATTAAGTAATCAGCATGACTAATCAAAATCATTTATCAAAGATTATGACGGGGGCTTTCTAATTGGATTTTAATAGGCACTGTCCCTCGCGAAAGGGTGTTCGGTGCTGATAGCACTATCGAGATCTGCGTACATCTGCTTACAGTAGCAACGGGTTTGAGATGATGTACCAGTGATTAAGTAGCTTCTGTGCTATGCGGCCATGAAGAAGTGCAAGTCTTAATTAGAAGTCCTTAGAAAGCCAACTGTCACTTCTATTGTAACACTCCCAGCTCTTTGTTCCGTGGTTTTTTTCACGAAACTAAGGTGTCACCCTCTGATGGATGTCAGCAATCAGGGTCTCGTCCCCCCCCCCCTTCCAGATGATCTGGGATCTGCACCTGAAATGCACCTGTAGTAAATGGGATCTGAAAAACTTTCCCCTCCTCTAATTGCACCAGGCAAGGAGAAATAGATGCTACTGTTGCCACCGTGTCCTGTGTGCCTATTGTTGCACTTGCTAAACTTGTACACATGTAAAGGAATACATTGTTACACATACTGCAAAAGTCACCAATGTACTATTGTTCAGATAAACACTCTTTAAAAGCTCCCTTGAACATATTATTATTATTTTGCACCCATCCTTCACGGCAAGGTTCTAACAATTTAAAAATGCAATATTAGTAACAGTTTAAAATGAATTCCAGTCACAAGAATAGTGATACTAATGTAGTTGAGTTTTAATAAAAGGAGAGGCTTCACTAATCTGCGCCAGGTCTTGCCTCTGTCTGAGCCTAAATTGGTCAGTATGCCAGACAGGACCTTGTTAGTGGTGGCACATCTGCTCTGCAGCTCCACCTCCTCCCCTCCCCAAGCTTCTTTCTCTCAACTTTTTCAGTGAGTAGTCAGCGTTTCCTCCTTTCTTTCTTAACTGGATGTTGGATTGCATAGTTTAGTGGTTCTTAAACTGTTATACGAGGAACATTGGCAAGGCAGGAAAGCAGCTTATAAGTGCCAAACTCTATCAACAATCCCATCAGAAACATTTTCCCTCAAAATCCTAACAATTTTTTTTAACCATCTTCTGACTTGTTTCATCAAATCGTGGCACAGTGTTCTTCAACCCAGATGTTGCTGGACTACAACTCCCATCATTGTGGCACAGTGTTCTTCAACCCAGATGTTGCTGGACTACAACTCCCATCAGCCTTGATCATCGCACAAGCAGGCTGTGGATGATAGGAGCTGCAGTCCATAAGAACATAAGAAGAGCCCAGCTGAATCAGGTTAAAGCAGACATGTCCAAAGTCTGTTTTGGGGGCCTAATCTGGCCCATTGGTCAATTTAATCTGGCCCCCCATGGCAGTATATGTCCTGGGGTAAAATCCTAAAAAAGCTCAGCAACGTTTGGGCACCCCTGGGTTAAAGGCGCATCTGGTCCAGCAGCCTATTCTCAATATGGCCAGCCAGGTGCTTATTGGAACCCCACTAGCAGAACATGAGTGCAATAGCACCTCATCACTTGTGAATCCCAGTTACTATTAGTGGTAGACAGGTTCTGACAATGGAGGTAGAACATAGCCATTGTGGCTAGCCTTATCTTCCATGCATGTGTGATATCAAACAACATTTGGAGACTCAAGGTTCAAGAACCCTGCTCTAGCAGAGACTTCTTGAGACAGAAGCAACAGCTCTAATGTTCATGTTTTGGGGTGAAGAAGGTTGTCTGATGACCCCACATCTTTTTGCTTAAGGAAATCCCATTCTTTCCTGTGAGTCAAGAAATGTTCCCAGTATGCAATACATACCCCAATTTGCACTGGGCGCATTCTCCAAAGAGGTGAGATGGCCGCAATACATGTTTAGTTCTTCTACACATTCTGTGTGTCCACTGAATATACATTTTTTGTGGGGGGGGGAGTTTGTCTCCAAAAACCTTGAGGACTAGTAGAAATCACTTTAGAAGAAATTTAGAAAATTGCTTTAAAAGAACCAGGCAGAGGGCCAGAAGGCCTGCCCTGTGGAACGCCCTCCCATCAGATGTCAAGGAAATAAACAACTATGTGACTTTTAGAAGACATCTGAAGGCAGCCCTGTTTAGGGAAGCTTTTAATGTCTGTTGATTTATTGTGTTTTTAATATTCTGTTGGGAGCTGCCCAGAGTTGCTGCCCAGATGGGTAGGGTATAAAATTATTATTATTATTATTATTATTATTATTATTATTATTAAAAGCTAGGGTTCTTCCTAAGTCAGTCCATGTCCTGCAACTTAGTGCACCTTCTCCTGAAATGTTTGCTGGAAGATATGTTTCCTCCAGTGGCACCAGTGCACCATAGTGGCCTCAAAACAACCTTGTTAGATAGGGCAGGTTGATAGCGACTTGTCCGAAGTGACACAGACACAGAGGAGAGACTTGAGCCTCAGTTTCCCACATGCGTCGCACCACACTGGCTCTCCCCCTTGGGTTCCACGGTGGTGCAAAGATGGTGCGTATATATAAAGCCGTAGGAAAATTAAGAAATATTCCTCACATCCTTGTTGCATTTCTTTCAAGCGCCTTAAAATGGCTCCTCTACAAAATGTGTGAATGTCGCTTTAAAGAGCAGGAGAAACTGAATAGGAAGAAAAGGCGGAAGATTTATCCCAGACAGCTATTAACGCGGAATTCATTCATCCCTTGTGGAGCTTTATCCTCCTCCTCCTCAAAGGGCTAGGGATCTGCTTAACCAATTTAAAGTCGTCATAATAATCAGAATCTGCTTAGCCAGCAAAGGCAGAGGCAGCTTAAAAAGTGAGAGATCCTACCTCCTCTACTCCCCCCCCATCCCCCCCTTCTTGCGGCAAGTTCCTTGTCACCCTGAACTTTTCTGCTGGCTTGCAGGTGCAGCCGTCCTCTACCGAAGGCAATAACGTTCTACAGGGTCGACTCTTTAGGCAAGGATTTTCTGCTGTGGTGCACGATTGTTCCTAATGATTTTGCGGGACTCTGCTAGACATTAATAGCCGCCTGGGACAATTATTTCAAAAGAAGCATTGTGTAGGGAGAGGCTGTATTCTGAAGAATTGCATGCATGCTGAGCCAGAATCTATCTCTCTCTCTCTCTCTCTCTCTCTCTCTCTCTCTCTCTCTCTCTCTCTCACACACACACACACACACACACCCATGTACAACAGTGGTAGGACTTATGTACATCTGTATTCTATCCTTCATCAATCAAACCCAGGGTGGCATAGGAGACATTGTCAGAACACTTCCCTTAAAAAATTGCATCCATAGGTTGTGGGTTCAAATACCGTGCCGGGCCTCTTAAGATCAGGGACCCTTTATTTTTGCTTATGCCACCCTGCAGGGGTTTGTTCTGAGTGGTCAGTAGTCACCAGATGCCACAGAACAAGTGTTGGTGACGAATCTTTAGCCCTGGACACTGGTTTCCAGGGACAGTTTGCTCCAAATCTGGAACAGAAAGCTCTATACAACAAACTTCTGGCTGAGTGATAACAAGAATCCTTGACAGAGAGGCCCCATGCTACATGAAGCAAGCTGAGGAAAGATGAATGAAAGCAGTTCACATTCCCTCCCTCATTTGTATAACAGGAAAATGTGCATCATTGTGAATGGGTGCGGAAACTGACAAAGAGAGAGAGAGGGTTTGTGAAAAAGTATAAATGGATCTGTTTAGCTTTTGGCACAGACTGTTACCAAAATAAAGAGGGCAGAACATTGGTGCCAACCAATTGGTCATTCCCAAGCTATTAACATTTTTGGAACAGAGTGGAAAGCTCCTTCGGGTAGTAATAAAGCGGGATATCAAATCCAATTCTTCTTCTTCTTCTTCTTCTTCTCTTCTTCTTCTTCTTCTTCTTCTTCTTCTTCTTCTTCTCTGGCTCACTGGAATGAGCCAGCTTTTTATCCTCCTGAAAATGTCCTTCCACATAGTACACACAATTCTCCACCAGCTCATTTTATCAATAATTATTATTATTCCACATTTTAAATAACACATTTGAACAACAATACATTCGTACCTTGGTTTTCGAACAGCTTAGTTCTCAAACGTTTTGGCTCCCGAACGCCGCAAACCCGGAAGTGAGTGTTCTGCTTTTTGTGAACTATTTTTGGAAGCCGAATGTCTGATGGGGCTTCCGATTGGCTGCAGGACCTTCCTGCAGCCGATCGGAAGACGCGCTTCGGTTTCTGAACGTTTTGGAAGCCGAACTGACTTCCAGGATGGATTACGTTCAACTTCTGAGGTACTCTTCTGTATCTCTTAAAAAAAAGGGCGCAAGTAAAACAACTAAGAACTGCATGACATCAAAATATGCCAAGATATAACCACAAGTAGATCATGTTCAAAATGTTATAACTACAGGATAATAATGATTCCTGAAGCCCTCTAATCTCACTGTGGAGAGTATCTTTGCCCTACACAGGGTGGAGGTGAGTTATCAGGATAAATAGCAAGGGGTCAAGGTTTTTGGTTGGGAACTCAAACAAGGCAAATAGAGCTAAGTTGCTTTCTCAGCAGAAGTTTATTTTTAGGTGCTGGACCTTGATGTGAAAGTTCTTGCTGCCTTGCAACTGGGGTGGGCAGGAATTCAATTCAGTTTGCATTTCAATGTGAACTTGCCAAATTCATATTTCCCAAAGCAATATGTGTACCGGATCACAGCGATCCTTCATAATTCTCACTTTTCTGAATTTTAGCAATGCAGTTCTCCGGACAAGCCATGTGGGCACAAATGCATACACTAGGGTTCCATGTGCATTAAAACATATGTCTTAATTAGTAAAAATAACATACAAAAATACATCCTGTTAGGGATAATTGCTTGACGAAATGTGTACGTATATCAGTACAAAATGCATACAAATATTAGGATAAAATCTCCGGCGAATTTCCATGAGGACTTAATAAATAAATAAACCACAGGCTGATGTGGAAATGAGGCAAACAGAAACAAAAATTCACCCATTCCTGCTTCCAGTCGATGCTAACTCTGCAGAAATTGAAACGTTATTGCAGATGGAAGAAAGATCCGCAAAATGCCTGTCATCAACTGAATTTAAGATGGGGAAAATGAGAAACTGAGATTGATCGAAACAAAATAAAATTAAAAATTCCTTCCAGTGGCACCTTAGAGACCAACTAAGTTTCCTTCTTGGTATGAGCTTTCATGTGCATGCACACTTCTTCAGATAAGAATTCACCCATCCATATTTTCAACAGGGACAGTAAATTTCAGGGAAGAGGGCCTTCAACACCCAATGCTTCCATTCTGTAAGATGTGGTCCTGAGGCTGGTTGATTGTAACAGCAGGTTGAATGGCTACAAAGTTCCTGATGTATACTAAGATAACAGTGTGCAATAAGTTTATGAAAATCAGGCAGCTGTGTGCTTAGAAAAAAAAATTACATGGCCAGGAACGTAAAAGCCTTATTAAAGGTAAAGGTAAAGGGACCCCTGACCATTGGGTCCAGTTGCGGACGACTCTGGGGATGCGGTGCTCATCTCGCTTTACTGGCCGAGGGAGCCAGTGGCCAGCATGATTTCTGGCAAACCAGAGCAGTGCACGGAAATGCGGTTATCCTTCCCGCCAGTATTTATCTACTTGCACTTTGACGTGCTTTCAAACTGCTAGGTTGGCAGGAGCAGGGACTGAGCAATGGGAGCTCACCCCGTTGTGGGGATTCGAACCACCAACCTTCTGATCGGCAAGCCCTAGGCTCTGTGGTTTAACCCACAGTGCCACCTGCGTCCCAAAAGCCATATTAGATTCAATGCTCACAATGCAGGTTGCAAGTTGCACAGAACTCAGCCTCAAGCTGAATGTTCAAGGTGACAAAAAAACCACAGAGATTTTCATATCTATAATGTCTTAAATGTTCTTCCCTCTGCCAATCCCCTCACAATCTCCACTTTCTCACTTCTCCCCCATGCCCCTTTTTCCAAAGCCCCCATGAAAATCTACCAGTATTTTAGTGCAAATTTCCCCTCTGAATTTGGCTTGTGCGGTTCAATTATGGACATGCTCACTCAAGAGTTTACCCTTCCCCCGCTTCAGTTGCTTAGGCTGACAGGCCATGTTTCTTTCTTTAATAGCGCTAATATTTTCTTTATTTTTCATATACAAAAGCATATCGGCTCTTCAGATCAGAGGAATGCATTGCTTTGCCGCAATGCAATCTATTAATAACCCATCAAAATTAAAGAGAAACAAAATGTATATTTAGATGCACTGATGTACATCAGCAGCGCTCAGTAAAACATTCCCAATGATCTGTTCTGACTCTGCCTTCCTTTAATATGCTAATTTTGCCATCAAAGCATAATTTTATAATTTGTCAAACCAGTCCTTTATCAAAGGAAGCGTATTTGACCTTCAGTTTTTTACACAAATAGTTCATGCTGCCCTGATCATACTAGTAGCATTACTCTCTATTGTCTTGTTACACTGAACACTCTCTGTACATGCACGGCTATCTGTGTGCAAGGCTGCACACATTGTTTTGTACAGCTCAACTGCTGTGTACACATGTACACAGACGGTACACACGTTGAACATTGCACGTGAATAACTTTATGAGTGTGCAGCTCAACTGTTTCTGCACACAGAAGCACAGATTGTACCCCTGTTGAAGGTAACATGTGCACTTAAGTTTGCATCTAACAAACCAATCTACATAACTTAGTAAATAAGAGGGTTGAAAGGAATAAAGTGTACCCCATTATCCTCTCTATCATCTTACTAATCATTTTCCAATAATTTCTCCCCTTTTGGCCTTTGCCTTTTGATACATACATACATACATACATACATACATACATAGTCACCTACTTGCCCTTTTGCGTTTCCAACAAAGCTTTGAATAATTTGTATGTATTTTATTTATTACAACCACAGGAGTATAGCCCCCTGCCATGATCTTATGACATTTCCCTCTAATTGCTACATTTAATGAAAATTTATGTTCTCTGTTCTAAAGGTTTTCCCAGGCACGGAATGGGATATTATTTCTGTACTGAACCCATTTAATCATCATGTGTTCCTTAGTTTGCTCTGGTTATCTTTCATATTTTATAACTAGTATTAGTGTGTCTCACTCTGCGTGTATGATAATAGATGCTAGATTTCTATGTGCAGAGTGGGCTGTTGGGTTTTATTTGTTTTTACATATGGGAGCACAGAATCATAAATAACAACTCTCATATCAAGGACCAAGAGCAAACCTGCAGCAAACAATGTGGTTCTGTCCTCTAGGAATGTACCACTCACAATACAGGTGGCCTTTTGCATGTTTGAATTTCCCACATTTATTATTATTATTATTATTATTATTATTATTATTATTATTATTATTACACAAAGAAAACTACCCTACCATGGAGAAAGGTTGCTCAGAGGCCTTCCCTCTGAAACATTGGCTTTTCACAAGCACGGTCTTTTTGGCACATTTTAAAAAGAAAGGGGGGAAATATATTCCTATAGACCAGGCATAGGCAAACTCGGCCCTCCAGATGTTTTGGGACTACAGTTCCCATCATCCCTGACCACTGGTCCTGTTAGCTAGGGATGGTGGGAGTTGTAGTCCCAAAACATCTGGAGGGCCGAGTTTGCCTATGCCTGCTGTAGACCTACAAGGACTGACTTGAAAACCTCTGAGGATTAAAATCAGACAAGCCAGCTTGGAATCAAAGGTTTCAATGCTATGCACAACTCTGTTTTCCTCTCCAGGTCTGCAAGCAGCAGTAGTCCATTTCCAGCATTAAAACGAATCTGATCTTTGGAAGCTTCATTTGCGCAATTTATCCCGGTTGCAAAATCCAGCTTTCTTGGAACTGAATTTGCATCCTGTGCCATTTTGATCCCCGCATGAGTGTGTTTTAGTTCATTGCCCTGCATATAGAAACTCTCTTGCTTTTTTTCTGAACCCTTCCCCAAATTCATCTTAGCATTCCCTCCCTCTCCCAGGACCAGCCTTGGTGGAGATGGCCTGAGCATTACTCAGGATTAACAGCTGCTCTACCTGAGATGCATTTGGCCCAAGGTCAATATAAACATTTCAGGGGCGGTGATGGGAATGACGGATTGCTAATTACTTCGAATTAGACCTTCTTCCATGCTCGCTGCCTTGCTGGGTCAATGTTCTACTTATTACTATATTTAGGGGGGAGGGGGAGGGGGGAGGGGAGGAGGCAGCCGATTAATTCTTCCATAGCTCACTTGTTTTTCTAACAAGTGAGCTGACTGACAGTTCCAAGTGCCACATCTTTTAAAACAAACATGACACACAGTGGAGTGGGCATGGGTGGGATGGAAACCCTGTTGAACTGTCTGCCCCTGAAAAGTGATGAAATTCCATCTTCATTGGCTATTTGGATGGTTCAACTGGGACTGAGATAACCGGGGGGGGGGGGGGCGTGTTACTGGATGAACAGTCAGATAAGTAATGATTAAATGGGAAAGGCATTGGAAATAATGTCACATCAAAACTGTACAAAAAAGGCAGCTTTTTTTTTTTTTTAAAAAAATAGTTTTCATTTGCCTTATCCAGTGCCGGATTTACATATAACTTAAACAAGCTAAAGCTTAGGGCCCCCCAAAATTCACTATTAATATACTTCTTCTTAATTGTCTTTCTGTCAACAATTACTTTGATAAAATACATATTTTGCTATGTGCAAATGGCTTTAGGTACCCATTAGGTCTATAAATTACTATATAGCATATATTCAACATAAAAACAGTGACAATTTGTTGTTGACAAAGGATAGCTGGACATATAAAGGGCCCCATTACCTTCAGTAGCTATGGGACTCATCAAACCTCAATCCGGCCCTGGCTGTATTGTGTATACGAACAGTGAAACCATTCTCCAAGTGTGAATCCTTACATGTCCAAAATGGCACTACAGGCAAGTACAAGAAGGGATCCTCAGGATTGCAGAAGTACAAAAAAACCTGAAGGGGAAAGAATCTAAGAGGAGGAGGAAGAAAGGGGAGGAGGAGGAGGAGAATTTTATTATTTCTACCCCGCCTATCTGGCTGGGTTTTCCAGAAGACTCCCCCACACCTGCAAAATATGCAAAAGAGAACTGTTCATGCTCGTTGGGCATGGAATGCTGACCGTCAGGCGGCAAAAGTGGATTATCAGGCGGCGTGGGATGGAGTGTTCCTGTTCAGTGTGGCCACCAGCCAGCCATGTGCTCTTCTGGAGTACAGTCGTACCTTGTTTTTCGAACGGAATCCATTCTGGAAGTCCGTTCGACTTCCGAAAATGTTTGAAAACCAAGGTGTGGCTTCCGATTGGCTGCAGGAGCTTCCTGCACTCAGAAGTGTCAGATGTTCAGCTCCCAAAGAACGTTCGCAAACCGGAACACTTACCGGTACTTCTGGGTTTGCAGCATTCGGGAGACAAAGCGTACGCATACCAAGGCGTTCGAGAACCAAGGTACGGCTGTACTCCATTCCATGTGCTGTGTTTATTTCAAAAAATTATATGCCACTCTTCAGCACAGCTTCCAGGTCAGTTTCCAAAAAGAATAACATCAAAATAAAAAATGACCACTGTGTCTACGTATCGCCAATCTCTCCTCTGTCCTTCTCATGCCTCTTCTGGTTCCGGGAGACCATGAATGAGGGGAGCTTTTTGGAGCAGGAGGGGGAGACACCCATGCCTCTTTCACAGCTGGACTCATCTCTGCCTCTTGGCCTCCCTTTTCCCACTCTCTTGCTTCAGCTTCTGGTTCTGGACCTCTCTCTGCCAGACTCACAGACTCTCACTAAGCTCCGTTACCTCTTCAGCTTCAGACACCTCCTGTTCCCAGTCTTCTCCCTCTTCTCCCTCTGACCACTCACTGCTGTCCCACCACCAATCCCCTGGCTCTGAACTTTCTTCCCATGGTGGTTCCCCAGCTGGTTCCTCTCACCATTCCTCTGCATCGAACCAGTCCATGACCGTAGGACTTGGTAATAATACATCCTGGTTTGGGATTATTATCTGCTATCTTCATGATGGTTTTAAGTATTGGGGTTTTTTATGGTTTACAATGCATGCCTACTCGCTAGTAAGTTGCGCTGTGTACAATAGGAGCCTCCTCCCATGGAAGCATTAAGAGGATTGCAGCCTTATTCAATTTTATGGATCACTTGGCTAGACGCTTGAGATCTTTCTAACTACTGTAATAAATTATGGGTATTTTATTGAAAACTGGATTGTAGTTCTGTTTTATTTTTTAAAACTCACCCTTCTTGGGGGTGGGGGCTTTTTGCCTGGAAATCTTTAAAATATCAAACCAAAGCCCTCTGCTTGTGAAATTCTATCGATATTGCCTAACGTTATGTAAAGAAGCTGGTTTTTCCCAGGGATGAAGTTGTGCAACATGTGCAGCGATCTGAGAACAAGAGACATTAAATGGATGTCAGATCATTATCAGCAAGATTGCTATCATTACCTATCTCTGGGTTGTCAGCAGAGTGCCTGATGAGACCCTCTTATTTCTTTGTGTTTAGGAATAGCAGGGAGACTCGACGGCAGGTGGAAGTATCATGCAACACAATCCTACTCAGAAGTGATGGTGTTTTCTCCGAGGTAGGGATGGGTGGATCTGTCAATTTCAGTTCTCTTGGTTAGCATGAGAACAGCCTTCTGAATCAGGCCAAAGGTCCATCTAGTCCAGCATCCTGTGGCAAGTCAGATGCATGTAGGAAACCTGCAGGCAGGACCCAACCACAAGAGTACTCTGTGGTCTCCAGCAACTGGCTGCTTCCAACTGTGGAGGCACAAGCACTGCTGCTTCCAACTGTGGAGGCAGTCAATAGCGATCATGGCTAGTACCCATTGATCCATTGACACATGTGGCATTGTGGTCTAAACCACTGAGCCTCTTGGGCTTGCTGATCGGAAGGTCGGCGGTTTGAATCCCCATGATGGAGTGAACCATAGCTGTCAACTTTTCCATTTTCTTGCGAGGAATCCTATTCAGAATAAGAGAATTTCCCTTAAAAAAGGGAAAAGTTGACAGCTATGGAGTGAACTCCTGTTGCTCTGTCCCAACTTCTGCCAACCTAGCAGCTCAAAAGCAGGCCAGTGTAAGTAGATAAATAGGTACCGCTGCAGCGGGAAGGTAAACAGTGTTTCCATGCACTCTGGTTTCTGTCACGGTGTTCCGTTGTGCCAGAAGCGGCTTAGTCATGCTGGCCACATGACCTGGAAAGCCGTCTGTGGACAAACGTCAGCTCACTTGGCCTGAAAGCGAGATGAGCACCACAAGCCCATATTCGCCTTTGAGTGGACTTAACCATCCAGGGGTCCTTTACCTTTACCTATTGTAGCAGCAGCAAGACGTGCACACATTAATTCAGAGAAGTTGAGTTTATGCAAAGAAAACAACCAAGCTCCCTGCTCTCAGAACCTCTGACTACTCGCTTGATGACTCACCTGAGAGTACAGCATGGTTCCTCCTGACTTTAACACCACGTGAGAACACCACCCTCTGACGTCGCTTAATTGACGTTAACTTCCCCTTCTCTTGTAACCCACCCTCCGACGCTCCAGCACGCTGAGGGGAGGGGTATGAGGCTCCGAAGAGCTATATTCTGATACGTCCTGGGTCTCTCTGAGCTAAGCACTCTGTTCTGCCTCCTCCTCTGCAGCTCTCTTTTCAGTCCTCCCTTCCTGGTCTGGGCTGTCGGCCAAGTCGGACAGCTGTGAGAGCTCACTATTTTGCTGTGGCCTGACACCTATTGATAGCACTCTCCTGAATGAATTTGTCTAATTCTCTTTTAAAGCCATCTAACTTGGTGGCCATCACTGCTTCCTATGGCAGTGAGTTCCACAGTTTAAACTGTGTATTGTGTGAATAAGTACTTTTAAAAAATCTGTCCTGAACCTTCCAACCTGAAGCTTCATTGGATGGATGTCCACGAATTCTGGTATTATGAAAGATGAGGAAGAAACCCTTTCTCCATCCACTTTCTCCACGCCACCACATAATTTTATAAAAGGCTATCATTTTACCTATTACTCTCCTTTTCTCTAAACTAAAAAGCCCCAAATGCTTCAACTGTTCTTCATAGGGAAGGTCACACCATCCCATCAATCATTTTGGTGGCCCTTTTCTGAATCTTTACCAACTCAATAATATCCTTTTTGAGCTGAGGTGAGGTTTCTCACATTTCCAATCTTAAATTCATTATTCCACAGCTCTGCAGGAATTCGCGTGTTGTTGTTTTTTTTAAACCTTCATGAAAATTCATCAGCATTTTAGTGCAAATTTCTCCCTAATAACAACTTTTTGTATGCACTTCTAGCATATTTTTTGCAAGCTGTTTTTCTCCAGCTTCTCGAGAGCTTCTCCAGTTCACAAGTGTGCCCACAAACTCAGAGAAGTTGGCGGTCCCTGGGGTAGACTATGCTGAGCTACTTGGGCCAATGGCATAACCTCGTATAAAGGGTCGCCATGAAGTTAAAGAGATGAGCAAGGGAACCTTGGCTGAGGCAGATGCCACCAAACTCTCTCAAACAACAGCAGCAGCAGCAGCAAAAGTTTACAAGGAGGTTGAAAAGAACAGCGAGGGGCTGTCAGCTGCTCTGCTGACATGACAGATGAAAAGAAATTCAAGATACCATCCTGGGGAGAAAATTAGAAACTTTGGAATGGAAATGGCAAATGATTTTTATTGAAATGTACATCCTGCTGTCAAATGGAAAGATCAAGCCTTAGGTACCGATGCTTAAAAAGAATGCTTTTTAAGTAAAAGCACGTGCACGCACAACCACTAACCTTTAAAATAGAGAGGTGACCGTGTGGTGCATTCATTGTCTGTATTTCAAAGGAGAAGCAGAAAAATCTGGGCTGCAATCCTACGCATGCTTACTAGTAAGCAAGCCCTCTTGAACTCGATTGGACTTATTTCCAAATGGAGACCCACACTCCGGTCTGTTGTGAACAGCAGAGAGATACAAGGAGATTCTCTGTCAGTGGGGACAGTGGGGGGTGATGTAGTTGCCTCCCCCCCCCACACACAAAAAATAAAACTGATTGGGGGGCATGTCATTCTGCTCCTTTCCCTGTGGTAACCATTTTGTGTTATGCCACAGCCCTTGCAGCAGCCATTTTGTGGTGGGTTCCCGCAGCACTTTCTCAAAATTTGAATGCACCCACTGACTCCAAGTGGCTGATAACGCCTTCTTAAGCAGCATCCAAAGACTTGGGAAGGTCTGTTGAGATGGTTGACCCTCCCCTTCTCCTATCTTTCTCTCTCTCTCTCTTTTTCCATAAAGGACGAGTTACTATTTGCTGAGTTGTTCTGACCCTTAGGGTCTCTGATTGTCATTTACATAGGTGTATGAGGGGAATCCTTTGTTTCTCAATTCATTTTCATTATTAATAATCTCTTCATTACTATTTCCTTCCTCAATTCAATTGGTTTTGCCGTTGATTCGGAACAAGTTAATTCTTTTCTATAATTTCCAATACCACTCCTCTGCTGCTTGTAGCTTCAGTGTTTTCCATCCAAATGGCATTGAATTTTCAGGCTTTCTGCTACTCCTTTGGTGCATGAGATCCACTGAATTTTGGATAGATGGGGAAATGGTCCTCATTGTAGAGGCAATTTAAGAAAGGAGCTCATACTATGAGCTTTGAGCCGCTTTCAATGGAAGACACATTTGCTATTCTGCTTGTAACTTCTGTATTGTTACACCCCACCCCACGGTGGTGATTCCAGTGAGTTTCAGGCACGCTTTACACAGGGTTCATGTTTCCTTTGGAATAATAATAATAATTTATTATTTGTACCCTGCCCATTTGGCTGGGTTTCCCCAGCCACTCTGGGTGGCTCCCAACCGAATATTAAAACACAATACAGCATTAAACATTAAAAACTTCCCTAAACAGGGCTGCCTTCAAATGTCTTCTAAAAGTTAGATAGTTGCTTATTGCCTTGACATCTGATGGGAGGGCGTTCCACAGGGTGGGTGCCACTACTGAGAAGGCCCTCTGCCTGGTTCCCTGTAACCTCACTTGTTGCAGTAAGGGAACCGCCATAAGGCCCTTGGCGCTGGACCTCAGCGTCCGGGTTGAACTATGGGGGTGGAGACACTCCTTCAGGTATACAGGACCAAGGCCACTTAGGGCTTTAAAGGTCAGCACCAACACTTTGAATTTGGGAGCCAATGCATGGAAATGTTGTTCAGTGGTTGGGAAGGGATGGGGAGGGATTGTGAAGTGTGTTGTTTTCTTAAAGCAACTTCTCTTACTGCCTCTCCCCCTTTTTTAAGTTCTTGGAATGTTAACATGAATTTAACTGGTGGCAGGTGTTCAGGTTGTCTTGAGTTTATCCTTCACGACCCTACCCAACCTTTCTTATATATGTACCTGCTTGTTTGCATGGACAGGCGGAGTCCCCCCAAACCCCAGGCAACCCCTGAGCGGAATAATGACACAAGACAACGTGTTATGGGATTAAAATTGGCCACAACTTTATTAAGATTCAGATGTAGGGAGACCTTGGCTCAGGCATTGGGCGTTTTTTCCTACCCAGCACAGCCCCCAGCCAGGCATCTGGGGAACATCAGGGTTATCCAGAATGTGTGGGGACTGGGCTGGCTCTTGAGAACATATGTTCAAGCAGAGAGCCCGCCCCCCGTTTGCCACCACTGGTGGGGAGAGCAATGACAACCTCTTGGCGTATGGCCAAAGCCTCCTCCAATACCCCTTTAACAGGGATCCCTGTTATCCCCGCCGCACTGGGGGAGTGGAGTCACTGCCCCACAGCCCCCCCCTATTTAGGAAGATGACTAAAGGATTCTGCCCAAGGCCTGAAACCGCCAAAGTTGTGATGAATTGCTACGGGAAAGGTGAAACCTGCCAATCCAGGGAAATTCCTTTCTGGCCCTTCAACAGCGGCCTTGACATAGCAGTGCCTGCGTACCTGTGGAGAAGAGGTTAACCTGCAAAAGAAGCATTAATTGAGGGAGTGGAGGGTGGGAGAAGCTCTGGAGCCGACTGCTGCTTCCCAGGTAAGCTATACCCTCTATTGTGTGGGCTGGGTAGTCCCTCCCCTTACCTGGCCAATCCCTTAGCAACGCCTCCCCCCAGGTGGGATTGGACGGTTAACTGGGGTAGGCGGAGACCCCAAGTATCCCTTCTGGCGGAGGGCGCAGCCAACCGAACTTCCAGGTGTCGCCCAGGAATTCAGGGGGCTGCGCGTGACCACACAAACGTCGCCCTCCATTTGATGTGGGGAGCGGTCATTGCATGGACAGGCGGAGTCCCCCCCAAACCCCAGGCGACCCCTGAGCGGAATAATGACACAAGACAACATGTTATGGGATTAAACGTCGCCCCCCCCCATTTGATGTGGGGAGCGGTCATTCCCATCCTTTCCCAATCAATCCCATCGTTGTTCATTTGCTCAGCTTGTCTTTTGTTTATAGATGATAGCAGTACCCAGCCATTCTTATATACCTGCTTGTTTTCCATCCTTTCCCACTCAATCCCAGGCTCATCCTTATCCTGATAAATAAATGGATAAATAAATAAATAATTGTTTGCTACCTGATTTGGTCAGTCTAGTTTTTAAGGTTAGGCTTGCATTTTATATACAGCTGTTTTCTGTATCTGTCTTTATTAGTACTCACACCAAGCACTTGTGTGCCTCTGACTTGTGCACAAGAAGCACACACACAGTGAGTGTATAAGCCATAATCCTTAGTGCTAACATGAGGCATCTAGGTAGCATCTCTCACATCTACATCACAGCCATATAGAAGCATGAGAGCCAGCAGGACTGGGCACTCAGTTGGCTGTATGCTCTTGTTAAAAATAATAATGTAATTCTGGGCTAGCACATAATCCCCTGGACCTATCTGCATTTTGGTGGGATCAATCCCCTCTGGAGCAGCTCCCATGTCTCCAAATTTCATGTGCTTAAGTGGAAAAGCAAAAACATCATTGCCATTGTGGTTTTCCAGTGTAAGTCAGTGGGAGGAATGGAGGTGAAGACTTACGAATTTGGATTGAAGGTCCAAACTAGATTAGATTGGATCTGAACCTGTCCATACCTAACTGGGGATGAGGGCTTGCACAGCCCTAAAAAAGGTAAAGGTACCCTTGACTGCTAGGTCCAGTCGCGGACGACTCTGGGGTTGCGGCGCTCATCTTGCTCTATAGGCTGAGGGAGCCGGCGTTTGTCCACATAGCAATAAGCTCCATTTGGAGGACATAGGTGCATGATCTGGTCTGAAATGAACATAAAGGTGCAGCATGTTCCTCCCGCAGCTGTGGGTCTCTGATGTCTATTGTTTAACAGACCACCACATAGAGTGTCAAGAAAAGTCAGAAGAGACCTGCTCCCCGGCATCACCAAAAAAATAACACCAACATTCCCAAACCTTGCTTTTCAACATAAACAGATAAGTGCTATTTTAACACCGGAAACTGCAATCAGGGACATAGGAAGCTGTCAAGAGCATTTGTCCATGTAGCTCAGTATTGTCTACACTAGTGGGCGGTGAGTCTGGAGGCTGAATTAGGCCCACCACACCTCCCCATTTGACCTGCGAGGTCATTTTGGCCAAGCCACACTCTCCACCCTTACACCTGATGCTACGGTTGTCATTAGGTTTGGGGCAAGTAAAAAATCTTGCTCAGAAGAAAGGGAGTTTGTAGGCACTGCTGATCAGCAGACCTAAAAAAACCAAAACAAAACAAAACAAAACAAAACCTCTGCAAAGAGCTGTGCAAAATGGCTCTTTGAAAGGAGCTTCTGAAGTGGGTCTGGCACAGCACTTTGCAAAGCACTGTGGGGTGTGCGCGGAACTTGCAGGATTTCTTTGAGTAACCTGGGCCACACCTCTCTTTCTACAAAGCAATTACTAATACATGTCCTGGCTCAAACTCCTGATACAATTGCCCTTCCTTGCATAAGCCAGATTTTATTGCTTCATTTACAGTGCAAGGTTATAGATTGGAATCTACTAGCAAAACATTTTTCAACCTAGCTGCTGGCACCAGAGCAACATGTGGAAACTGCTGGCAGTATCCGTGTAATATTTAATTTTTTTGTTCATTTATTTATTTATATGGAGATATTCACACTTAAATTACGCAATAAGTCAATTAGAACTCCTCCACCCACTTCACAACAACCCTTTGAGTTACGTTAAGCTGAGAGATAACGTGTGGATAAAGGTCAGTCAGGGAGCTTCATGGCTAACTGGAGATTTTAACCTGACTTCCTTTAGCCCTATTTTGGTACTACTGTAACTGCAGCACCACACTAAACCTTGAGAGAAACTTGAAGGACAGGAAGGGATAAGGCTGGCCGGGCAGGGCAGGAGCGGGAAACATTTCTTCCTGTTGAACTCTGCATTCCTTTCGACACTGGTGGGGCATGGTGGGGCAAATTCCCCTTGGCGTTTCAAGTACGGAGGCTCACACCAAATTCCTAACCAGACCAAATTCCAAGTCAGGCATTGTTCAGTAATGCATTATAGGACAGACTTCGAAGAGTCTGCAAGAGCTAGCCGCAAGGCTACTGATAGCAAAAAAATTGGAAAAGTGGGGTAATTCC
The DNA here is from genome assembly GCF_009819535.1 of Lacerta agilis. Classification (NCBI taxonomy): domain Eukaryota; kingdom Metazoa; phylum Chordata; class Lepidosauria; order Squamata; family Lacertidae; genus Lacerta; species Lacerta agilis. Next base: position 14,047,155 of record NC_046321.1, read on the forward strand.
AACAAAAATAGAATGGCTTGACAAACTTCTAGAGTACTACAATACGTCCAAAACAATGGAAGAAATTGGAAGGTCTACAAGAGAAAGGACAGACAAAGACTGGAAGGTGTTTAAAAGGTATTTGCAAAATTATGTTGAAAAGCCAGAACTCCTATTAGAATAAACAAGTTCCGTTATAAATATTGGAAGTTAAACAAGTTGGATAATAATGGGGAATTGTAAAGGAACAAGAAATTGGAATAATAGTGTGTTAAAGGGGAAAAGGATAAATGGAAAGGAATTGCAACTGAGTTGAATGGAAGTCAAGCACAGGGTGGGGTGTGGGGTATAGAAAGGTGGTGGGGAAAAGAAGGAGATGTAAAGATGAGTGCAGGTGAATTTTAAGATGTGTAGAATGTATGTCTGTTTTGTTTGTTTATTTGTAACATGTGAATGTATTCTCAATGTATTGATGAACAATAAAATAAAGTTGTTGTTGTTTTTTAAAAAAAGAAGAGTCTGCAAGAGCATTTCCATTAGGACACACACTCTCTACAGTCGACATATGCATAATCTTAGCTGAAAAGCTTCAAGCTTGGTCATCACAAAAGTGCCCTGCACCCTGATATCAGACGCCTCCCGGGAGCTCCCCCTGTCACTCCTATCAGTAAGGAGCTTCTTCCAGAGGAGGAGCCTGAAAGTAAGTTGGATGTTGAGCTGGAACCTTCATTACCAAGGACATGGAGATTCCAATGCCAGAAGAAACAAGCCTCACAGGACCAGCCTGCTCATAGCATGCCCATTTGCTTGCCAAGACCAGAGAGGCCTATAGTTTGCCACACTAAGGCTTGTGACCACCGTTCTCATCCAAAGGAAGAAGCAGGGGGCATGCATTATGTGAGGCCCGTGTCTCCATTCATGCCTAGCCATGCAATTCACCTGCTGTGCCTTTAAACCTTGCAATGCCTATGTCTCATTCATTAAAGAATTTGGCAGAAAAAGACATCCAAGTTTGAGTTCTGCTTCTGTCAGCAGGGAAATGGGCTTCCTAAGGTGACAGATCTATGCGTGGGTTGAGCGGACACCTTATTCAAAGCAATAGGGCTTACTTCTGAGTAAACATGCATTTACCCGGCTGCAAAATGTTGTGGGAGACTTGGTAAATATAGATCTATCTATTTCAATCTACCATAGAGCTGCCAAGTGCAGAACTAATTATAAACCATTTTGTACTAAAAGCAATAAATTGCTCTTGTGTTTTATCCAAGCTTAAATTACCTATTGCTGAGAGAGAGAGAGAGAGATCAAACATTCACATCTCCGACAAAAACAAACAATTTATTTTTATTTTATTTTGGAAATCATATGCATCAAAATAATAAAAAGGAAGCTTTGGGAAACATAGCATGATTTTCAGAAACTGACAGGTATTCTAGTTACATTAAGCCACCAAGATTTAGGTGGGTTGAAAAGGGAATGCGGCCAGTTCATTGAGGATAAGGGGAGCAGTGGCTTCTAGCCATGATGGCTAGATGCCACCTCCAGGTTTCAGAAGACAGATGCCTCTTAAGTGTTGTAATTCTTCCATTCCACCTTAAGTGCTGGACATGTGACTTGGGTGATGTGTGTGCTTCTAAAAAGTCTATTCTTTTACCTCAGGTTTTGTCCTGCTGTTTTGTTTGACACTCTAACCACTACACCACACTGTCTCTCATAAGAACTGGACCAGACCAGCATCTTGTGGCCAGTCAGATACCTATCAGAAGCCCACAAGCAAGAGAGGCGCACACACAACAGTCCTTGACCAATTACGATTCCCAGGGATTGGTACCTGCTTGACGTAAACCTAATTAAAGTAACGTAGCTGGCAATGGAAGGAGATTTTCCTTCCCAGTTCTATACATGAGAGCAACCTGTGAATGGACACTATCCATCATTATCAGATGACAAGTGGAACCAGATGCACATATCGTATTATTTTACTTGTAGGCACTACTTGATCACATAATTACATATCCCTCCCCCTTTTTTGGCAGATGCAAGGGGGGAGGGGTCTTGAGTGCTTTCTCCAATCTATAGTTTGTCATAGGATTTTTAAAAAGCCATCTTTCTATATGATAGAACTAGGTCTAATTTACCCATTAGAGAAAACAACATCGTAAAGAATATCTGCCAACTCCACGATATAAAACTTCACCATGCATCATGAAAAATAATTGCAATGCAATTACCTCTGAATTATAAAACCGTCAAATAGGTGCAATAAGACAAGAGCCTGTGAACATATGAAAAACTGCCTTGCACAGATATAATTATATATGTTTGGGTTGAGGCTGAAAGAGAAAGGGAGCAAAGACGTAAAATAATAAAGCAGGTGCCAGTTGAGAGGAAAGCACAATGGTGCCAAAAATCACAGAACGCTGGAATGGTCTTCAACCTTTGCTGAATATGAATATGTGCCAAAACATAAGTGCCTGTGTTTATAGCCCCAGAAAGTGCTTTCAGTCAGCTTAGAGTGGTGCACCAGATGCGCCCATTCATGGTGAGGTCAGATGTAGCCATGGTTTTGCATGCTTCAGTTACGTTTTTGGACTACTGCACCGCACTCTGTGTGGGGCTGCCCTTGAACACTACTCAGAAACTTCTGTTGGCTCGGAATGATGCTGCCAAAAGCTTGACCGAAGCCAGCTGTTTGGGATCATGTGACACCCTTGTTGTATTGGCCAGGGGTAGGCAACTTAAGGCCCATGCGCCGGATGCGGCCCAATCGCCTTCTAAATCTGGCCTGCGGACGGTCCGGGAATCAGCGTGTTTTTACATGAGTGGAATGCGTCCTTTTATTTAAAATGCATCTCTGGGTTATTTGTGGGGCCTGCCTGGTGTTTTTACATGGGTAGAATGTGTGATTTTATTTAAAATGTATCTCTGGGTTATTTGTGGGGCATAGGAATTCGTTCATTTTTTTTCTTCAAAATATAGTCCGGCCCACCACAAGGTCTGAGGGGCGGTGGACCGGCCCACGGCTGAAAAAGGTTGCTGACCCCTGGTGTTGATGGTTGGTACAATGGAAAGTGGTGGCCAGGATATCTAGAGCAGGTTTTCCCAAACTTGGTTCTCCGGTTGCTTTTGGACTACAACTCCCATCAGCCCTAGCTAGCAGGACCAGTGGTCAGGGATGATGGGAATTGTGGTCCACAAAGAGCTGGAGACCCAAGTTTGGAAAACCCTGTTCTAGAGCCTTTAATGGCTTAAGATAACGTTGTCTGAGTGACTTTTTCCACCTTTGTGTATCTGTTTGTCCTTTAAGAAAGAACCGCCTGTGCATATTTTGAGGACTGTTTAGTGACAAGAGATGAGAGACCTTTTCCCACAGCAGTGTCCTGTACATGGAACTCCCTGCCTCATGAGCGGCTGGATAAACCTGTGTCCTTCTAGATGTTGCTGGACTTAAAAAAAAACCATCAACCCCCCCCATCAGCAATGGGGTGTGGTGTGACGACATCTGGAGGGCTGAAGATTCCCCATGCCTGATTTAATTCCTCTTCCTCTTTACTTCCATCCCACTCCCATTGAAAGTCTGTTCTTTTGCAGTTGGCCTTAAACCTTGTCACTGTTTGAGTTACTGTCACTGCAGTTTCCACCTCAGGGAGCTGCAATTCCCAGCACCCTTAACAAACTACAGTTCCCAAGATTCTTTGTGGGAAGCCATAACTATGTACTGTGAAGCTGTCCTGTGGTAAGCATGGGGGGGGGGGAACCTACACCCCACCCATGAGAATTTCACTGAAATTACAATGCTGCCAGGTGTGCCTGGCATTTGCTTGGCCTGAGGTATAGTTGAGTATTTGAAGAGAAAAGTAGACAGGAAGTCCAGTGCATCCTTGCATTTAACATGCATGTTTTTAAAAATGCAAATTGCATCAGCTGTGGGGGAGGGGGTAATAATCAATAATGGTATCAGAGCAGGCATGTGGAGGAAGGGCTTAACCCCTTCTTTCCCTGCTGCAGTCCTCAGGAAAATCACTCTTCTGGAGGTGGTATTTTGCTTCCTGAGAATCCTTCAGTGACTGTGGATTTATGATCTGTGACCAAATATCATTTCTGTCTAAATTACATCATTAAAAAAGCTTAATTATTATGTGTTGTCCCTATAGCCATAAATAAAGAGAACCTCTATAGCCATATTTTTTTATTTCTTTTTATTAACATCTTATCTCTCCCTGCAACCTGCTCAGAGTGCACTCTTATGTTAAGAAGTACTTCTCATTTCAATAGAACTTATATCCATTTCTATTAAGTCTGCCTGGGACCATAGTCTTTGTTCTTTCTGCCATAGCAGTCCAGCTACGTAGATGGTTGGACCAAAAGACCAGGGTCACATCCACAATAGATATGTCAATTATATGGCTTCTGCCAAATATATATATAATTGGGAACTGTAGTTTTTGAGGGTGCTGGGAATAGTAGCTCTGTGAAGGCATAAACTACAATTCCCAGGGTTCTTTGGGAGAAATCACACACTTCAAATGCATGGTGTGAATGTAACCAAGAACCTCATGGCTGGGCAGGGTAATTGTGAATTTCTCATATTCAAATAAGTGGCGCAATACGTCAGTGCCACCTTCTGTTAGCCAGAAGGTTGGTGGTTCGAGCCCACCCAGGGACGGCTGTGGGCAGGATCCCTGCATCGCAGGGGTTGGACTACATGACCTCAGGGTCCCTTCCAACTCTGCAGTTCTAGGATTCTAGGTAAAGAAAGAGCTAGCCTGCATCACATTTCCTGAAAAGCCTTGCTCACTATTTTTATGAGCTAGGACCTTGATTTCACCTAATAGACAAACTTTCCAGATACTCCAAAAACCTTCCAGTTTTCCCATATCTCACTTCTGCCAGGTTTTATGAATTCTTACAAAAATACACAACCAAAATGTGAGCAAACATTTGAGTTCATTGAAAGTTTCCAGCCAACCTGATGAGGAGTTCTGAATGATCTGAAAGCTTGCTCAGTATTTTCCTACCATAGATTAGTTTAGATTAGCTCCTGTGGACCCATACAACCACTTAGAATTTGTGTGTGTGCCTTTAACAGTTACCTGACACGGAGAAATCTTCCACCAGCTGCATGCCAGATATGTGTTAAAAGCACAGGAGCCTTATCAGAACAAAATACTTGGCATCTCTGTGTCTACAACCGATTGACAGAAGGGATACCCTACCTGTATGATTTTGGCTGCTAGACAAGCTTTGCTGCGGAAAGTCTGCAGATGGGAAACACACGTTGCTTGCGTAGTGGTATACTACAGACACTTACTTGGGAGTAAGCCCCACAGGACTCAGTTTGTAAACATGTTTCTAGCCAATCTGAAAAAAGTATTTCTCCTGCTTGTGTCTGCCTGCTCTTTCTGCCACAACAGCTTGTGCAAAGACCAGGGTTTGGAGCTTGAGTTTTCTGCCTCCAGAGCTGCATTGTGTGAAGATAAGCAGGGCAAATTGTTCTCTGAGGCAACACAGCCCACTGACTAGGAAGTAAGTATCTTCAAACTTAGTGGCATTTGCTTCTCAGTAACTATGAGCAAAGATCCAACTATGAGCACTGTGTGTGTTTGTTGGAAAGGGGCTTTGCTCCTTGTTAGCACTGGGGGCAAAGTCTGGACTGGGAAAATCCCTGCTTCCTCATGCCCAGCGAGGCAAACCCAGACATTTCCAAAGCAGAGCCTGGGCTCCTATCTGGATTTGACCATCATCACCACTGCTAGCCAGCCTTCCAACCTCCTTCTCCCAAGTTCATCAGACAGCCAGGGATCCTCCTAACCCTCTTGTTTTTGGTGATTCTCCCATTTGAGAAGGCTCGGGAAAGGATAGAGGACCACAAAAATCAGTGGAAGCCTATGTGAGATTGCCCATCATCCCATCTACAGACTCTCCAAGTGTCCCTATATTCCATGGACAGTCCTGGATTTACAGAAGTCATCCTGATTTCTGATTTGATCCTGGAATGTCCCACTTTTCCTTGGGACGTCCCTATTTTCATTGGAGAAATGTTGGAGGGTATGGAGTTAAGCCAAGTAACTATACAACTTTTAGAAGACATCTGAAGGCAGCCCTGTCTAGGGAAGTTGTTTAATGTTTTATTATGTTTTTATATATGTTGGCTGCCCCAGCTGCCCAGAATGGCTGGGGCAACCCAGTCAGATGGACGGGGTTTATTATTATTATTAGTGGTTATTATTATTATTATTATTAGAATAGGATGTCCATATTTTAATCGGAGAAATGTTGGAAAAATGTTAATTGGGCATCATTAGATCCAGTCTTTTTTTCTTAAGAGTTTCTAGACCTTCGGGCGCCAAATAAAAACTCAAGACACACACAGGCTGTCCCCTCAATGAAATCTCCGTAACCAGAGAACAGGGCTCCTAGAAATCAAAGAGGAAGGATTTAGCACATATCTCTTGTCTATGGCAATTATCGCCCATCCCTCTGTACCTAATTTCCCCCCTCCCCGTTTGATTCAAACAGACTTGCAAGACTGTTGCGAAATAGCTCACATCTTTCTTCTTGCAAATATACACAAGAGTTGCTCACCGATGTTTTCTTTTCAGATTGGGAATTATGCTGCAGCAATAGATTGTAGGGGAGGGGAACCTCAAAGCAGTTTACAAAGAGAACGCAACAATGAAATTATTAACAGAAAAGTTAAAAGCAATGATTTAAAATGTTTAAATTCGATAGGTTGCTTCCGAGCAAATGTGGATGTATTATAGCCCTTTGCTGTAATCCCACGCACGCTAGTTGCGAGTCTGGATGGAGGAGAATTTTGTTTCAATTTGAATTTAAAGTCAAATTTTGTTTCAATTTGAATTTAAAGTCAAACCCACCTAATTCACACTTTCTGAAACAATATGTGAACCAAAACCGAAGCTGCGTCTCAAAATCCGCACGTCATCAAATTTTGCAGTCGAGTACCATGTATATATAAATGTTCATATACTCAAGTAAATGTCGTATAGAAATGAATATATTACTTTAAAAAATAGCAGAGATAAATGCATCACATATTAGGAGAAATGTACATGTTGGACAAAACAGCATACAAATAATGAGTATATCGCATGAAATCTGCAGTCAAATGCTAATGAATTAATTTGCAAACTAATGTGGGAATCTGAGAGTGGAAAAGAGAGAAACTGAGAGAAACCAAAATGGACATATTCAGTGCATCTCCCCTACTTGGGAGCAAGCCTCATTCAGTTCCACAAGATTTGCTTTGGAGTAAGCCTGCTATGTGGTATCAGGGGCTATAAATGTGGAATGTAAATCCTGAGGGTGGTTTGACCCGGCTTGCTGACTCTCTCGGGTCTCATGCTGCGGGTTTGGTAAGAGTGCTCTGACCTTTGCCATGTTTACTGGAAGGAAGTCCTACTGGGGCTCACTCCCAAGTCAATATTAAATCTTCCCCTAGTGAGGCTTAAAGCAGTGCAGGATTAGGCCTTTTGGGGGAAAGTGTCTTGGAACTGAAGGCTCCGACTGTCAGAAGCTGAAACTGGCAGCAAGAAGAAAGGCCAGACCACAACTGCTGCTTGTTATCAGGTACTGGGTAACTTCTAGAAGCAGGATTAGACCCCTGTTTGTTCCACCAAAGATATCTCCCTGACCCAATTTTTTTTTAAAAAAAATAAAAATACTCAGGGATTCTTATTGTCTTGTTAATTAGTCCTGGCCTGACATGGTTGTTTGTTAAGACTGGTGGTTCTTCAGCAAGAATTGTATCTGTTTTTAAATGTGTAGAAGTATATGTCTGAGATTAAGAGTTGAGTAAAGGTGCCTAAAATGTGGGGGCAGCAGGTGACCCCCTTAGATTTTGTGATGAGTCCCTTTAGCTCCATATACATACATACATATATATATATATATATATATATATATATATATATATATATATATATATATGAGAAATTTATGATTTGACTAAAATGGAAGGGAACTGGGGAGGGGGCCTTTTAGATTTCCTTGTTAGCCTCTTGCTTCCCCTCCCCTGCAAAAAGGGCAATTTAATTTTGTTATTTAGTTGTCAAGGTTCATAGACCACTTCCTCAGCAAAAGCCTCTAAGCAGCTTGCAAAAAAGCAACAACCAATAGGCAGCATTTATTTAAAACACATGTAAATCAAACATTGAAGACAAATTGACGCAAAACGTATTGAAAATATAAACAAAAGCAGTGGTTTTAAAACAAGCGTGTGCAATAAAATTGCATGTATGAAATGCATATATTTTTTAAAAAAATTACATGCTTGCCCAGTGGTGAGTGGTGGGGCTGTGTCTTGGATGTCCTTGAATGTGTAGGGCAGCCTGCATGGTTTTTTCACTGTGCAAAGATGCTGCGCCTTCATTTCTTGGCTCCGCAAAGCCCTTGCCTCCCATGTTGCCCTCTTTGTACCTTCCCAGCAGTTCGTTGACTCTTGGAGACCAATGAGCCTCATATCACATTCACACCATGCATTTAGAGCAGTCTTATGCCACTTTAGCAGCCATGGAGGACCACGGGAACTGTAGATTGTCAGAGGTTCTGGGAACTGTAGCTCTATAACAGGGGTCAGCAACCCTTTTCAGCCGTGGGCCGGTCCACCGCCCCTCAGACCATGTGGTGGGCCGGACTATATTTTGGGGGGGAAATAATGAATGGATTCCTATGCCCCACAAATAACCCATAAATGCATTTTAAATAAAAGGACACATTCTACTCATGTAAAAACACACTGGTTCCCGGACCGTCCATGGGCCAGATTTAGAAGGCGATTGGGCCAGATCCAGCCTTAAGTTGCCTACTCCTGCTCTATAAAGTCAGCACTCCTTATACCTGAAGGAGTGTCTCTACCCCCATCGATCAGCCCAGACACAGAGGTCCAGCTCCGAGGGCCTTCTGGCAGTTCCCTCACTGTGAGAAGTGAGGTTACAGGGAACCAGGCAGAGGGTCTTCTCGGTAGTGGCACCCGCCCTGTGAAACACCATCCCGTCAGATGTCAAGGAAATAAACAACTATCTGACTTTTAGAAGACATCTGAAGGCAGCCCTGTTTTGGGAAGTTTTTAATGTTTGATGTTTTATCATGTTTTTCATATTCTGTTGGGAGCCACCCAGAGTGGCTGGGGAGGCCCAGCCAGATGGGCAGGGTATTATTATTATTATTATTATTATTATTATTATTATTACACTCATAACAAACTACAGTTCCTAGGATTCTCCATGGCTATTAAACTAGTATCGTAGTGCTTCATATGTCTGCAGTGTATGTGACTATGGTATCTTTTGCCATATTACAAAAAGTAAAAACCAGGATACCACGAAAGTTATTGAGCCAAAAGGAAAACCTGTGATTTCCCCCCCCCCCCAGTTTACTTGCCAAAGATCCAGGACAAACCGCTGCCTTCCAGAAATTCCCCCCAGACATCACTTCCGCCTTTGAAATCCCAGACATATGACAGCCCTATGATATAGGGCGTGTCATTTAAGGACGGGAAATGTTCTTTTGCGAATTTGCTCAATGAGGGGTTCTAAAAATATGTTATTGCGCATGAGGAATCCAAATCTGCAATTATTTTTATGATTGGTTGATGATGAGCTTGGTAAATTGAGATTTGTTTCAAATACACTAAAATATATCATTGATATATACTTTTATTTGCACATCTGCACAACACTGAGTGTAGGGCAGAGGGGGGGACAGCATTCACAGTCCAGGAGGAGCCAGCCTTTGCAACAAATACAATAGCCTGCCCCAGCCAGCCCACGATGGCTGCTGCCCTTCTGCATGAAATTCACTTCTTAGTTTTAGTTTTCATTTTTGTCTGCTAGCCACTAACCATTGCTTCCCTCCAAAAGAGGCACTTTCTCCCTTCTGAATCGCAGCAAACAGTTGCGACCAGAACACAGTCAAAACAGATAAATTTTGCACAGAGATTTCCCTTACGATTCCCACCCCTACCCTGTTTTCATTAGCCCGTTGCAATTATTTGGCAGGAGGGGTGCTGATGGACTTACTGCACTTAAATATAGTGGCGTATACTCCCCCCCTCCTAATTAACTTTCTTATCTCAATTTAACTCGAATAATAACAAGAAATGTTATAACGATAAGCTATTGTTCATTTGCTTATGTGCATCCTTCCTGTCTTTATCGCTTTGCTCCCAGTTTCATCCGTGGTTGCTTAATTAAAAGTGTTGGAATATTAGCCCTGCATTATTTTTTCCTTGATCCCAATACTTGAATTTTGCCGAGGTGCTTTAGCCTTCCTCGGTATTTAAACCTTTATCTGTAGCGGACAGATAAAGTTTGTTGCACTTTCTATTGGATTCACATAATTTTAATAGGCAATTGTTGCTTTGCAGTCGGAGTGTGTGGGGGGGAGGTCGTGTTTGCCACATAACGAGCTAATTAAACCGATGGGTTTCTGAAAAACCTGCGTGCTCAAATAAGTTAGTATAGGCGGCTTGGATCTGTAAAAAGATGAGGATCTGGGAATTGTTGTGGCGAGATGTGGAATTTAACGCAACGGTCTCACTTGTGTGCCGGTTACAGAAGCGGTTGACCGAAGTGCGCTCACACAAGAAAAGATTGCCTTGCCTCGAGCTACTATCCTCCAGCAACAGCGAGTGATGCCTCTTGTAGATATGAAACTCGTGCCAGATGGGCAACCTCTAAGCCCTGTGTCCACGAAGGAGGGCAGAAAGCCCACAGCCAGGCAAGGCAGCGATGGCGTCTCCAGCTCTAAGCCACGGAAGGAAATCCACACGACAATTTGGTTGCTGCTCGTGGAGCTGTGCGAAAAGTTCACTTTCTTTGGCATCGTCTGCAACATGATCCTTTTCTGCACTATCAAGCTTGGCTACCCCAACCACCAGGCGGCCACGATCAATCTCTGCTTTGTAGGCGCCTGCATGGTGACTCCGCTTCTGATGGGCTGGCTTGCCCAATGCCTGGTGGAGAGGAGCACACTGGCGTATATCTGTGCGTTTCTGCATTTCGTAGGTAGGTATCTGGCAGCGCCACTTCCCAGGGTTGGGGGTGAAATCAGACACAGTTAGCATTCAAAGGCGAACCTACCCAATTCGGGCTTTCTGCAATCAATACGCAAACCGAAACAAGGCCATTTCTCTAAACTTGCGCATCTCCGAATTTTGCAATTTCGCAAGGCAGTTCTGCAGCTAATGTCTACTAAATGCATGCGCTTGGGTATATTGTGTTTAAAAGATGAAAGTGGAAATAACATGCAACAATCTGTTGTATAGGGAGCATTGCTTTGCAAAGGTATGTATATTAGGGGAAATTTCAAACAATTGTGTGTATTAGAAGACTTAAACTAAAATGCTGGTGAATTTTCATGAGGATTTTTTTAAAAAAGAAAGAAAGAAAGTGATTTCCACTATTGTAGAAATGTGGACAACTGAACTTAAGAATGGAAAATATTCTCCAATCCCTGCAACTTGATTGGGGTACTTTATTTGTTTTCTTTGATTGTCATTTATGTAGATGATGGATTCCCAAACTATTTTTGGTGGTTCTGGACAAAAACGGCGGTGCAGCAATAGAGCACCTTCTGCCATGGATATAGAATGGCCTGCAACTGTGGCTGTGTACACAGTATACATTTAAAGCACACCTGAAGCACATTTTCTTCCTCAAAGAATTCTGGGAATTGGATCTCTGTGTGGGATGTGTGTGTGTGTGTGTGTGTGTGTGTGTGTGTGTGTGTGAACTACAGTGCCCAGAATCCTTTGAGGGAAAGAATGTACATCTTATAATTGGCATCCTTCTGTCTTGGGAGGCAATGGAGGAGTGTGCCTTTGACTGTAGAGACCGATACTGGAGAGACATGTTTTGTCGCAGCAGAGGCAGATGAAGGCATCCGGTTGTGCTACTGCAAATGCACCATGGCATTTCTTCTCTCTGCACTGCGCCCAGCGGTCATGCCTCCTCTGGTCACTGCTGTGGATACACAACTTGACTGCCTGTCTCCAGGCACTGCAGTTGTCTGCAAGGGATTCCCCCACGGAAGGGTTGATGTCGCCTTTGTATATACCTTTGTAACGTAGAGTTGATCTGCCAATAGGGCTGGTGACTGAAGCCAGCTCCTTGTAGAGCACATCCTTGGGGACCCCTCCATCTTCCATGCTGTGGACAAGACCAACCAAGCCAGCGTAGATGACGCTGAGACGTGGGTTTGGAAGAGCATATATACTTTAAAGGTATAAAAGTGTGTACACAGTCTGATATTCCTTTCGATGATGCTGGTGGGGGCAGACAGAATTGGCAAATCCTTTTGGGTGTTTAACACTGTCTGCTTACACAACTGTCCCCCTATTTTTTTAAAAAAATGTCATAAGGAATACTTTCATTTCTTTGTTACCCTTTCATCCTGCCCTTCTCACACACAGTGCCTTTCATGTTGCAGGTACAGCCCTGTTACCTGTCGTTGCCTTCCCCTTTGAAGATTTTTTCATAGATAAGCACTACGTCCTCCACACCTTGGCTAGAAGAGAGCAGCAGGTCCTCTTTTACGTGGGGCTGTCGGCCACCTGCCTTGGCTCAGGAGGAATAAGAGCAATCGTGTGCCCCTTGAGCGTTTATGACCTTGATGCATACAGAGAAAAGGAGCTTCTGTCGTTTTTCAACTGGTCAGTGCTTGCCGCTGTTGCAATTGGGGGAATAGTGGGGGGGGAGGAGAGGGTGTTGCTTTGAAAGATCTCGGTAGCTGAAGAAATATCCTGACACCAATGTTGTTGGACTCCAACTCCCATTAGCCTCAGTCAGCATGATCAGGGATCAGGGGTGATGGGAGTTGTAGTCCAACAACTTCTGCAGGGACACAGCCCATGTGTTTTAAACCTTTATTCCCTCCATTGTGCTTGAGATGCTCCTGTGGTGAGACTGCCCCACTGGAAGGGGTGGTTCTAAAATTTCCACTGAACAATTGTTGACAGGGATATTGGGTTGGCTGTTGAGCACTGGGGTTTTTGAGTGTTCAGCTTTGCATGAAAGTTGGCCCTTAAGTGCAACATCCCTGCTCAGAGGGTGCATACTTCTCAGTTACCAGATGCTAATGGCAAATGACTGGGGATGACCATCCTTTTCATATCCTTCTTGTAAGTTCCCAGAGGCACATGGCCATATTGGCTCCACTGTGTACCCAGCGTGCACCAGGTGGATTCTTGCATTCCTAGTACAGTGGAACCTCGGTTTGCGAACTTAATCCATTCCAGAAGTCCGTTCTTAAACCAAAACCGTTCTTAAACCGAGGCGCGCTTTCCCTAATGAGGCCTCCTGCTGCCGGTGTCCTTCCACTGTTCGGATTCCATTCTTAGACCGAGGTAAAGTTCTCAAACTGGGACACTATTTCCGCTTTTCCAGAGTTAGTAAACCGAATTGTTCTTAAACAGGACTGTTCTTAAACCGAGGTACTACTGTATATTCCCTTCTGGAAACATTCTGGAAAATCCAGGGAATACATTGTGGCTTACTAGCTTCTCCTAGGTCTCGTCTTGATCCCAGGGTAGTGCAAGGAGTCCAGAAACATCTGAAATGCCACAGTTTCCTCACAAGCAACTCACTCTGCTTTCTCAGAGCTGCCTTCTACCAGTGCAACATCAGAGAACATAGCAACATAACAGCTAATAATTCCACAGTTCTTGCAGGCCAAATTAATTATCATTTAAACAAGCAGATGTTACTGAAGAGGGATCATAACAGAGATGCATTGGCATAGAAAGATGTGGAAGAGCTGGCACAGTTGTAGCGGTTAGAGTGAGGACAGGGGTGGTCTCCCAACCCTACCTGGGGATGCCGGGGATTGAACTTGGGACCTTCTGCTTGCAAGGCAGATGCTCTTCCACTGAGCTATAGACCTTCACCAAGGGAAGGAAGAACCACCTTTGTTCTGGTGCAGCTCTGGGAAGGTGCGCATGAGGCAAGGCTACCATTGTTGTGTTAAGCGAGGATAGGGATGCGGGTGGCACTGTGGTCTAAACCAGTGAGCCTCTTGGGCTTGCCAGTCAGAAGGTCAGCGGTTCAAATCCCTGTGACGGGGTGAGCTCCTGTTGCTCTGTCCCAGCTCCTACCAACCTAGCAGTTCGAAAGCACACCAGTGCAAGTAGATAAATAGATACCACTCCGGCGGGAAGGTAAATGGCATTTCTGTGCACTCCGGTTTCCATCACAGTGTTCTGTTGCACCAGAAGCGGTTTAGTCAAGCTGGCCACATGACCCGGTAAGCTGTCTGTGGACAAACGCCAGCTCCCTTGGCCTGGAAGCAAGATGAGCGCCACAACTCCATAGTAACCTTTGACTGGACTTAACCATCCAGGGATCCTTTACATTTACCTCTTTTGTTTTTTTTACTAGTGGTTAGAGTGCTGGACTAAGTACAGTAGTTTCAAATCTTCCTCTCAGCCATTCAGCTCGGTCATATCTTCCCATCTAACCTACTTCACAGGGCTGTTGTGAGGGTAAAGTGAGATGGGAGTTGGGAAACCACATACATCGCCGTCAGCTCCTTAGAGAAAAGCTGGGACATAAATGTGAGAAATAATTTTATAGATATGAATGATCGCATTGTCGAACACTAGCTAACCTCTTTCTGGGTTAATAAATAGTACAGGGAGCCTAGCTGCAATGACTTACAAACTCTGAATAGCTCCATATAGATTTCCTGCAGAGGTCATAATAAATGCCTATTCCTCTGCATAGCTCTCATCTGCATTGATATGAAACACATACATTTTAGTTACCTCTGATTAAAATACTTTCCCAAAGGCGTTACCGTCTGCATGCCATTTTTTAAAAACAACAGCAGAGAGCCTTGTGGCACCACGAAGGCTCACAGATTTATTATAACAAAGAGACCAAGTCACAGGAACCCAATTACAAAGCATATTATTTTTGTAACTGGGTCCCCGAGACTTGGGCTTTCTGTTATTATAATTTGGGGGCCCCCTATTCTGTTTTCTTGTAACAAATTTATCGTGACATAAGTTTCATGGGCTACAGCTGAGTTTGTCAACACATGCACACATGGCTGGGGAGGGGTGGGAATTGTAAGCAGTGGAGTCAGATGAAAATTAAATTCAGAAAAGTACATATAGTGACAATTGCATGATTGAACTATGGCCATTCACAAAACAGTTGTTGGCCACACAGGTGTCCTGGCGTTGTCAAGTCAATTAATATCCATAGCGTAATTAAAATTGCGTATCTATGCTCACAAACAGCGCTGAACTTTTTTAATATTGATAATTAAATTATCAGTAGAAATATATTGGCTTTCTTCCATTGTGGGACAGTTTTCTAAGCATATTTTCAGTGCTTCCATAGCCACCCCTCTTCCCCAATTATATTGATATCTCCGTCTTTGGATTAAATCACAACATTCTTAAATATAGCAAGGTAGCAAGATGGTTTGGTTCCTCTGAGCAAATTCCTCCTCCTTGACCTACCTGAAGGAGAGAATAAGGAAGCAAAAAAATAAATAAATAATCCTTCCCTTTTGAAATAAATAAATAAATAAATAAAATTCCAGGTTTTAATCCTTAATTAGCAACATCATTTTGATTAAGTAAGACTCTGGAGAATTAAGACCAACCTGAGCGATAGCTCAAGAGAATTTATTGTACTGCAGTCCTAGTAATTCAGAGGAGGCTCCCCCCCCTTTTTTTCCTTTTTGTTTAATCAAAGTGACACTTTCTGGTGTTGATTACAAAGGGAAAGATTAATGCATATAAAATGTACCCTTGGGGTAAACCGAGCGGGGCGGTGCTTGGGGCTTTTGCTGGCAAAGGAAAGGCAGGCAATAAAAAGCTAATTTCTCCGGCAGTGTGTGGTTTGAAGAAAGGACATATGGCTCCGATCTTAAATCTAGCATAATGAAGTTTAGTCTTTGACCTCTTCATTGTAAGTGCACGTAATTATAGCTCAGGCGTTCTTTTTTACTTGATAGCCGGTCATAAGGATCTGTCTAATTTAGCTATATGCTTTGAGAAGATAATTCACTGGCAATGCAGGCCTTTACGTTGACTATCAATTCTGCATCCAGAGTGTTGTCTGCCTTTACGATCACCAAGTCAAGGAGAAAGGAGGCGATGAGGTATTGGCTGGTCCCCTCGCGTGCAGGCCTGCAGCTCAGACATAGGCTGCATCCACACCGCAGTTTGTTCCATTTCCCCAACACCTCTCTATCTGTTAATTTCTGCATTTTTATTTGAGCCAAAAGTCACTGTCAGAAAACTATGGGGGTGTAAGTGCATGTTTAGAGCTTATTTCTGTGTTACCCGATTCCATAAAAATCCATTGGCTGCTCCCTTAACCCAGAAAATTGCAGGGGTAAAGTGATGAAATTTTGGGTGGTAGATTGGCATGCAGCTCTTTCCTTCTGTTTTCGGGGGGTAGTAGTGGCATTATCCAATGATGTTCGTTGTTGTGCCACACCATGCTCAGTGATGCGAATGAAATTGGGCACGACATGCTGGTATAGGAAACTCCCCATTTACGCAGGGGTTACGTTCCGAGGCACTGTGTGTTTACGTGAAATCGTGTATATTTGAAGCACAATTGGAAAAGCCTGAAACACTCTCTAAACCTTTGGAAACCTTGGAAGACCCTTTTAAAAACCAGCAGCACTTAAAAAGGTAAAGGCCTGAATATCGGTCAAATCCCCAGAGTTCCATAGCACAAAAAGTGCTGAAATGTGAAAGCAATGTTGGAAAACAGGATAGAAGCACTAGCATTATAATCAGGGGGGAAACTATGCAATATTCTCCTAGTCTGAATGCACCCATAGGCTACGTGCAGCTTAGAAGCTTAAAACGCAGTGAGATTGTATTTGTCTGCCACCTTTCACATTGCATTTGCGGAGAGGAGCCAGGGATGGCTTCACCTGATGTGCATTACCTGTTTGGCTTCCCTGCACCTGCAACCCCCTTCAGATACCTGTTCATGAAGTTGTTGTTGTCTGAGCATGTGTAATGGCTGTCTCAAATGACACGCCTCAGTTTAGCTGAAAAGCGAAAATTGTAATAGTAAAATAAATAAAAAACAGTCTTTTGAATTGGCAAGCACATTGCTAAATTAATGCTTATGTAAACTGAAGGTGCTAAGCATAATCTTAAAGGGGAGTTTCTCCCTTTTCTCTCTCTGAAAAAGAAAGCTGCACCCCCCCCCCCTTTTTTAAAGAATTGCTGAGTCATAGTTGCTGGATCAAGGATTCCAACCACTTGGAGCAAACCTTGGGCTTTGAATCCTATATCATTGTCTTCAGGTTAATTTTTAGCTGTTGGAAGTCTTGCTTGGCAGTGCCATACTTATATATTGTTGAAAAGGTTTTTAACCCACCCTTCAACTGAGAAGTCTCCTGGTCTGGCTTATGAATGGCCAATAAAAACAAGTCAGTCCCTGCTCTTAGGCTAGCAATCTTAAAGACACAATGAAAGAACTAAGCAGCATTATAAGTAATTGGTCCAATACAGCATTCCTTGTTCTTCTCCCTGTTCAGTAGTAAGAAACTATGTAGCTGCCACACTCCTTGACAGCAGTCTCGGCAGATATATGGAATGCGTGAAAATTGTATGATTTCTGTAGAGTTCTGTTGATTTTGTTTTTTAATGCCTCCCGGTTTTCCCTTCTTTTTAGCTCATGTCCTATGTTTGCACTCCTTCTGTGAACTATGATACATTAGGTAAAGGGATCCCTGGCGGTTAGGTCTAGTCGTGGACGACTCTGGGGTTGCGGCGCCGAGGGAGCCGGCGTACAGCTTCCAGGTCATGTGGCCAGCATGACTAAGCCACTTCTGGTGAACCAGAGCAGCGCACGGAAACACCGTTTACCTTCCCGCCGTAGCGGAACCTATTTATCTTGCACATTGACATGCTTTCGAACTGCTAGGTTGGCAGGAGCAGGGACCAAGCAACGGGAGCGCACCCCGTCACGGGGATTCAAACCGTCAACCTTCTGATCAGCAAGCCCTAGGCTCTGCGGTTGAACCCACAGCGCCACCTGCGTCCCCATGATGCATTAGTTACCTATATTATTTATATTTACTTTCCATCAAAATGTAATTCACTCGATTATGTTTTATTGTTTTCTAAACTATGGGGGAAATTGATAGAGAGTATTTTTAAAGGCAAAACAAAACAGTAAGGGTGAAATTAGATATTCTGAAAAACACAGGGATGTAATTGAAGGCAGTGGTCCTCTGCCCAGTACTGCCTTCTCTCACCTGTAACATGGGGTAGTGATATTGATATAGGGTGGAATTCATATTTTCTGTTCCAGTCATTTTTTCTGTGCAAGCATCCTAGACGGAACAATACCCCCCTTTGCTCCCCGTGCATGCTGTCCTGGGGGTTCCCCTGACCCCTTTACCCAATTTGGGGGGTGCAGTAGGCACATGAGTGGAGGAGAGGGAGGAACGCCCTCTTGCACAAGCAGAAGTCCTTCTGCAGGGCTTCTCCTGATAGAACTGGTTGGGTCAATCTCACCCGTAGGCCCCTTGGAATTACTGAATCTAAGTTAGTCATGCCCATCAGCTTCAGTGGGTTTGCTCTGAGAAGGACTAATGTTGAATACCACCCATCACAACAAATTGGATGGATCAAAGAAAGTACCCTCAGAACCATTTTTTTCCATTGAAGCATAGAAGTACAAATGCAAATAGAAGAGATTTAAATCAGGTAACTAAAGTACTTTAGACCATTAGGAAAACCAAATTTATTGTTGTGCAGTGGAGAGGGAGACTCCTATGTATTGGTTGCATCTATGATAAAATCTCATCAAACAGCATGGAATTTTTCAGGATCCTCCAAGCCTATGGCAACATGTAATTTATGAGTTGCTTTTTCAGCTAGCACTGAACTCCATATATTTTATACCACAACGAGAGCTGCAAGTCCCGTAAGGTTTTCCATTTTCCCATAATTTTAATGTATGTAATTCATTGTCCCGAGTTCTGGTGATGGCCACCAGCATAGTTTGCTTTGAACTGGTTGTGTGTGAAGAGATTTTTCATCTTAAGGGCCACATTCCCTCGTAGAGAACTTTCTGGGAGCCATGTTCCAGTGATGAGCAGGGCCAGAGGCAAGAGTAGACAGGGATGTGACTCTCAGTTTTCGTACGGTTGGTTACATTTCATCCAATCAAAACTAATAGGTTTCTACACTCGCAGGGTGATCGTTAAACTACATATTTTCTCAGAGTAGTCCATTGAACTGAATGGACATGACTTAGACTGTGTTGTTGTTGTTGTTCAGTCGTTCAGTCGTGTCCGACTCTTCGTGACCCCATGGACCAGAGCACGCCAGGCACGCCTATCCTTCACTGCCTCCCGCAGTTTGGCCAAACTCATGTTAGTAGCTTCAAGAACACTGTCCAACCATCTCATCCTCTGTTGTCCCCTTCTCCTTGTGCCCTCCATCTTTCCCAACATCAGGGTCTTTTCCAGGGAGTCTTCTCTTCTCATGAGGTGGCCAAAGTACTGGAGCCTCAACTTCAGGATCTGTCCTTCTAGTGAGCACTCAGGGCTGATTTCTTTAAGAATGGATAGGTTTGATCTTTTTGCAGTCCATGGGACTCTCAAGAGTCTCCTCCAGCACCATAATTCAAAAGCATCAATTCTTCGGCGATCAGCCTTCCTGATGGTCCAGCTCTCACTTCCGTACATTACTACTGGAAAAACCATAGCTTTAACTTTGACACCCCTGTCTACTGTGCACTCACGTTTCCAAAACGCATATGTATCCTGCGCTTTGTTGCAGAATACTTTTGTTTGCTGCGTTGATCTTCAAACCAGTTTCCTGACAGTAGCTTGCCTTGACGCCATTATCCCGGAAGTCCCCAGATGCTTTTTTCGGTCTGTAAACCATTCCTAGTTCATCTCTAGTCAAGGTGCGGTGTTCCCCCTGGGGTAAACAGAAACAAATGAAGCCAGGCTGGTGTGAACAGCTAAGTTTGGGAAAGGCTGTGAAATGCACCGGAAAAACAACCTCGCTGCACTCTGATGGGGGACGCAACCTGAGTCGTGTTCATTCATTTCAGTTGGTCTATTCTGCGTAAACTGCGGTTGACTACCACCAACCCACATCTGGGAAAGTGGGAGGCACATCCCTTCTATTATTTCACATTTGTGGGGAGGGGAAGATGTGCAGAAAAGAGGGTGCCTCTTTTCTGACATTATGTGCGGGTGGGTGTAATGTCTTATTCTCTCTTAAATTACCCCCTGGTGACAATGTATTTACCGGTATTTATTTATTTATTGGGTTTATATTCCCCCCTTTTTTCTCCAAGGGTCTCAAATGACTCCCACCCTCCTCATTTAATCCCCACAAAAACCCTGTGAGGTAGATTAGGCGGAGAGGGTGTAACTGGCTCAAGGTCACCCTCACAGCCAAGTGGGGATTTGAACCCGACCCTCCATGTCCTAGTCCAGTGCTCTGACCACGGCACCACAATGGCTCTAAATTGAGTATGCAATATATTCTCTTCATTTCTGTGAGCGAAGTCGGAACTGTTACTCCTCCTTGTTCCTTGTGGCAAACTTGAGCCACCTTCAAGCCAAACGAGGTAAGCTCACATGGCTTATTTTCAATACAAATTTGTGCCTCTGTGTACGTGTGCTTAATGGGAGCCGAAATGGTCCCAAGTAAATAAACAGCGTTGAAATTTTCAGAGCTTTCGGTGGTGACCTTGGGAAAACTCAGTTTCCTGGTGCTCCCGACATTTTGCTGCCACCCCTGACAGCCGCCAAAGGGTTCTCGGTAGTGTTACATTTACTCAAATTGGATCTGTCATTGTTTTCTCCCCCTTTGGCTGCTTGCTGTCTGTATTCCACCAGGCTCTCTGTGCGGATGTTCTACTCTGCTCTGACTCATCCGCTGTCATTCTTTGCTATAACAAGATGAAAGATGATTTTGCTCAAAGTTAAAGCCAACCTGGGGATTCTTATGGTCTCTCTGGGCTTCCAACTTGTAAAGGTTCTGCCCTGACCTTTGGAGTCCTTAAATAACTCTTGATCTTAAATTACTAGGTGGGGGGGGGAAGCTTCAGAATTATGGCTGTCAGTATGATTAAAGAAATTTTAGTTGATTAATTGTATGAATTTTAATTGACTGATTATTGGATGAACTTCCATAGGAACAAAAAGATAGTTCTGGAGGAAGGGAAGCTTACTTTCTTTGTAGCTTGACGTCTGTGTCAGAGATGCTAAGAGGCATTCTCTTCTGTGTGGAGGAAAAGGGAATGCCTCTTCTTTAGGTGGCAACTGTCACAATTCTTGAATTTAAACACTTAAAAAAAAAAAAGCACCAGTGCCTGATTTTTTAAAACTGGGGCACCTGGAGAGCCAGTGTGGTGTAGTGGTAAGAGTGGTAGACTTGTAATCTGGTGAACCGGGTTCATGTCTCCGCTCTTCCACATACAGCTGCTGGGTGTGCACCACTGCAGCCAGTGTGGTGTAGTGGTAAGAGTGGTAGACTTGTAATCTGGTGAACCGGGTTCGCGTCTCCGCTCCTCTACATGCAGCTGCTGGGTGACCTTGGGCTAGTCACACTTCTCTGAAGTCTCTCAGCCCCACTCACCTCACAGAGTGTTTGTTGTGGGGGAGGAAGGGAAAGGAGAATGTTAGCCACTTTGAGACTCCTTCAGGTAGTGATAAAGCGGGATATCAAATCCAAACTCCTCCTCTTCTTCTTCTTCTTCTTCTTCTTCTTCTTCTTCTTCTTCTTCTTCTTCACTGGTTGATTGACTAAAAATTGCAGCAGATCAGCATATTTTCCTCTAATAGCGAACTCTGGTGGTTGGGCATCTGACTGTTTGGATGGGAAAATATCCTCCACAAAATGGTAGGAGCTTCTACATACTTGAGAGATTCATGAGATACATAGAAATAAATAAATCTATCTATCATCCATCTATCTGTTAATTTTAAAAATATATTTCTTTTGTAGGTTCTCCCTTTTTCATTGCATCTGCACCCCATATCGCCTGCATGATTTCGAACAATGAAGGCAGATGAATGTCAGAGAGTAGGGGACAGTTTGCTCTGTTTTTAAAGTGTTGAGATGAATTCTAAATTTGTTGTTGTTGTTGTTGTTCAGTCGTTCAGTCATGTCCGACTCTTCGTGACCCCATGGACCAGAGCACGCCAGGCATGCCTATCTTTCACTGCCTCCTGCAGTTTGGCCAAACTCATGCTAGTCGCTTTGAGAACTCTGTCCAACCGTCTCATCCTCTGTCGTCCCCTTCTCCTTGTGCCCTCCATCTTTCCCAACATCAGGGTCTTTTCTAGGGATTCTTCTCTTCTCATGAGGTGGCCAAAGTACTGGAGCCTCAACTTCAGGATCTGTCCTTCTAGTGAGCACTCAGGGCTGATTTCTTTAAGAATGGATAGGTTTGATCTTCTTGCAGTCCATGGGACTCTCAAGAGTCTCCTCCAGCACCATAATTAGTAGGATCATCTTATAATGTAGTGGGTGTTGCAGTTACTGTTATCATCCTTATCATTACTGTAAAATGAATGCTGCAGTGGATTAGAAACTGCAATAGATTATGCTATTAGTTTGGGGTTTTTTATTGTGTGATTTGGTGATGCCAATAAATATTTGACTTCAGTGCACATGGAATTATTTTCTTCAACGCTTCTGTGACTCTTTGGCCAAACCATTCAGTTTCTTGGTTATAAACAGAGAGGATACATGAAAACAGCCATCCAGGGAAGGGAACCCAGAGGCACTTATTAATGTCCATGCACACACAAAAATGGAGTACACTTATAAGGTCTTGAAATAACAAAATTCTGTCTGAGCTTCTACGATGGACTTTGTTAATTAACGGGAGTATTTGGTGTAGCTTGGGACTTTTAAATAAGGAAAGGAAGGCACAGGGCATTACCAGCAATGGACCTGATTTCCCCCCAAAACTATAGTCCAGAAAGAATGTAATTTTTAAACAAACTGGTATCTTCTAATGAATAGTGGTTCTTCTTCACATCCCTCCAAAAATGACTCTTGCGGGCATGTCTTTTCTTTTCATTTCTCCTGTAGGTTTTATTGGCTGGAAAATTTAAGTTCTGCCATTGTCTTGGTCATCATTTCATACATCCAGCAGTCGGTAGCCAAAAACCTTGGCTTTCTTATCCCCTTTGTGTCTGTCCTGATGGCTCTGATCACCATCCATATGGCGCGCAGTGAAATGATTTACCAGCCTCCAAAAGGTAAGCCATTAAATCATGTGAAGAATCCTTGGTGGTGGTGGTTAAATTTGGGGCGCGGGAAAGAAAGAAAATCTTCGAAGTTCTAAAAATTGCTGGTTTGAATCTATTTAATTTGTACTCAGGGGTGTCCAAAAGCATATATTCCAGTGTGATATATTATTGCCAGGGTATGTATTGCAGTCTGGCATATCAAGGGCACCTGGGATAGTCCCGAAGGCCCTGAGTATCGCCAATAGCTTAAGATGGCCATGTATCTACATTACAGTCCTGTGTTTGAAGGGCAGTCTGTCGGTTTGCATTTACTTGGTGCAGAAAGCATTGATCTGATGTATAGATATCTTTCCTATTCTAATTAATTCAAGAGGGTTCTGGAAGCTTCTTTCTGTGTGAAAGAAAGAAGCAGAAGGTTCATGATGTTTGGGTTATTCCTTCAGAGAAGCTGAGTACTGCTGGCTTAAACTGGTTTTGTTATATCTTCAGTCAAGGTCTTGCTGACTATAAAAGTAAGGCCAGAAGGAGCCTCTGTTTCACTTTCTCTTTCGATCTCTTTTCCTTCTGATGTGGTGTTCTGTACAAAGTATGCTTAGTGTTAATGTTTAGACTTATTTTAAGTTATTGCAAATTTAAGTTAAGTCTGCTGCAACTGGATTTCTTATGGACAGTGCCAATCCTGAATGTATTGGATTTGTGACCATTATGCTCATTTGCCTTCAGTAGCAGTAAAGCTCTGCTGGATGAAATACTAATTGCCTCTGGTCTATTTTGGAGGGAATCCTGCAATGTGTTTAAGTTTTTACTCTGCTAACTATACATTGGAGTTCTGCTCTGGCTCAATATTGAGTAGAATTTCACAACACAGTCTGGCCCAAGTCCAGTTCAAAGATAAAGAAACCTAACAATGGAGGGAGGACATGGACAATTGACTAAGTAGGGCCACAGGCCACCTAGTCACAGTGTGACAATACATTCTGGACTTCCGACCAGTCACTCTGGTGGTGTCATCAATGGAAGCAGGGCTGGTTCAAGACATTTTGCTGCCTGAGGCGAAGGATAAGATGGCACCCTCCCATAAGGCGTGTACAGAAGCCAATTTGAATGGCAGTTGAACCTTATTCTGATACTGGTGAAAGGAGAATATCTTCACTGTCCTTCTGGGCAGTAGGCTAGGGTAGGGGTATCAGGCACTCACTGTTCTGTCCCTTCCCCGCACCTCAGCAGCCTCAGCCTCAATATTGTAGGGCCGGCCTTGAGTGAAAGTGGTGCTGGACTGACCAGGTTCATTACCAGACTGCTTCCAATCCATTTAATATCATTATATCTGCCTTTACCTTTTGGATGCTTTTGCTGTTTGCATACTGGGGTGACAGAGAAGGCAGTAAGAACTTCTATGGCAGAACAGGCCCTTAAGTCTGTGTATTGTGTTGTTTTGACTGTCGGCAAGTATGCTAATGTCTTGGCGTTCTTCCCCATATTTGCTTAAAAATAAATCTTGTCAATTTCTGTTAATTTCTCAAGACAGCAAGTAGGGTATATCTTGGCCACTAAGAACAGGACAAGAATTTCTTGAGAAAACACCACTCTTTCTTCCCACCCACCCCCCACCCCTTGGTTACCTTCAATCTGGTATTTTGTTATATACAGTATAGCAGATGAAATGAGCAGTTTCAATTCTGCTACTAACAAAGGCGCCTGTGTTCCTTACAGCCAGAATAGGGCATATAGGAAAGAGATACTGGAGGTTTATTGTGGCAAACAAACAGTGCTGTGCCAAAAAAAGAAAAGAAAATCAAAATAAATCTTGCACATTTTATTTCAACCATTCTTCATAAGCTTATGAGAACAGAGATTGCTTTGGAAAAATTATGAAAGAGGGGAGCAAATTTCTGTGCAACTTTCATAGGCAAGTATGGCTGCCTTCACCCTTAGAAACACTCTGAGTGGACGAGTGGGAGTGACATGTGCAGTTGCTTACCACAATGCCTGTTATGTACTGAGCTGAATCCTAGAACAATAGGATCCAGAATGCAGCAGCCTGATTGGTCCGAGAACAATAGGGTCCAGAATGCAGCAGTCTGATTAGTCCGCAGGAGCCACCCAATCCAACTCCAGGTGGAAGTGAATCAGTGACCTGATTGGCCTGCAGGAGCAGCCAATCAGGCTCCTGGAGGAAGTGAATCCGCAACCTGATTGGCCTACAGGAGTAGCCCGGAATTAGCCAATCACGTGGGGCCCATTGTCTAAATAATGTATATATAGCAGATGTTTTGGGGAAAGACTCATTCCTTGCTACCATGAGCTGAATAAAGAGCATGAAATTCACACTTGACTCCGAGTATATTTCAATGCCTATGGCCAAACCTCACATCTGTAGCCAATAAAGTTGTGGCCTTATTTGATCCCAAACCAATATGCCGCGTGTTGTCTACTTATTTTCACCTTAGGGAACAGGGTGGTCACAGGGCCTCGATGCACAAATGGTAATAATAGTGCATCTTTTAAAATGAGTTGTTTAAGATCAGCCTGCGGATTTGTATCGGCATTGGGATTTATGTTTCCTAGGTATGCATTCAACACTACTTCCTCTAGATTGCACAAGTCTTCATTTTCGCTGCAGTTTGGTTTGCACTTTTTTGTTGTTGCTGGGATTCTTCTCCTGCTTCACTGTTTCCCTTTTAGGATGCAGCTAGAGTGCTGCATGGCTAGTTCCTGTCCCCCCTCTCCTTAATAGCTGAGTTTATAACCTTATTTTGGCTTCTTCCAATCAGATGAGTCGTCTGGAATTCTTCCCCCCAAGTCAATAATTCAAGTCCATAGGTGACCTTAAAGAAATGATTGCATTTTATTTTAAGGTAGCTTTACTCTCCCTTTCCAAATGTGGGCCATGCATATGTCAAGCAGGGATTTCATTTGCATTTCTTCACCTAGCTATAATTTTGACAATTGGCAGTTGACCAAAGATTGGGAGAAGGGGAGGGAAATCATCTAGAGAGCCATGTAGACTTTTTAAGAACCGCAATTAAGTAATATAGATTAGTTCAAGGTCAGAGGAATAGAATACTGGAGCCAAGATTTTCCAGGAGAAAGAGCAAGAAGAGAGGACTATCTCTTGCAAAACATTTTAATCTGCTCCTGTAGTGTAGCCACCAACGTCCAACAACTGAGTGTATATTTGGGTAGGTATGTTTTACACATATATACTTGCTACTCCAGATCCAACTCCAATTTATATATGGAGCTATAAAGGTAAAGGTAAAAGACCCCTGGATGGTTAAGTTCAGTCAAAGGCGACTATGGGGTTGTGGTGCTCATCTCGCTTTCAGGCCAAGGGAGCCAGCGTTTGTCCACAGACAGCTTTCTGGGTCATGTGGCTAGCATGACTAAACCACTTCTGGCACAACGGGACATCGTGACGGAAACCAGAGCGCACAGAAACACCGTATACCTTCCCGCTGCAGTGGTAGCTATTTATCTACTCGGACTGGCGTGCTTTCAAACTGCTAGGTTGGCAGGAGCTGGCACAGAGCAATGGGAGCTCAACCCATCGCACAAATTCGAACCGCCAACCTTCCAATCTGCAAGCCCAAGAGACCCAGTGGTTTAGACCATAGCACCACTATTCGTACAATTCTTTGCAAGGGTTTGTTAAGGGTCCTTGGTGTTTTCAGGAGACCTCAGTTCCTTCCCAGAGCTGCAACCTCAGAAAATGTGATAATTTCCCCAGGGGGTTGGGTGAGATGACCCTCAGGGGTCCTTCCAACTCTACAATTCAATGATTCAATGACTCTGTTGTGGTTCATTGCTTTCTCTCACTTTTCCATAGGTAATGGCCTGTTGACAGTCTGTGGCGTCGTTGCTAATGCACTGAGAGTATGCTGTGTAAAATGCCGCTACTTCAGTGGGGATGTCACAAACTGGCTAGACCATGCCAAGGAGAACTACGGTGGCCAGTACAGCGAAACTCAAGTGGAAAGCACAAAATTGCTTGTCCGTCTCTTCCCTTTCATTGCCTTCCAAATCCTCTATAGGATATGTGTTGTACAGGTAAGCATATGGCTCCTCGTAGTTCCAAATCCATTTCTCGAAATACAATCCCAGAGCAGGCAGAGATTTATAATACAATGCACACCCTCCAACACGTCGCAATGAAAATTGGGAATGCCAGCTTCCAGGGCCTGACTTCTGTATGAGTCACATGACCCACATGAGATCGCAACCACTCCCAAAAATTTTTTTCCAGGCATGGCACCCAAAAACATGTGTTTTGGGGTGCCACATGAGATTGTGGCCCGGAAAAAGCATTTTTTTCTGGGGTGAGATCATGGCATGGAATTGTGATACCCCAAATGGCCGCCATTCTCTTGTGGGGGGAAAATTAGATTTCCCTCTTTTTCCAGGGCAGTTGAGGGGTATAACGGCCACTATAGGTCATTGTACCACAGGATCCTGTCGTATTTCAACGCTGTGTCTGATTCAATCTAAAACTACTTTCATAAATTTGAAAGGTGACCACTCACAGCCTTGTAATTTTGAAAGCGGGCAATGGCTGTGGTTCTACCAGGTACTATCCTTGCAGGCTCTTTGGAGATGCGGCTGGGGCTATGCAGCAGCAGATTCTAAAGTACTTGGAAGTATCTTGGAACTGAATTGTTCAGTGCCCTCTGCAGGGCAATATGGTTATAGGAAAAAAAGAGGGAATGAAATAATCAAGAGGTTGGAGCGCATCTTCCCGGTGAGGAAAGGCGAAAATGCTTGCAGCTTTTTAGTACAGAAAAACAAAAGCAAAGACTGAGATGATTTCTGGTTTGTAGGATTATGGCTGGCGATAGAGAAAGGGTCCTCCATTCCTAATTCTAGAATTTGGGGTCCTACACTGAGGCAGCCTGGCAGTGACTTCAGAACTGAGAAAAGGATGTTCTTCACACAGTGCATAATCTGAATTTATAGAATTCGCTTTAATGGAAGGAGGAGACAGCCCCTTGCTTTGGCGATCCTTACAAAAAAATAAAAAATAAATCGTGCCCGCTTCAACCATAGCCTTCTCATTTCTCCTATATCAACCTAGAATAAAACATCCACCTTTTAAAATGGGCATGGGCAAAACTGAGAGAACTGTTCCCCCTATAAACAGAAGCCGATTGTGCCAACAAGCAAATGTTATGGTCTTTCCCCCCTTTTGACGTAGATACCGTCAGGATATTATCTGCAGGCAATGAATTCAAATTTGAATCTGAATGGGTTTCTCTTGCCAGTAGCAGCCATGAATGTGATAAGCATCCTGCCCTTCTTAATTCTGGCTCCTGTGCTGGAGTGTCTCAACACTTGTCTCTTTAGTCCTGAAACAAGTGGACGATTCCCTGCAGTCTGTATTGGTGAGTACTAATATACGCTAATTTTCATGTGCAAGAGCTATTGGTTTTGTGTTTCTTGGCAGCCAAACAGTATTTGTAAATTTAATGAATTGTTTTGAGGTAGTGCGGAGGATCTGTTAACGAAAACGCTTTGGTATAATTGATCGTGGCTTCATTGATTCTTACCTTTCCTTGACAGTATATCTGTAAGGTGCTGCCTTCATTATTAAGCACGTCTTCAGTACCTGAGCAATGTGCGGTTTTACGCTGGCAAAACATTGCGGTTATTTTGTTCATTGCATTTTGCAGCTTTTCTTTCCTCTAAGGAGATCCTAAGCAGCTTGTACCTTCACAACAATCCTTGCAAGGTAGGCTAGGCTGAGAGATGTCCCAAGCCATCCAGCAAACTCACAGCTGAGCAGAGAAGTACGGGGGTGGGGGGGAACATCATCTGAAAAGGGACCCATTAACACATTTCAGGAAAGCAGAATTGGCATCAGAGGTCAGACTTTCCTAGAATACATTGGCAACCCTATCTTCCATCCTATCAGTCCCAATGGGCACCAGTCAACAATCCTGTTCAAGCATAGTGTAGACAAAATGGGTGAGGAGGTGATTGCCACCCCATACCTCCCCATCATTTCTGATAAGAGCAGCCCAATAGTGAAATGGGCTCCCTTTGAAGGTGGTGGACTCTCCTTCATGGAAGGTTTATAAACAGAGGTTGGGCCGCCATCTGTCTGAGATTCTTTACCTGCAATTCCTGCATTGCAGAGGGTTAGACTAGATGACTTTGGGGTCCCTTCCAACTCTGTGATTCTATGGATTCAATGATTCACCAAACCGTTTGTTGATCTCTTCTTCACACAGCCGGCTGCTCCACCAGGGAGCAAATGTGTGTTTTGGATTGGAAACTATGGGTGGTTGCCGGGGAGGGGGTGGGGTTGTTCTCAAAAAAATATGCTTGCACTGCCTCCCCAGCACTACCATGTCATCCACTGAAAGACAATTGATCCTACTCCAAAGGGCATGACAGTCTTTTGCATGTAATTTTCACATTAAGACCTTGCCTAAAGCGCCGAATATATTTGCTCCAATTTGGAACCTTCTGAATATTTAGGCACAGCTGTGTGCTTTGGGAGTGAGAATAGGATTCTATTTGTGGCCTGCTTCCTAGTCTTCAACTGCGCTGTTGACCAAGGTTGTTACACGAAAGAATCCTCATCCCATTCTGTTGAGTTATGAAGGAGAAGTATGGAGGGGAAAGCGATAATTCGGCAAATTTCAATTGAAGCAATGTTCTGTTGAACTGGAGGTGGGGGAAATGCCTCCAATACAGGTGCAATCAAACGCCTATGCATAGTATAGGGTAGTGGCAAAGGCACCCAAGTCCCTGGTTCAAATCCTGCTGCTGCTGCATGATCACAAGGTGACCCTTGGGACAAAGACTCAGTTTCAATTTCCACCAGCACTGTCTGCAATTTGAGGATAACCTTGACCTGACTTACAGGTAGGGATGGGAGATAAATTCACTTTGAATTTTAATAGGAACTTACCTAACTCTGACTTCTGAAAACATTGCCCACACTTCTGCTCACCCCACTGCTTTCTCCCAGGGAAAATCCGCTCTTTGCTGCTGACTCGGAACAATAACAAGAGCAGCAGCAAAAGCAACAATTTATTCATTGTACCCCGCTCATCTGACTGTGTTGCCCCAGCCACTCCGAGCAGCCCTGATGAGCGGACATCAGTCATTTTTTTTACATGGGTTGATATTTGCTCCGATCCAGCGGTAAAGAGTAAGGGAAGTGGCAGGGCAAACAGGAAAATGCTTGGACCCATGCATGGAGAGCACGGGACAAGCGGTAAACCTCAAGGACCCATGCTTTCTATGTGTGCGACATGCAGAAGTGTAGATGAGCCCTTAGGCTGGAATCAAGGTGCTGATTCTGGTATATAAATCCCTATACAACCTGGAGCCTGCATACCTGAAAGATCATCTCACCCCTTATATACCCAGCTGATCACTGCATTCTGCAGGTGAGACCCTCCTGCAATGCTGGAGGGCCCACTGTTCACAATGTAGGAATTGGGCTTACAGTGGAATTCTCTCCTCTTGAATATTAGATAGGCACCATCTCTGTTGACTTTTCGGCCACCTACTGTGAAGATCTTCCTCTTCCAGCAAGCTTTTAAGCAGAGATCTTCACCAGTCTGCATCTGTGCTGCAATTGTTTTTAAAATGCCTTGTCATTTGTGTGTTTGCCACCCTGGTCTCCTTTGGAAGGAAGTGTGGGACAGAAATTTAAGAAAGAGAACCATACCTATCAAATAAGATGAGCCTTCCAAGCACTGGTTTGGACCATGAACTTTCATCCTTGCATTGTCTGACCTATCTCTATAATGGGTTGAGGTTTCCAACAAAAGGGATTCCTTTTGGCCCCTTCCGACTTCAGTGCTAATATTCAGTGAACACAGGGAAGAGATGCGAATTTCCTCATTTCTGCCTGAATTTAACAACTGATCTGCTCGTCCAATTTGAAACTCTTCCCATCCTGCCTTGCAGTTTAAAACAGACATGCACACTTAGGAATTGATGTTTCCTGTTCTCCTAGCATTTAATTCAGGACCCCAATTGCATGTGGTGCAGCCAGTGCCAAAAGACAGGAAGTATTAATGGGACTAGAATTGGACTAATTAAGTTTGTTGTAAAGCTTTGTGCAAAGTAGAAGCACATGAAACAGAAGGTGGCAATTCTTGGGATTTTAAAATAAAACAGTTTCTCCACTGAACCATAGGAAAGAACGTTCAGATAGCAATGATGGTGGTTCTCCAAGTTGCGGCTTGGAAGTTCTGAAGTCTTATGATGCTGCAAAAGTTTGGAAGGTTAAGCATTTCAAAAGCTATCTGGCGTGGCACCGCAAAAGCTTTTTATAAAAGAATGTCTGGGAGGTTGAAGTTAATGGGCATAGGAAGAGAAGCTATCCCTGGAATGCTTCCTTTGGTATGTTAAGTGGAAGAATCTGGGGAAAGTTGTGGACCTTCAAGAGAAGATGTGATGCTCTGTCAAGCTGTCGTGGCTCAGATGGAAGGAATCTGGTCCTACCACCCTATCTGGGTTATGTTACTGCAGGAGTGAGGAACCTTTCTTCCCTTCAAGGGCCACAGTCCTTATTGGGGAGCCCCATACATGTGGTGGGTGGAGCCAGAGGAGAATGTGGGTGGGGCAATGGATGTGTACAACTGGCAAGTATCTAGGTTATGCTACTGCAGGAGTGAGGAACCTTTCTTCCCTTCAAGGGCCACAGTCCTTATTGGGGAGCCCCATACATGTGGTGGGTGGAGCCAGAGGAGAATGTGGGTGGGGCAATGGATGTGTACAACTGGCAAGTATGTGTGTACACATACTTGCACACACCTCTGTCTCTACCTTCCAGTCAGGCAAAAGCCCCCACGGAGGGTCAGGGGTAGATCTACTATGAAACTAATGAAGCCTAAGCTTCCAGACCCTCCAAGTGTCCCTATTTTCCAGGGACAGTCCCAAATTTACAGAAGCCATCCTGGTTTCTGATTTGAGCCTAGAATGTCCCACTTTTCCTTACATTGGCCCTATTTTCATCAGAGAAACATTGGAGGGTATGGAAGTGACCCCTGGGCCAAGGAAATATGTAACTGTACAACCTTTAGAAGACATCTAAAGGCATCCCTATATGAGGAGGTGTTTAATGTTTAATGTTTTATTATGTTTTTGTATATGTTTGTGGCTGGGTATGCAGATGGGTATTATTATTTTATTTTATTTTATTTTATTTTATTATTAATTTATTTAGGACATCCCTATGAGCTTCAGCGCCTCTACTCCCAGAGGGGTCCTGGAAGCTACTTTAATCCCCGTCCCAGCTCCTCTTTCTGTAAAGAAAATTATGAAGATTGCTAATAATAATAATAGTAATAGTAATAATAATAATAAATAATCAATTGTTAATTGTGTCCTCTGACTGAATATGGAATAATAGATGCAAGAAAATAACTACAAGCTGTATCGTTTTGTATTTGTTATCAATTGTTAGACAGATAGATACAGGGCTTTTTTTCTAGAAAAAAAGTTGCCAGAACTAGTTGACCCTTTTTTTTACCGGAGAGCCCTAAAAAAAAACCTTCTCTTCTTACGCCTCCACTGAGCCACACCAATCATGCCACTCAGTCTCTTTCGTGCAGCCCCAAGTGCCGTGCCACCATTCCGCAATGCTGCAGAGGTGCTGAAACGCATCATAGTGGTGCCGGAACTCAGTTCCATTGAGTTCTGGATGAAAAAAAAAGTCATAGATAGGTAGATAGGCAGGTGAAGGTCAGAGGGTGTTTAGCCATGGAGATGTGATGTTTGGGACACAACCAGAAATGAGGCCCCACTCCTGCTAGCCATGGGTGGCCTACATGCAAGTAGACATGTGACTAGGGTTGCCCTGTTTGATGAGAAATGACCTCCTTTTGCAGGCTGAAAATCAAGGATTGCAGAAATTCAGTTCTGCGTTTCTAATATTTATCAGAGTACAAAATGGAGTGTGTTCATTGTCTTCCTGTATATCAGGTGCAATTCCAAAAGCAAGGTATAGTTTTATAAATGATTCTGTGCCTGCTTTGTGCCTTTTTGTACCCAGTTGTAGGTTACGCATCTGCCACCCTTTCTGTGATGGTTGCTGGGTTTTTAGAGGTACACAGGAAGCATTTCCCTTTGGTGGAACAGACTCTTTCAGGCAAAGTTCTCCTCGTCTCCTCCATGCCGTGCATCCATCTGGCCCCACAATACATCTTCCTTGGCTTGGCAGAAGCTCTGGTGACTCCCACCTGTAAGGAGACTCTTTTGTTTCGTTTCCTAGCCTAAAAAGCAACCGGCTTCAGCACAGAATGACATCTGTTTGAACAGGGACTGCCAAAACACCTTCCGTCGCAATCTTCGCCCCTGGCGCTGTTCCACAGCCTCTCTGAGCAGTCTCATTCATCACTGGCATGGAAACAGTTTAATTTGTCATTCTTGTGGTTGCTGCTCGCCGAACAAGTGTTCTTTGCGGTCATGAGAAAATCCTTCATTTACTACCCCCAGTGGGACTTTCCATCCATTTAGAAAAAGGCAGGACCTCCCATGCTAGAGTGTAAAGCAAGTTCAGAGATGCCACCCCATGGGGCTCAGTGACCAAGAAGATGTCCTTCCCTGTAGTAGTAGTAGTAGTAGTAGTAGTAGTAGTCATTTATATGATCTGACTGGGTTACTGCAGCCACTCTGGGCGGCTTCCAACAAATTAAAACACAGTAAGACACAGTAAAACATGCAGGTGGCGCTGTGGGTTAAACCACAGAGCATAGGGCTTGCTGATCAGAAGTTCGGCGGTTCAAATCCCCGCGACAGGGTGAGCTCCCGTTGCTCGGTCCAGCTCCTGCCCACCTAGCAGTTGGAAAGCACGTCAAAGTGCAAGTAGATAAATAGGTACCACTCCGGCAGGAAGGTAAATGGCGTTTCCATGCGCTGCTCTGGTTCACCAGAAGCGGCTTTGTCATGCTGGACACATGACCCGGAAGCTGTACGCCGGCTCCCTCAGCCAGTAACGCGAGATGAGCACTGCAACCCCAGAGTCAGACACGACTGGAACTAATGGTCAGGGGTCCCTTTACCTTTACCTTTAAGACATCAAACATTAAAAAGCTTCCCTATACAGGGCTGCCTTCAGACGCTTTCTAAAAGTCAGATGTTTATTTCCTTGACATCTGATGGGAAGGCGCTCCACAGGGTGTGTGCCACTACCAAGAAGGTCCTCTGCCTGGTTCCCTGTAACTTCACTTCTCACAGTGAAGGAACTGCCAGAAGGCCCTCAAAGCTAGATCTCAGTGTCAGGGCTGAACAATGGGAGTGGAGATGCTCCTCCAGGTATACAGGGCCAAAGCAATTTAGGGCTTTGAAGATCAGCACCAAAACTTTGAATCGTGCTCAGAAACATACTAGGAGTCCATGTAGATCCTTTAGGATTGGTATGATAAGATCTCAGCAGCCACGCACAGTCGCCAGTCTAGCTGCCACATTCTGGATTAGTTGTGGTTTCTGAGTCATCTTCAGAGGTAGTCCCAAGTAGAGTGTAATAGTTCAGTGGCTTGACCTGGAGGCTTTTCCTATGGGTCAGTCTCACACAGCGGCACCCATCTTGAATGCTATGGATTTAACGCAGGATTAGGGGAACCTGTAGCTCTCCTGGAACTGTTGGACTACAGCTTCTCTATCCCTGACAACTGGCCATGCTGAATGAAGTTGATGGGACTTGGAGTCCAACAGCATACAAAGGGCTGCAGGCTCCTCATTCCTGATCTTTCTAAGGGCCAATGGTGGGACACGTTCCAAGTTAAGAGCTGTCAGGGACTGGCTGGATGATGAGAAGTGGTGGGAGGCACCAGCCGGGGAACCCCCAAGGGAAACCCCAGAGGACAAAGGTAGGGTTGCCATATTTCATACATGTCCCGGAAATTCTGGATGCATGGCAACCCTAAGAAAGGCTCAGGGGCTGGGGATTGGTGGTGGGACACTAGGGAGAAATCAGAGGGGAGAAGAGTGGGAGTAGTTGTTGGATGCTGAAGGGGCAACAGGATTTAGTGAGCAGGGAGAGCCTGTGACAGGTAGCAGTTCTGACTCAGAGGCTGAAGCAGAGAAGGAAACAAGAGGCTGCTGAAGAGTACAGGGAGCCTGCCTCTCCTATCGAGACAAGCTCCCCTCCTCACTTGTCTCCAAGGATTTGCAGAGTGATGCCTAGGATGGAACAGAGATTGGAGATGCCCAGACGCAGTTTGAGACAGCTTGGGAAACATCTGGCGGAGGAGGAGCCTTAAAGAGGGTAGAAGGCAGGGACAGTCAGTCCTGGCAACTGCTCCACAGGGCAAGACCTATTGAGACTGTTGCTGAGTGTATGGTTGTTGCCTTAAATAAAAAGTTAACTTCACTGGCTCTGCTTTTTCGGCTGACCTGCATCTGACTCCAGCCCTGACAAGAGCAAACAAAAGGCCCCCACCCAGAACGATCCCTGCATCGCAATTTTGCCTCTGTCCCCTCCCGAGTACATGGAGCTTAATTTACCTTAAGCAATATTTGGGCATTGGGTATTTGTTCTGAAATTGGGGGGTTGTTTGCTGCCCTGGGCCCCTTCCGGAGGAAGGGCGGGATATGAATACAATACATAGAATATCGCTCCCAGCATGCAGTTGTGATAATGCGTCATTGCACCCCAACCAGAGATTCATTTCCTACCTATTTCTTTTCATGCTTCTTCAAAAGGTTCCTTCATTACGTACAAGTTTGTGCCAGGCAGAATTCGTGGAGTTGCCTTGCAAGCCTTGACTTTCTTCAATGGAGCTGGCTGCATCATGGAGGCTTTACTTGTTCAAGCTGCTTACACCACCTCACAAGGTAAAACAGCCTTTAAGCTGAGTGAAGATGGGCGTCTCTCTCTCTCTCCCTCTCTCCCACCCCACCCAGCACTGCTCTCTCAGTAGGGATTTTTGCCCTCTTCCCATTGGCTATTGACTTCCATTAGACGCACATAACAAAATCTAGCTGCCAGCAGTGTATTGATCTCTTTTTCGTGATTAAGGCAGGTCACTAAGTTGCAGCCGGATTCATCAAAATGTAATGAATCATTCCTATTTTGATAGGTAGAATAATTAGTGTGGGTGGCATTTATTTATATATTATACAGGACTTCCTTCTCTTCCACTTGGAAAATGAGCTAGGGATTATCAGGTTACACTAGAATACCAGAGCAGGTTTTTCC
The DNA here is from genome assembly GCF_009819535.1 of Lacerta agilis. Classification (NCBI taxonomy): domain Eukaryota; kingdom Metazoa; phylum Chordata; class Lepidosauria; order Squamata; family Lacertidae; genus Lacerta; species Lacerta agilis. The sequence goes on from NC_046321.1 coordinate 14,083,534, forward strand.
CTCACGTATGTATACAAAGGATATCTATTTGCCAAAGAATTGTTTAACCGAGAGTTGAGCTAAGGGTGAACAAAATACCAGAAATCACATTCTTTTTCAGTTCTTCTTACGAAACCTAAAATTACCCTGAAGGTGTATTCAGTCTGGAGAGGTGCATTCATTTTACCACTCTTACATTATTTTGGATTCATTTATTATAGACAGTTCTAATTTAATTCATTTCAGTTGCATTTCTGTGACCAGGGATGCTAAAGTTGAGAAACTTAAGCCAGCCTTCCTGAGCATGGTGCCTTCTAGATTGGTGGGAGACGTAGTCCAAAATAGTAGCAATAGCCCTAGACTAAAAACTAGGGAGGATGTTTGCAAATTCCTAAGTGGAAAGGTTTTGATCTACACCTCTTAGGCACAGTACCTTCCAGATGTTCACCATCCCTGGATGCTGACTGGGGCTTATGGGGGATGAAGTCCAACAAAGTTTCAACATTTGGAGAGCACCACAGTGGGTACCCCGTCTCACTGCGCATATTGGATCTTCGCTGCTGAGCAAGTTTTGCACATCGCTGAATATTGCAGCACAATTCTTAGTACTTTGGATGTAGCAAAATGCACATTTAAATATGTATTTTGAGAGGTGGGTTGTTTTTTTAACAACAACAAAATGCAGCTTAATGTAAAACCACAAGCTTTAAAAGTGGAGTGGAGATCTTTACTAAAAAAAACGATGAGCATCCATTAAGCATCGCCATGGTATAGGAGGAAGGGTGGTGTTAAGAACCCGAGAAGAGCTTGCTGGATCACTCTTTCAACTTGGTTTATGTTAAAGTCGCTAATATTATGAAGGGGTGGCAAGGGGTGGGGTCGGTTAGGATGATACCCTGAGAGTGCAAAGTGGGGCCGGCCTTCTGAAGAGAGTCCTGGCGGCTGGATAGAGATGCCTGGAGGGTTTCTACATTTCAATAAGTGTACAGTGGTACCTCTGGTTAAGTACTTAATTCGTTCCAGAGGTCCGTTCTTAACCTGAAACTGTTCTTAACCTGAAGCACCACTTTAGCTAATGGGACCTCCCAATTTCTGTTCTTATCCTGAAGCAAAATTCTTAACCTGAAGCGTTATTTCTGGGTTAGCGGAGTCTGTAACCTGAAGCGTATGTAACCTGAAGCGTATGTAACCCAAGGTACCACTGTAAATACATTTAAAGTAGCCATATCTATGCCGTAGGAGATTTCCACCCATCGTCTGCCAACTTTGACCCTTCCCTCTAACGTGAAGTGTCCGTCACATTGCGATTTAGCAACTTGAGCATATCCTTGCACATCTCTTTCAGCTTCACTCTTGGTTTATAGCAGGGATGTCCAGCTCCCAAGAGACTGTGATCTACTCCCGGGGGGGGGGGGGCTGCCAGTGATCTACCCATGGGGGGGCTGTTGAGCTTTTTTAGGGGAGCAGACCAAAGTTGTTGAGCTTTTTTGGGGGGCTCACCAACAACACAGCCACTAACAGAAGAACGCAGCGCTACAGCAGACAGCAGAGGACCTCACACTAGACCAGGCTTCCTCAACCTTGGCCCTCCAGATGTTTTGAGACTACAATTCCCATCATCCCTGACCACTGGTCCTGCTAGCTAGGGATCATGGGAGTTGTAGGCCAAAAACATCTGGAGGGCCGAGGTTGAGGAAGCCTGCACTAGGCGCAGAAAAAGACCGAGGGGGAAGGGGAGGCGGAGCCATGATTCTAAACAACACAAGCGATAAGGATCCCACGCTCGACCACAATCATCCGGGGATCGACCTGTCAATCGCAGTCATCCGGTTGGACATCCCTGGTTTATAGAAATAAATTAAAAAGCACTAACAGCTTTTTAAAGTTGCATAGCTTTTAGAGGAGCACTGTCTCTTAAACTCTCTGGATGCTGAACTTCGACATCATCTTCCAGAGTGGTTCCAGGGAGTTGGGTTGCACTAGGAAAGGAGGCAACCCAGAGTTTACCTAGTTTTCACATGGTGGAATGTTAGAGGAGGCGATGCTTTGAGAGTACCAGGTACTGTTGGTATCAAATATCTGTTGACACACTATTATTTTTAAAATGTGAAGCAATTTTGTGAAACCGCTGCCAGCAATTTGCCTCTTGAATCACCCATTTGACCTGCTTCTCTAGCCAGCCCCACAAACTGGGCATCCACAGATTTAGGAGGAAAACTGTTAAACGTTTTTTTCCCCCTCAGGGCAACATATTTATGGTTCTCCTGTTTTATCTTACCAACCCCCTGTGAGGTAGGAACAGAGGAATCTGCCTTATACTGTATCCACGCCATGGGCCCATCAGGTCAGAACTGTCTACGCTGGCAGGGACTCTTCGAGATTTCCAAGCCCTGCCAGGAGACACCAGGGATTGAACCTGGGACCTTCAGTTTGCAAAGTGTGTGTGTTACCCCTGAGCTATGACCTTTCCTCAGCCTAGGGAAGGGTAGGCTGAGAGAGAGAAGGAGGAGGAGGGGGAATCTGGCACAGTCACCCAGTGAGCTTTGTTTCTGTGAGTAACGATTTCAACCAGGGTCTTCCTCATTCTAGTGCATACCGCTCAACTGTCCCGATTTAAACGGGGCACCCCAGAATTAACTCCAGCTTCTGATTCTTTCCCCCCCCAAATTTGTTTATTTGATTTTACATATTAAAATTTACAATCATACCACAACACCTTCCATAAGTACAAGATTCCCACAAATCTCTGGACTTCCCTCTTCCCCCTCTGTGGGTCCCATAGTCAAACCTTTTCTACTGCATCTTTGATAATAATCCAATTTTTTTAAATATCTCCATTGTATCCATAGTTCTCGTTACATTACAAGTGTTACTGCGATCTCACTAACGATTTTAACTGTTTACAGTCATCTCCGAGGTAAATTATAAATTTCTCCCATTCTTTATTAAAATTTTGATCTTCCTGATTTTTCCAGTCATTTTTGCCATTTCGGCATAGTCCGAAATCTGCCATTTTTCTCTGGTAGGGACTTTGTCTTCTTTCCACCTCTGGGCTAGCAGCTGTCTTTGCGTACATAAACAGTCTTTTCTGTTCCCTTGGGATTTCAGCACCTAAAATTCCTATTTAAAAAGGTTCTGGTTTGTTTGCTTTTTTGGTAAAAGCTATTTTAAAGATTTTTTTTCCAGTTCATTATATATCATTTCCCATAATGCTTTCTTTCCACTTAGAATTAATAATTTTATTGAGGGGAAAAAATAATGCGTACAAATAACACAAATACACCTCAAAACAAGTAACGCAAATATAATACATATAGTCCCTGCAAACTCAAACAAGACACCTTACAGGGTGACCTCCCTCCACCACAGCTCAACTTCCTTAAATTTTAATTTGATTATTTCATTGCATTTCTAAGAATCTTCATCTCTTACAACCATTCCTGATTTCATTTTCATCTTTGCTTTACCTACTTACTTTCTTAATCTATACTTACTGGGCATATATTCATATTCTCACATCTACTTTACATATTTAATCTATGCATAATAACATACGTTTTTAGGACAGTATTTTTCCATGTATTCTCTAAAACAATTCCATTCTAGTTTTAAAATTTGATTTGTTTGGGATCTTGTGGCTGCTGTTAGTTTTGCCAACTCTGTGTATTCACTTAGCTTATAAAGCCGTTCTCCTTTAGAGGGTATTGCCTCGCTTTTCCATTTGCTGGCTAAAACTATTCTAGCTGCTGCTGTGGCATATAAAAAAAAAAATCTTTTCTTATTATGTGGGATATACTTCCTGTTATGCCCAGTAGATGTGCCTGGTTTCCCAGAATGCTTTTATTACCTTGCACTTCCACCACATATGATAGAAAGTGCCTTCCTTTTCTTTACATTTCCAACAGATATTTGTACACTCCAGCTTCTGATTCTTTCCCAGGATGTCCCATTCGGGTTCCTGCACTCTGACACAAGTCAGTTGGCTCCTGCCAGAGCGTGGGACCAAAAGACATGTGTTGTGGGTGCCATGCTCTCTCCTTGGGCCTGCACATTGCCCCCTTCTCTTTCTCCTCCTCTGTGCCACGTGGCCCAAGTGGCACCCACTTCCGGAAGTCCCCCCCCTCCCGTCAAAACTTCACCTGGATGCAAAACAAACCCAGCAGCCTTCATGTGGGTGGAGTGGGAGAGAGGGCCAGCGAGCAGTTGTTGGGACAAAACCAAAGTGGTTACATGAGCACTGATGCAAGATGGTGCAGGCAGGAGGAGGAGTGAACCCCGAGGGAGGAGGGAGCTGAGTGTGAAGTCCCTCTGTTGAGCTGTCCAGTGGGAAGGTAGGGTCACTGAGGGGAGTGGATGTAACTTAGGAGGAAGCAGAGAGGCGTTGGCAGAGGGCGGCCATTTAAAAAGTGTTGAGTGGCCCAGTCGTGCCCCGATTTTCATCAGCGGGATGTTGGAGGGTATGCTAGTGTGACAGTGTGACCGACCACTGAACAACACTGTCTCTGGTGTAAGAGTTGTGCCAGGGAAGTGTCCCAAATCAGACCAGGCCTATGTACATGGCTAGCAGCTAGTTGTCCTAAGAGCTGCTTCTGCACCATCCATTTAAAGCACTGTGTTATGTTAAACCAGCGATGGTCAAACTTGACCGCCCAGCTGTTTTGGGATTGCAACTCCCATCATCCTTAGCTAACAGGACCAGTGGTCAGGGATGGTGGGAATTGTAGTCCCAAAACAGCTGAAGGGCCGAGTTTGGCCATCACTGTGTTAAACAGTCATGGCTTCCCCCAAAGAATTCTGGGAACTGTAGTATGTTAAGTGTGCTGAGAGGACCCTATTGCTCTTCAAGAGCTACAACTCCAGAGTTCCCAGGAAGCCAGGGATTGAATCTGGGAACATCTGCATGCAGAGCAGATGCTCTACCTCTGAGCTATGGCCCTCCCCAAACAGGGGAAATGTTTTTGGGGCAAGAAGGATCAGTAAATGTGGGGGAAGTGTTGTCTTTGAATCTACTTTATGGCAGGCTTTTTAAATATCTGAGAATTTATGTCGAACTCCCCACTCACTTTTCACCTTCTTTTCTTTCCGATACCTGATCGCTCCCAACTGTTTTCACCCCTCTTCTCCACACCTACCTTTAAATTAATTTATCATTTTTACTGCTCTCCTCTTTGCTAAATGTTAAGGTCAAAAATCTCCCCAAGGTGCCAAGAAATTGTAATGCATCCTCTGCCAGCTGAGGTGGGCGTAGCGAGAGCGGGCGTGTGTTGCAAATGTTACATGTTAAGTAATGTTAATGTGGTGCCATTTTGCTGCACTGCAAATGTGTCGAGTCACAAAATCTTTTTCATTCATTCATTCTTTCTTTGATGCAATTAAGGATTCTTAATACCTATAGGCACTTCAGAGGGAAAATAAATTTGAGACAGAGGAGCCATTTGTGCTTTGAGTTATTGCAGTGTGTGCATCCATGCCGTTACACTGTAATTGTTCAAATGTTCGGCCCAGAAGAACTGGGTTCAAGTCCTCACTCGGCCATGAAGCTCATGAAGTGTTCAGGGGCCAGCCACCATCTCTTAGCTTAACCTACCTCACTTTGTTATTGGAAGGATAACATTGCAACCTTCCTAGAGTGTTTTTCTTCCAGCTTGAATGAATCCTTGAACTCTGATAATGCCTTTTGCTTGCCTGGGTGTAGCAAAGAGAGGAGTGTGCTGAGCACCTGTGTACAAAATTTACATACATTGCTCTGCCCACTTTTGCCTCTGTCCTCACCCACCACTAGCATGCGGAACCTGGAAGGTTGCCCAGAAAGGAATGCAGCCCTCTTTCTTACTTCACACCTTGTACATGTCAAGGAGACATTCAACCAAACATACAGAGGGAAAACTCTCACAAAACTACACAGCCAATCAGGTTATATATTACATCTGTGAATATTACTTCACTGCTGGTTTCTAACCAACACCTCCATCTTCCTGCCTCCTACCTCGTTGACTTTAACACTAAAAGAATTAACCCTTGAGCTGCACATGTAATATCTCTACTGTTGCAATTCTGACACCAATTATCTAGTGGAATGGTCGGCTCTCCCACATTGGAGGTCTTCAGACAGAGGCTGGAGACCCATCTGTTGGGGAATAGTCTAACACTTGGTTTTCCTGCCTAGAGCAAAGAGTCCCATTGATTTAAGCGGATCTTCAGTGCAGCTAACTTTGTTTATACTTGAACCATTTGTTGTTCAGTCGTGTCCGACTCTTCGTGACCCCATGGACCAGAGCACGCCAGGCACGCCTATCCTTCACTGCCTCTCGCAGTTTGGCCAAACTCATGTTGGTAGCTTCGAGAACACTGTCCAACCATCTCATCCTCTGTCGTCCCGTTCTCCTTGTGTCCTCCATCTTTCCCAACATCAGGGTCTTTTCTAGGGAGTCTTCTCTTCTCATGAGGTGGCCAAAGTACTGGAGCCTCAACTTCAGGATCTGTCCTTCTAATGAGCACTCAGGGCTGATTTCTTTAAGAATGGATAGGTTTGATCTTCTTGCAGTCCATGGGACTCTCAAGAGTCTCCTCCAGCACCATAATTCAAAAGCATCAATTCTTCTGCGATCAGCCTTCTTTATGGTCCAGCTCTCACTTCCGTACATTACTACTGGGAAAACCATAGCTTTAACTATACGGACCTTTGTCGGCAAGGTGATGTCTTTGCTTTTTAAGATGCTGTCTAGGTTTGTCATTGCTTTTCTCCCAAGAAGCAGGCGTCTTCTAATTTCGTGACTGCTGTCACCATCTGCAGTGATCATGGAACCCAAGAAAGTGAAATCTCTCACTGCCTCCATTTCTTCCCCTTCTATTTGCCAGGAGGTGATGGGACCAGTGGCCATGATCTTAGTTTTTTTGATGTTGAGCTTCAGACCTGAACCATAGTAAACATAAATACATTACTCCTGTTGTTGGTGGGAGAGGACAGGGCTGAGTGATAAACCAAAGGCCAATTGAGACTGATCTTTTGGAGCACCACCAACCTCCAACCACCCTCCACTTGCCTGCCTTCTTGCAACCAGTCCAGAGGATAGCACTGCCTATAAGCTTCCTCCTCCTTGGTCTCATTTTTGATCTCGTAGAATTCAGCAGGGAAAACGATGAGGGGGAAACTAGAATTACAATGTCATTGGCTCTGGCGCCACCTACGATTCATCTCCCTACCTTCCACCCTGCCAGTACAAATGGTCACCAGCCACCAGTGCCAAAGATTAATTCATGCATCCATGCATTACAGTAAGGTTTCCAGTTAACTCTATGTTGGTTGTCCTGCTACGGAAGGGATGCTAGCATATTGCCAAGTCTCCAAGTCCATCCAACGGGTCTGGCACTCTGGTTTGGGGATTGGAGCCCAAATTTTCCAGATCCACAATGGCGCAGAATTTCAAGGAACTTTCAGGCAAGGATATTTCAGCCTCATTTGCACCCCGTAGCATCTTGTTAGTCTAGAGTTGCATTTTTGCTGGCAAAGTTGGTAAGAGAGTCACCCGTTGCCTTAAGTGGCGTTAATCATTTTTTAAAATGTATCTATGAAGGATGGTGTGAATATGATAAAATAAGACTTCTTGGGAATTTGATGAGTGCAAACAGATGACGGGTGACAGTGATATTTTCAGTACAAGCTGGGGAAGTGGATTTCTTAAGGCTCTTTCTACCTCCCTTGACATTTTAATGAGACACATGACAAAACCTATCCCCCTGTGCTACTTGTTATGGAGAGAAGTTTTTTTTTCTTCTAAAATGTTGCAGTGCAAATATGTACATTCGGGTTTGGGTTGGAGGTTAAGAGTGAAGGAAACTGCCCTGAACCGGTTCCTTTTGACTCCACCTCGCCTTGGTTATAAGAGCCCCGATTACATCCATGCTAGGCTGTTGGGATGCACTGTACATGGGGCAGCCTTTAAAGTACCAACTGCAACTGCTTGGGTGCTTGTAGGGGCCAGGTGGCATACCAGGTACATTTAGGGTTGCCATATTTCGTTGTTGAGATTTTTTAGGAAAATGCAGTGTTTTGTTTGACTTGCCTAAGATCCAGAATGAAGCACCGCCTTTCGGAAATTCCCTCCAGACATCAATTCCACCTTTGAAATCCCAGTAATGTCTGGGGAAATCTGGACGTATGGCAGCCCCTGTACGTACATTGGCCCCTGCTTGTTTCTGGGACCAGTTTAAATTTCAGGGAAAGGTTGCAACTCCATGGTAGAGAATCTGCCTTGCAAACAGAAGGTCCCAGTTTCAGTCCCTAGCTTCTCCAGATAGGACTGGGAATGTCTCTTCTTTGAAACCTGCAGAGCCACTGAGCTAGATGAACCAATGGTCTGAGTCAGTATAAGGCAGCTTACTATGTTCCAGTGCTGCTGGTAACCTTTAATGCCCTAGACAGTTTGGGACCAGGTTATTTGAAGGATCAGCTACACCCATATGAACCTGCCCAGGCATTAAGATCAGTCTCAGAAGCACTCTGCATGGGTGTACCAAAAAGATCCATCAAATTATAGACAATGCCCTTTCTGTGGTGGCCCCGTATCGGTAGAATTCCATCCCTAAGGAGGTATATGTGGTCTCTATTTTACTGGGTTTAAAGCGGCTCCCCATTGCTTTTCATAGAATCATAGAGCTGGAAGGGACCATAAGGATCATCTAGTCCAACCCCCTGCAATGCAGGACTCTTTCACCCAACGTGGGGTTCGAACCCACAACCCTGAGATTAAGAGTCTCATGCTCTGCCAACTGAGCTATCCTCTGGGCTACGCATAAATAATATGTGTAGTGCTGTGTATTGTGTTAGCTGCTACTGTTTAAAATCTTTATAATGTGTGGAGGGTTTTTTTTTAAAAAAAATGAGAATATGATTAACATTGTTTTTCATTTGGGTGTGAGACACCATTGATAGGATTTACAATGACAGGTTAATTCTGAAATAAAAATATACCTATGTGTGATGGCGATCCTCTCATTCAGCCTCCGAATGATCCTTGCTACCAGCGTTTTCCTAAAGTGGAATTACATGGTTGCTAAAAAGCCAGATTGGTTAAAAATGAAAACAATATTTTAAAAGGTTGTTGTTGTTGTTGTTGTTGTTGTTAGATAACAGAAGGAAAGGGGGAGAAAGCCAGATTAAAAACATCTGACATTAACGGGAGGAATATTCCATCAATCCTAACTTAAATGCATAGATTAATATAGGAAGTCAATATGTCCAAACATGTCTAAATCAGATGAGCAATTATAAGCCTTGTATTCAAATGTAGAAAAGGCAGTGAGATCCTTGGACAACTGAGTAGTGAATGGGTGATTATTTGTCATTCCAGCTTTGCAGTACAGTATATGTATCTTTGCCACCATAAGGGCAAACAGAATCCACTTTTCTTGTCCGTCTCTTAGTCCCCACACCGCAGGACTATGATTGAGGAGTATGTGAACACCCACAAATATCAAGGATTCTTCCAGAGCAAAGTTAATATGAACAATAATTTTTGGCCTCTGGTTGACTTTAAGAAACCCTTCAAAACTTGAGTCTGGGGTCTGTTTCTGATATACATTTCCAAGCATATGCATCTCACTTCCACCCATAAAGCTGCCCATTCCTATAAGCGTTTTGAGACTGTTTCAAATACTTTTTGTGAGCTCAAAGTGAGTCTGTAACAAACAGGCTTCACATCTTGGTGTGAAGATCCTACCACTTTGCTCCACACATGCCAAGCCCTGGGGCTTCTAGTTCCCATTTCTAAACTTGAGCTTGGGATGGACTGGGCATCTAATTCCATCCTAATTTCATCTTATTGAAGCTTAATTTGTTGGGTCTTGTTTGTTCCAGTGCATTGGGTCTGTTCATTGTATCTATTTCGTGTGCACTTTTTACATAAGATATCCTCGTTTAACATCAAATATACTCACTTTTCAAAAAAAAAATATTGATGCTTCCATGTACATTAACGTAAAATATGTATTTTTGAGCATGACTTTGACGCATGAAAAATGCATTGCAAAATCTGGAGGAAAGTGTGATCTGACTGGAAATTGCCTCCTGATCCACTAGCAGTTTTGAGAATGTCAGATCCAGTCAGTCCACAGCAAAGAGTGGATCAAACTATTTCCTCCCTGGTCCCTAATTCTAGCCATTTTCTGTTGAACTCAACAAAATGAACTGTGTCTAAGGATGGGCAAATCTGTCCATTTCAATTCCTCTCTGCTTCTCGTTTTTGCAGTCTTAAATTCAGCTCTCTGCATTCCCGTGTGTATCTGAAGAAGTGTGCATGCAAACGAAAGCTCACACCAATAACAAACTTAGTTGATCTCTAAGGTGGTACTGGAAGGGGGGGCGGAAATATTGCATTTCTGCAGTGATCTTTTTTAAAAAAGAAGCACCTTTTGAACATTCATCAGTGCAAATTTCTCCTAATGATCACATTTTTGCAGTACAGTTGTACCTCGGGTTACGTACGCTTCGGGTTGCGTACTTTTCGGGTTACGAACTCCGCTAACCCAGAAGCGCAACCCGATGCGCACATGATTTGCGCATGCGCAGAGTGTTTTTCACAGTTTTGGGGTTTTTTTGGGGGGTTGAACAAATTGTTCGGGTTACATCCTTTTCGGGTTACGTACTGTAACCCGGAATGGATTAAGCACGTAACCCGAGGTACCACTGTATATGCCTTTTGTTGTTGTTGGAGAACTGTGTTGCAAAGTTCAGAAGTGTGCGAATTTCAAAGTCTAGCTGTGCTTCGCTTTGCATATTGGTTTGAGAAGTGCAACTTAAGTCGTTTCTCATTAATCCGTGACAATATGCAAACAAAAATAGATTTCCCTCCCACCCATAAGCTGTAGCACAGGGACCCATATAAAACCCTTCCTTCCTGTCAGACACACTTACTCTCTCCTTGAGTCCTTGCAGCCGCTGGGATGTGTAAAATGAAAAGCTGCTTGATTATGAATGATGGCTCTTAAAGTTTATAAGCTACTAAAGGGGGAAGTATATAGTTCCTAGGTGCTCAGTCAGCTGACAGTGTTAAATGATATGTTTTAAACCTAGCTCTGGGAGTTCGGCTCAGTCTGTTGCATCTTTGAGGAGTGAGACAAGGGGAGTGGAGGAGGAGGTGCTGTTGTTCTGCTCCCTGACAAATGAAGGCAGTTTTTGTCTGAGGAACTGAGCGAGAGCAAACTCTGCCGGCACCCGGCTGGCAACTGACAGCTTACTCTTGTTGATCCAGTGGAGAAAATTGCTTAACAAAGTTGTGTTTGCAGTCGTCCAAGAGAAGGGCGGAAACATCTCACCCCTCTCCCCACAGGCCCAGCTGCTCTTACAGCTTAACTCCTTTCATCGCCTACAGACAGCCACCCAATCTTAAACAACTCCTCACCCACAATAATACAACAGCAGCACTCAACACGGACACTGGTACCAGAGCCTGGAATAAACCCAGATGCCAACTTTGCTGCCACATAAACCCGGACAATACCATTACTGGCCACAACAACATCAAACATACCATCTCAGGACTATTTAATTGCTCATCTTCCAACATTGTGTATGCCATCAAATGCCAGCAGTGCCCTTCAGCTCTCTATATTGGACAAACAGGCCAAACCCTATGCCAAAGGGTAAATGGACATAAATCTGATATCAGGAATAGGACTTGAACCAATGGCTTCAAATTACAAGAAAGGAGATTCCGATTAAACATTCAAAAAAACTTTCTGACACTAAGAGCTTTTTGGCAGTGAAACAGACTCCCACAAGAGGTGGTGAACTGTCCTTCCTTGGAGATTTTTTAGACAGAGGTTGGATGGCCATCTGTCATGGATGCTTTAGCTGAGATTCCTGCATTGCAGGGGGTTGGACTAGATGACCCTCGGGGTCCCTTCCAACTCAAAGCTTCTATGAGGGGTGTGGCACTCTACCCTCTATTTTCCTGATGGGCTTCTTGGAGCTCATCTAAATACAGTTTTTTCTTCTTCTTCTTCTCCCCCAACAGGTGACTGGTTTCCAAATATTCTAAATGAGGGTAAACTTGAGCGGTTTTACTTCTTTTTGGCCTCACTAATGATGATTAACACTTTAGGCTTCTGGACCATCTCACACAGGTAAGTCCTTGCATATTAAGCACATGGAATCTTGACGCATTGTCGGACCAGCCTGAACGGAATGAATATTCACATACGATGCTGCATTCTCAGACGGCTGCTTGAGATCTCTCTTGGAGGGCCTTCTCCAAGTTCCCAAGTGAGAAGCCACTAGAAAGAGGACCCTTTCAGTGGCGGCCCTTCCTGATGGAAAGCCCTCTGCAGAGATGCTGGCCCGGGGCATACAATTCAGTCTTTTAGATGCTTTTAGGTAATTCAGCTACAATCTATTGAGTCCTTCATGCACCAAACACAGCCTTTGCTGCAAAGGATGCTGGGTTTAGCTGCTGTGCTCTATGTTGATTTGGGGCTTTCCCATTCTTCTGCTACAGTGAACAGGGATGGGAAACAGAGCCGAATGACCCTGAATACACAGCTGTATCAGATGGGCTTAAACAACGCCTTTCAAAATAGGCTTAACACAAACAGAAATACTGACTTTCTTTGTATACAGGCCCCTGATGTGGGGATGGGGATCTTGTTTAACAGGCGAGCAGCTGTCAGTCACAATCCTGGGATGGTTAGACCTTTGGCTTGACTCTGCACGAGACAGTTCAACACATTGGAGGCCTGTCTTTGTGTGCCTCTTCCACAAGAGGTCTGGAGGATGGCAAAATGAGAACGGGGCCTTTTCTGCAGTGGCTCCTTGTTTATGGAATGCTCTCCCCAGGGAGGCTTGCCTGCCGCCTTCATTATACACCTTTAGGTGCCAGACGAAAATGTTCCTCTTCAACCAGGCCTTGGGCTGATTGAAGAAGAAGAAGAGAAGAAGAGTTTGGATTTGATATCCCGCTTTTCACTACCCGAAGGTGTCTCAAAGCGGCTAACATTCTCCTTTCCCTTCCTCCCCCACAACAAACACTCTGGGAGGTGAGTGGGGCTGAGAGACTTCAGAGAAGTGTGACTAGCCCAAGGTCACCCAGCAGCTGCATGTGGAGGAGCGGAGACGCGAACCCGGTTCCCCAGATTACGAGTCTACCGCTCTTAACCACTACACCACACTGGCTCTCCAATGCCCTTTTAAATGTGTTGTGGGAGGGAGGAATGCTGCTTTGTTCTTGCTTTTACTGTGTATTTGGTGTTTTTTATCTTGTCTTTTTATGTTGTGAACCACGCTGAGAGTTTTGGATGAAGGGTGGTGTACAAATTTAATAATAGTAATGATCATCATCATCATCTCTCTTTCCCTTTTGGGCTCTTGAAGGCATTAAACACGGCTGGTATATCCAAACAGTATTACATTGCAGTTCAAATGTCTTTATATGCTAGAATCTGCCCAGAGTGGCTGGGGCAACCCAGTCAGATGGGTGGGGTACAAAGAATTAATCACCACCACCACCACCATCATCAAAGGATATTTAATTGATTTTTGCTTTGCAGGTACACTAATCTGCAGCAGGACTACGACAAAGGATTCAGAGGGAGTCTTCTTCAAGAGCAACTTTTGCAGCATGAGAAATCGCTTATATTTTATGACAGCATCCTGGATTGCCCCTCTCCTTTGTCTCCCGTGGAGACTCTCCTGTGAAATCTTGCTCTGAAAATGACTGGTTGGTCACACGGCGCAGTCAGTCACCAGAGTATTGTCTGTCAGATTTTAATGATACATTCCCGTCTGTGTTTATGAACTGACTTAACAATAAATGGATTGTTGTTTCTCCTTTTCATGTCCTTATAAGATAGATAACATTTGAAATCTCAGCGAGAGCATTCAGACTTCGGCCCCAATCCCTTAGCTTTCCATATGCCTAGCTCCCTTTACAGAGACACCCCCCAACAGGTGCCTTGTAAGTGGGCAAGAGGAATACTTACAACTTCGTGTTCCGTGTGTGCACATGTGTGCAAGAGTTCACTCTGAAAATGACGTTTACATATAATAAAGTCTCTTGCGACACAATGCTGTGTAAGTTTCCTGTTCCAGAAGGTTGGGAATCTGTGTCTGTTGAGCAAAAAGTCCAGGCGACTGAGGCAGGGCAGTCAGCAGGAAGGGGTAGGAAGCACGAAGTAGTGGTAATAATAATACTAATAATCTGCCAAAGTGGCTGATATGTTTCTCAGCAACCACTCCAACCTGTGTTTGCTGATGGTATGCAAAGCAGGAAGAGGAAGACATCCACTTGCACATGAGAAGCAGCAGAAACATAGCTGGGGCTGATGGGAGGAAAATACCTGGAGGACACTAGGTTGGAGAAGGCTGTAGCCGAGTGTCAGGGACCATGCTGAGGAGGGTTGCACTGGGGAAAAATGGTGGGAGCCACCCCCTCCTCCTGATCCTGAATCTTCCCAGGAGCAGGAGGACAGTATAGATTTGGAACAGTGGTTTGCAGAGGGGCATAGTTCAGAAGGCAGAAGCTGGGAAATACTGGATGGGGATCGGCTAGCAGAAGACACACTAGAAGAAAGAGAGTTAACAGATTCACAGTCTCTGGATAGTATCCACCAACCCCCCTTCCCCCAAATCCCAGTGAGCTCAGAAAGTGGCAGAACAGAAAACACGCCGGCTCCAAGCTCAGATTACAAGAAGTAGGAGTGACATATATTAATTGGGACAGAGGGGGGAGTGAACTTAATTGGGAGCACCACCATTTCTAGGAGATGGGTTCTTTGTTCTCTCGCTGTGATTATTAAAGTTTCTAACTGGTAAGAAGGCTCCTTTTCCTTTGTTCTGCTTATCTACTGCCATGGGGGAGGAAGCCAGTGCCCTGAAGCCTGACACCGAGGGTCTCATGCTTCCTCTCCCCTGTCATTGGCATTGTGTAATGCCCAGAGCCAGTCAGAGAGATTTAGAACATTGAAAGCAATGGAAACACAAATAGGGAATCAGCTCTGTACTGGACTGCACCAAGAGGATAGCAAGGTTCCAGGTGCCTCTTCCAGCCCTACCTGAGGATGCCGGGGAATGAACCTGGAGCTTCTGCATCCACAGGCAGGTGCTGTACCGCTGAGCTACAGCCCTGCACTAATCCAGTGTAGTTATAGCCATTATTCAGCAACCACAACCCAAACCCACAAACCAGATGCTAAACCCCTTCAGCCTGCACATCAAAACAAACTTCATTTAAAAAAAAACCAAACCTGTAAATTACCAAACCTACTCTGAATGAGTTAAATGTATCTGCTGGATGACATTAAGAAGTGCTCTTTAAAAAAAAGAATTTGAACCATTTCCCAGGTACTATGGGCAAGACAAAGCATGCGGGACATTGTTTCAGGTAGAATGAGGGGAGGGGGAAGAGATGCAGAGAGATCAGTGGCAGGGATTAAGCTATCCATCTGTTGAGTTTGCACTGATGATGGAGCACATGCTCTCCATTGCAATGAGATGCGTTAAAAGAGCATTTTTCATTTCCACTGCCTAGCAACAAAGTCATTCAGCACCTGCAATAGTTTAAGCATTAAGCATAATTGGCTTTGCTTGACATAAATCTGTAGTTTTGTAAATAAGAACAGGGTAGTCTCGTCGTCATACCAATTAGCGGAAAGCAATGCTTTCTTGATGCCTGCTGTTTTTGGAGAGGGTAGATGGGTCTCTTTATTGGAAGGATTGCTTGCGGACAGCGCCTGGTGTTGCTGAAAGTTTGCCGAGGAAGCTCGGAGAGGTGACCTGAGGCTTCCTGAATGACCTTAGGCCAAAAGGAGAGGATCCTTTGCCTCCCTCCACAAGGCTATGGCTACATTCATGTCAGCAAAGTCTCTCTGCTTCATGAGCGTTCATCCCAATTCATTCGCACAAAATTTCTGCAGAGGTTATGCAATGCCAGTTTCAAATGTTAGTTACTTCACATGTCTCCCAGTTGGATATGCCATCCCTTTTCTTGCAGCAAAATATCCTCTTCCTTTTTAGAAAGCAGATTCGCTGCACTACAAAGGCTGTGGTGCCTTTGCTATTTCATTATGAAGGTACACGCTAGCACATGAAGGTCAGTCTGAATGGGTGACAGCAGGGGTGTAGCATGGGGGGCGGTTGCCCCAGATGCAAAATTGTTAGGGGTGCAAAATTTCAACACCCAGTGCTGCCTCAATACAGCTGCATGCTTCCGTTGCTGGGCGTCGTTGAATATGGCTTTTCCATGCAAACCAGGAACTGACCTCTCTGGACAACGGAATGACTTCTCTGATCTCTGCGACTGTGATCTGCTGGGTGACACAGATGCTGTTACGCAGTTGAATGTCCATGCATACTCTTGTCTATTTCCCTCCCTCCCATCCACCACCCTCAGCTCGGCCCCGGGCATTGGCATCCCATGGGTGGCAACTGGAAAATAACTGTAGCATGATACCACTGAGAAGAATGTTGCTGCGTACTACATTACCTGGTGTGACTTCTATTCTGTACCTAGGGTGCTTTGGAGACTCAGTGTTTTGGCCTTTTCTTAGACCAAAAAGCTTTTCAGAAGAATGTAAGAGCAGCACAATCTCCATAGCTGCGAATGCCTTCAGAGCTCCTCTTCCATATATGTAAAATGTCAAGGTCTTGATATGAGGGACAAACAAAGGCCCATCTAGTCCAGCATCCTGTTCTCACAGTGTCCAGTCAAATGTCTCCGGGAAGCCCAAAGTCAAGACCTGAGGGCAACAGCCTCCAACAGTGAAGAAAGAACATAGCCATCATGGCTGGTAGCCACTGGTAGCCCTATCATTCAGAGCTCAGACCTCCATCATTCCATAGCTGAGGGCCATAGCTCAGCACTAGAGCATCTGCTTTGCATGCAGAAGGTCCCAGATTCTATTCCCAGCGTATGTAAGTAGAACTGGGGGAAATCTCTGTCTGAAATCCTGGAGAGCCATTGCCACTGCAGACAATACTGAGGCAATATAAGGCAACTTTCTATGTGCCTGTCATGTAGGCAGTGACAAATCTACGGAACTGAGCACACGTTCATTATAATTTGGAGTTAGCACCATTTTATGACCCCATTACTGTTCCTTAACCAATCTGCTAATTATCTTTTAATTAATTATTTTTAATCTGGCATTGAATTAATTATCAATCCTTTAATTCCCCAGTTATAATTTTCTTTAATGAAGAAAGAGAGGCTCTGCATTATAACAACATAACGCCACAGCATTAATGCAGGGTGGTGTCGTAGCAATGTGGAGCCATAATGCAGGCACATTGAAGCAGCATTGTGTTTTAGCAGTGCATCTCTTTAATTAAAAAAAAAAAAGCTGGAAAACTGTTTTAGAAATAATTAAAAGGTTCATTTCTTAAATGATATAAAATAAAGGGGTCATAATATTATCAGTCATCACAAGGATTATAGTCGGAAGTTACGCTGTGCCCATTGGTGTGAACAGAACATTGCAGAATGTACGCAGGAAGAAATGGCAAGTCCTTTTGTAGTTACAATGGAAGTGCAATGACTAGGTAGTTCAGTCGAAATAATTAAAAAATAGTCTAGTAGCACCTTAGAGACCAACTAAGTTTGTTCTAGGTATGAGCTTTCGTGTGCATGCGCGGTTGATAATGACCTGGACTGAATAGAGATATTGAATTCATATCTCATTACACAAGCTAAAGCTATTTTTGGTCATCTGCATACTATCCCTTGCTTTTTCCTGTAGGATTAATTGCAGTCGTTAACAATCGTCAACAGGTTTACCATACCCATTGAGCTAATCACCCATCTCCTACTACCCTTCTGAGAAATACCCCACCCCACCTTCCCACTATATATAAGGGTCTGGGGACTTCTGTTTCAGAGCATCTGAAGAAGTGTGCATGCACACGAAAGCTCATACCTAGAACAAACTTAGTTGGTCTCTAAAAGTGCTACTGGACTATTTTTAAATTTTTTAGATGTTTAATTATTTTTAATTATTTCGACTGTGTCAGACCAACACGGCTACTTACCTGGGTAGTTCAGGGCAAGGCTGTTTCTCATTGGCAGAGCAGTTGCTTGCTTTGCATGCAGAAGGTTTCTGGTTCAAACCCTGGCATCTCCACATTAGGTCCCTGCCTGGAACCCAGGAGATCTTGTTATTAAATGCACCAAGAAAAAAACACACCAAGAACTCTGGCCAATATAAGTTTCAATAGTGGGAGTAGTCCCTACTCGCAAATCAATAGTAAATTATAACAAAAACGAATCCATTCAAATACATATATTCAGACAGAGATTACAAATTCAAACAGAGATTGCAAACTCAAACTCACAGGGATATGTACAACATAATAATCTGTTACAGTATTGGAAATGAGACTATTTGATTAGAGACAAGTTCATGTTAGTCCATAGTCAGGTTTGATGTGAAGATCTCAGTTTCAATCGTTGAGCAAAAGTCAGAAGTCAGTTATGGATCAGAAACCAGGACAGGGCCCTGTTTCGATGTAGTCATCTTCATCAGCTAAGTTTTAAGGGGTCGTATAAGTTTGAAGAAATCGTATAAGTATGTCCTGTTATCTTCTACATTTCTCAGAGATGACAACTAAGTGTGTGAAGATCGACGTGTATCTTGAGCTTGCCAATAGTCTGTCACATGGCAGGACAGAATTCCAAACAAAGATGGGTCCAGTACTGACCTGCTGGGAGTCTGAAGGGCCCTGCCCTGCTTCTCTCCACCTGGCTTGACAGTCAGGTTGTGTTTCCAATTTATGATATTTTAAAATCCTCATGAAAATTCATTAGCAGATTTCTCCTCCTATGCACAAACTTGTATGCAATTTTCCCTAATATGTACATTTTGGAAAGCAATTTCCCCCTATTTTTTGTTATTTCCACTAATATCTACATTCTTATACACCCTTTACCCTGTTGTTGTTGTTGTTGTTCAGTCGTTCAGTCGTGTCCGACTCTTCGTGACCCCATGGACCAGAGCACGCCAGGCACCCCTATCCTCCACTGCCTCCCACAGTTTGGCCAAACTCATGCCAGTCGTTTCGAGAACACCCCTTTACCCTAGTATATGCATTTACCCCAGTATATGCAAGCTACTTGACTGGAAAACTGTGCTGCCGATTTTGAAGGGTGGCTGCATAAAAAGAAATCGGCCCATTTTGGAAATTATGTAGGTTCGCCTTTAAATCTTAATGGAATCAGATATCTCCCCTTTCCCTTCTCTCTTAGCAGTGAATTGGGCGTGTGTGTGCGTGCATGTGTGTTTTTAAAGAGACACTTCAAGAGTGAGTCCCAATTTAAATTCTGCGTCGAACTTGAAGACACACAAATTGGGAGCTAAATCTCAAAGCTTCTGGTGAGGGTCTCTGGCAGGTCACCCAAATCCAGTCACTCAAACATTTTGTGATCGCTTCCCCCTGCACTTACGTAAGTGATGCTGTTTGACACCTCGGAGACAATTTCTCGTGTTAGATGGGTTGTAAACGAGCACATGGTCCAGAATAATTAACGGTAACACTTCAGTCCTTTCCTGACAGAGTTGTGTTTCTCATATGCTTTGTGCTGGTCTGTCTCCTTAACTGCATGCAGCCATGCCTGAAAGACGAGAAAGAACGAGATGGACAAGTGTGTCACTGATCGAACCTCCTTTGCTGTAATTAGAAGTGTACAGGGAATAAATTATCCTCACATTCAAGCTGTCCATCCTGCACTAATAATAACACAACCCAAAATGCAATCTGTTTATGCTGAGGCTGAATTTGCAACCAAATGTTTTCCACTGCCCAATTGAGTTTATTAGGTAAAAATGGCTCTGTCAATACATTTCAGGTGCAGAGGGCTCTCCTCTTTTTTCTTTCTCTTCTACAAAGCAGGCAATCTATTTTCTGTAGCTCGCTAATCTAATCTTCCGTAAATTTTTAGCACCAAATTCCTTGTTGACTTAACTTGGTTGAATTTAATAGCCATCAGATGGGTAAATCAAAGCAGCTGATGTGGGACAGCAGAGATACTTGGTACCAAATATTCTTCTAGACGCCAAGCTGTTGAACTCAAAAGCTTTGCTTTTGAAAGATCGTCAGAATTCTCATAAAAATGCGTCAGCATTTTAGCGCGAGTTCCTCCTAATACACACTTTTTTAAATATGTTGCCAGATATACATTTTTTGGTAAACCAGTTTCCTCTAATATAATTCATTTCTGTATGTTGATTTCACTAATATATGCATGCTTATGCACACATTACCCTAGTATATTCATTTTTGTACACATTACACAGCTTCGGAACTGTGTTGCAAAATTCAAGGAAGGGCAAACTTCAAACAACAGCTGTGTCTCAGTCCACATACTGTTTTGGAATGTATATATTGAGTAGGTTCACTTTTAGATGTGAAATGAAATTCAAATTTCTCCCCCATCTCTAGCTTCAATTGGCCCGAGACAATTATCTGAAGCGGGAATTAGAAAACTGTGGCACTCCAGATGTTGCCAGACTAGAACTCCCAACATCCTTGACCACTGGCCATGCAGACTGAGACCGATGGGTTTTTTAGTCCAGTAATACATGGAGGTCTGTAAGTTCCTATCTCTGGGCCACCACCCTGCTGAAACTCTGCAGGTCTGGATCTCACCGGTGACTGCCTGACAGCCATATACATATATGTGTGTCCCTTGGGGTACATGGTAGATGACAGGCAAGCTATAAATATAAGGAAATTAACAAAAATGCACTTATCTTTTCAGGTTAATTTTAGCCTACTTTTCAACCCTATTGGATTCCCAAAGTGAGCTACAATTAAAAGATTTTTGACAGTGAAAATAAATGCAACCACGGCACAAATAAAGCCATCCCTTTGCTGCTACCAGTCCTCAGCCCATTCCCTTGAACCTCTTTCTTCTCTCTGACACCAGCATTGGAACTTCCTGGTCCAAGATGGCGCCAAATGTCATAGGCTGACAGGGCAGTAGAGCAACCACGAAGGGGAAAGGCACATTATAAGGGGTAGGCAGCTAGAATCAGCCTTCCCTCAGTTAGTCATTAGAGGGTGGCGCTGTGGTCTACACCACTGAGCCTCTTGGGCTTGCCGATAGGAAGCTTGGCAGTTCGAATCCGCGCAACGGGGTGAACTCCCATTGCTCTGTCACAGCTTCTGCCAACCTTGCAGTTCAAAAGGACACGAGTGCAAGTAGATCAATAGGTACCACTGTGGCGGGAAGGTAAACGGCGTTTCCGTGCGGTCTGGTTTCCGTCACAGTGTCCTGTTGTGCCAGAAGAGGTTTAGTCCTGCTGGCCACATGACCCAGAAAGCTGTCTGTGGACAAACACCCGCTCTCTCGGCCCAGAAGCGAGATGAGCGCCACACCCCATAGTCGCCTTTGACTGAACTTAACCATCATGGGGTCCTTTACCTTTACCTTTTACCTAGAGGCGGAGAAGAGAGTTTAGATGAACAAGATGGAGTTGTTTGTTTCTGAAAAACTATTCAGGTCTCAGCATGAAATATACATTTTTCTTCTTCTATCATCATCATCATTTTCATTATTGATACAATTATTTTATGAATAAAAACAATGTTTTAGCATTGAATTTTAATTCTGCTCTATTAATAATTTTAACATTTACGTACCACGTTTCCATCAGCATCAAACGTACAATTGTCTTCTTTATCAGCCTTTAAAGGGTTTTTTTTTAGATGTCTTTAAAAGTTTCTAGATTGTTTTTGAAAATTGCTTTTAGATGGCTGAATATGTTTTAATTTTTTTATCATTTTTATTCAGTTTTTAACAATATAACAACACATAAGTTATACATTCTCAATCTAGATATATATAGAAACAAGTAACAAGCATTTGTGATTGAGATATTATAATCTGGTAGCTATTTAATTATCAACAAGAAAAGAAAACATAAAAGAGAGAGAGAGAAGAAGAAGAAAGAAAAGAATAGAAAACAATTGGGGGAGATAGGGCTGCCTTTTACCTGAAGGCAGCCCTTTTCAGGGAAGTTTTTAACGTGTGATATTTTTGAATCTGATTTTTGTTGGAAGCCGCCAAGAGTGGCTGGGGAAATCCAGCCAGATGGGCGGGGTACAAATTATTATTATTATTATTATTATTATTATTATTATTATTATTATTATTATTATCACTATTATAGACTGATGCCACCAGTCCTGGAGAGAGACAAAGAATCTATTTGTTGAAAATCATACAATATTTCTTAGATATATTCATTAAGATTATTCGAGTAGCAGGTTTCTCACTATAAAAACTTAGAGATTCCAATGCGTCTGGATCAGGAATGATTATTAATAAATGCTTCCTTATTAATATGTATATAAAAGTGATTATAAATATGGGTATGAGTACAGTTATGAATGTGGTGGAAACCAAAGGAATGGAGAACCTGAATATGGTTTTTATTTCCCCCTTTAAATTGTGTTGTTTTCACATTTTGATGTTTGCCGGCCTGGACTACTTTTGAAGGAAAGAAGAAGAAGAAGAGTTTGGATTTGATATCCCGCTTTATCACTACCCGAAGGAGTCTCAAAGCGGCTAACATTCTCCTTTCCCTTCCTCCCCCACAACAAACACCACTGTGAGGTGAGTGGGGCTGAGAGACTTCAGAGAAGTATGACTAGCCCAAGGTCACCCAGCAGCTGCATGTGGAGGAGCGGAGACACGAACCCGGTTCCCCAGATTACGAGTCTTAGCCACTCTTAACCACTACACCAGGATGGATGCCTGAGCTGGCTAGGGCTGTTGGGTGCTGTGGTCCAAAATGGCTGGAATGCATCAGGCTGACAGAGGTTGGCTTGAAAGACAGAGAGGAAGGAGTGAAGCACATATCCTGAGGGAGGCACCTCCTCTACTCCAACACCACTGCTAAGAAGGTCCTACCAATGTAGCCACGCAACATGTTTGAGGTCAGGGAGGTCATAAGGAGTTGGGCCTCTGAGGAAGGGAAGGAATGGCTGCTGCTTCATGGCAAGAGCTGATGTTCTACATGTGGAAGGCCCCCAGTTTCAATCCCTCGCATCTCCACTATTCCTGTTGCTGTGATTTGTTTTTCGCACTGAATTTTAAATTGTTGCAACTTGCCCTAGGGCCTGCTGGTGAAGGGCAAATCATAAATTTAATCATCATCGTAATTAATAACAGGAAGAAGTGATTTCCTATGACACCAGTTCAGTCATACCTCTGGTTGCGTTCGCTGCCGGTTGCGTTCATCACCGGATATGAACGCGCCGAACCCGGAAGTACCGGAACGGGTTACTTCCAGGTTTGGCGCTTCGTGCATGCGCAGAAGCGCCAAATCACACCATGCACATGCGCAGATTTGACGCTTCAGGTTGCGCTCTTTTCATGTTGCGAACAAGCCTCCAGAATGGATCCCGTTCGCAATCAGAAGTACCACTGTACCGAGTAACATCAACTCGCTTTTGTGCTGCCTCCAACAGCCATAGTGTGCTAGCTCCCACAGAACTTTTACCAGCACACAAATACTGGCACTTCATTTTTTACCACCACCACCCCCCAAAAAAACCCACCACTAGTCATGATCATCATTACTGAGAAGAAGCTCCCACTGTATAATGTGAAGGAGACCTCAATTTAGTAATAGTCCCTGTGCATTAGTCTTTACCTTCAGTCTTTCTTCTAGGAACTCAGCCTGAGATGCACAGATTGGAGTAGTCCACTGAATGTCTCCTTCATGACAGCTTAATCGATCCCTCCAGCCCAAACGCCAGAGCACTTCTCCTGTCAGCTAGAGCCGAGCATCCCAATATGGCTGCTTCTTTGTGGGTTTGTGAATATACCAGGCTTTCTCATTCGTGGTTTCCCCTTGTGCTTCAATGACAGAAAGAGATACCTGCTGTGAGCCATCGGCCTTGACCGAATGAGGAAGCCCGTGTGGGCAGGAGCTCCATAGTAAGCAACGGAGGTCACAAGGTTCTCCATATATATCAGCACCGGCATTTCTACAGATTACTGAAAATCCAGCGACATTCAATCATCTGCCTGTCCACAGATTTTGAAAGAACACGTTCGGTTTCCATCTGCCAAGACTACAAGGAGAGCTAAACTGCATTGGAGGAACTGTGGGGACATCCAGTGGTCACATGGTTTAATTAATTACAGCCGAGTTCCTCAGTTTCACAATACATTGTTTCCCAAGGGGTGTCTCTTTTATCCAGTCACACCGTCGCTGGGCTTTCAGTGTGTCTGTTTGCCTAGACATATTTGCAACCACTAAATGAAACGTCGTATTTCCTCTCAGTTTGTATTTTCACTGTAAATTCTGGAGAGAGAGAGAGAGAGAGAGAGAGAGAGAGAGAGAGATAGAGAGAGAGAGAGAGAGAGGAGAAAACAATAGCCTTCTACCCCTGCCCCCACCCCTCCACCCTCCGCCGGTGTGTGAGATATGGTGTTTTTTTTAATCAAAAAATAGGGACATTTGGTAGGTACAAGTTTCTGCCTGCTGGCTATGTGACAGCTGATTTAGAATGAGTTTGTGGTGCTAAAAATCAGCTTCCAAATTGGCACATGCTGTCATCTGTCTGGTCAAATGACAAGCTTTGGAAGCTAACCTGTTTGGTTGACTCTGGTGAGGTTCTTTGCACCCCAAGGGGGGGGGGGCAAAAGAGACTTAGTGCTATGTAAGTCTCGGTGACTGATGCACAAGGCAAGACATATTTGGTAAGAATCTTCTCTGCCTTGCTGGGTCCAGGAACAGCAGAAATAAGTCAACCAGCCTAGATAGGGAACAAGAATTCAATGCCTAAACAGGGTCCCAGAGTGTTGGGCCATGACCCACAACCATTTATAAGTTGTGAATCTTTCTTTCTCAATTTGATCCTTTTATGTGGTTTTGTATGCATTGTGGTGTTTCATGCGTTGTGACTTGCAGTTATTTTTATCAATCATAGTTTGGTAGTTATTTATTCTAACTGTTAGGAGTAAATTTCTGTTTAATTATTATTTGCTGGTGCTTTGAGAGTTAATTTTATTGTGTACTATTATATTATTGAATATTACTTTATTTAAAACAAAATTAAAAATTAAAAATTCCTTCCAGAGACCAACTCAGTTTGTTCTTGGTATGAACTTTCGTGTGCATGCACACTTCTTCAGATACACATTCTTCAGATGCACACAAAAGTTCATACCAAGAACAAACTTAGTTGGTCTCTAAGGTGCTACTGGAAGGAATTTCTTTCATTTTTTATTTTATTTTGACTATGGCAGACCAACACGGCTACCTACCTGTAACTACTTTATTTAAGTCGTTCCATTTTAAAGTTAAGTTTTATTATGACTTTATGTATTGGGTCCGATTATTATAAAGTGTGTGTTCTTTGCTGCATATTTTGTTGCTGTAAACCGCCTTGCACGTAGTAATTTAGAATGGAGGTATACAAATTAAAAGTGAAATGAAATGGTGCAAATCTCGTTCCATATAAGACAGCTTCCTGGGTCCCACATCTTATTTGAGAAAGTTCTAGTGATGGACAACTCTATCAATTTTTGCCCTTATTTTTCCAGAGTGTGAATATTCCAAGACCACGCACTGATTTCCTGAACACAGCTATTGGGTTTCCTTGAGCTGAGAGTCCACGTTCTTTGTCTTGAGGGTGGGAGCCAAGAGACGCAGGAACCCTGCACGCTTCTGTCGTCTGGCCTCCCTCCTGCACATGACACCACCCATCTCTTGAGTCTCAAGCTATGGGATGCTGGAGAGCTGATGAACGAAACCCTGAGGACCAAGCATCCTTCAGTGACACCATCAGTGATATGGCTACTTACTCTTACACCTTACTCCTCCTCTCCCTAAAATTGTACCATGTTTCAAAGAAACTGCTGCTCTTATTAGATCTTTCTAAATGACACACAACTCTGTGCTCTGATGTTCTTCCGTTTCCTTCCTTCCTTCCTTCCTTCCTTCCTTCCTTCCTTCCTTCCTAGACAGTAGCAACAATCACCAGTAGCAGATACTCACTAAGATATCGTTTCCACCTCCCCACCTCATCATTCCATTTCCTCCCTTTCACTTCCCTTATTTCCCCCCCTTGAAGTATAACTTGATTATGCATTCATTATAAAAGGCAAGGGAAGGGAATGATTAAACAAAAACATCTTTAGAATGCAGAGTTCATTTCAACCCATTTGGTTTTGTTACACACAAATTGGATTTGCATTGCAACCTCCACAGCAGGTATTCCACTTGAAATCAAAGACAGATGCTTTTATGGGATTAGAAAGAAATATCTTGGGGAATGGAGAGAGCACCTTGTTTTTGTGTGTAATAATGGCACCCAAATGCATAGTGGTTGTTTCATTATTTTATCCACCTGGAGTATTAAAACTTTTTTATTCTCCCCCCCCCCTGCAATTAAAAGAAATTGAGGGTCTCTTTGGTTACCTGGCTTGTTGACAAAGCAAAAAAAAATATTTAATTTAAGATTCTTTCTTTTCCGTAAACAGCTAATGATTCCTGAACCTATTTGAATTTTAATTGTAAATGGGTTGGAGGGGAAATATTGGTGGAATCATTTCAAGTGCTGATGTTAAATTGTTTGTTTGAAAGCAGTCATTAGTTCAAACGGTCCCTGCAAAAGCGCTATTCTGTTCCTACAAGCCCTGATTTAGCTGGTGAGGACCCTCGTCATTTTTCAAATTCAGGCCCTCAATTACCTCCTTCTGAGAACGCACAGCAGGCGGGTGTTTGACAATGGAAACAGGATCAAAATTAATGCATGGATTCAAGAGCCACTAAACCCTTTGCATATTACTCAAGGAAAAGTGGGCTCCATTGGAAGCATGTGCAACCATTCCTGGCTCCTCACCCAATACAGAACGTAAGAAGCTGCCTTATACAAAGCTAGTCCACTGGCCCATCTAGCCCAATATGTTCTACACTGGCTGGTAGCAGTTCTCCAGCATTTCAGACATGGGTTTCTTCCAGCCCTACGTGGAGATGTTGGGACGTTCTGCAGGCAGAGCAGAGGGTTTTATCACACAGCTACGATACTTATCCATATCATACATCCTGGATAGCCCCATCTGCAGTGTTGAAGCTTAAACAAGAAGACCTCAACACATGCAAAACTTGTGTTAATAATTTTTATTTTTATTTTTATTTTCTATCTTCCCTTCCTCCAAAAGGAGTCCAGGACAGCAAACAACAAAATAAATAGAGTGGAACCTCGGTTTTCAAACATAATCCGTTCTGGAAGTCCGTTCGACTTCCAAAACATTTGAAAACCGAGCATCAAAGGGACGTCAGCAAGTTCAATAGGGGAAGTTGAGAAACGCGCCGCGGAAGCCGTTCGATTTCTGAGGCGCGTTCGAAAATGGAAGCATTCACTTCCGGGTTTTCGGCATTCGGCTTCCAAAACGTTCAGCAGCTGAGACGTTCGAAAAAGCCCCTTCCGCCCTTAGAGAGGAGGGGGGGTTGCAGTCAGCACGAGCCCTCCACGTGCACAGGGGATGGCTTCATCCCCTGGCATTATTGGCCGAGCTCTGGGCACGGTTCCTGCCTGACTGGCCAACTGGCGCGGTCGGCAAGGGCGTGCCCACTGCATTTAAGTGGGCGCGCGGCCAGAGCTCGGCATCTTCTCCTGGGCTCCCAGCTGATCCGGTTTTTTCCCTGCCCACCCACCCTCTAGGCTG
Source organism: Lacerta agilis (assembly GCF_009819535.1). Lineage (NCBI taxonomy): Eukaryota > Metazoa > Chordata > Lepidosauria > Squamata > Lacertidae > Lacerta > Lacerta agilis. The sequence goes on from NC_046321.1 coordinate 14,111,184, forward strand.
AGTTTTCTTCCTGACCTTGCTGTGGACCTCGGTTGGTCGCCGTTGAGGGGCCTGGTAGGAATTTTCCCACTTGGCAAATCGGCTTCTGCCTGGTGGTTTTCACCTACCTCGTAGCAATTCGTCACAACTTTGGTTTTGGCGGTTAGGCATTGGATTATCTCGGGAAGGCTAGAAGGTGGGGGGGAGGTTGGGCCATCACCTCCCCCCAAATGCTGAAGGGTACTTCGCTAAAGGAGTCCAGGGGGCGTGGCCGTGTCCAGAGCCGTGGAAGGTGACGGCCTAAGGCACGCCCCATATCAGTGACTACAGGGTGAATCCCTAGCTGATGTGCAGCAGCAGGGCTCTCCCACCAGTGGTTAACCCTTCCCGGACTGCCAGCACGACGTACTGGAGTCGGATATAGTCAGTTAGATCCAATGCCTAAGCCAATACCGCTCAACATCTGTAACCCATAAAGTTGTGGCCTTTTCTTGCCCATTTAACCTTACTTATGGTGTCTTGTGTTTTATTTATCACGGGAGGGGTCGGGACATTGACATGCAACCGAGGTTTGACTGTACAAATTTCAGTAAAACATTAAGCACATATAAAATCTATCTCTCTATCTATCTACTGTATGTATGTATGTATGTATGTATGTATGTATCATCTTTCTATCATCTATATCTATCTATCTATCTATCTATCTATCTATCTATCATCTATCAATCGATCTATCATCTATCTATCATCATCATCTATCATTTCAGGAAACATTAAAGAACAGGCACATATCCTCACAGCTAATAATTTCAAGGATGCCAAACACAGTATATTTCAGCCATCATATGCCGGGGGCAAACTGGAACAATTTTAAATTACTCCTGCTGCCTTGTGGGACAACTTTGGAAGAAGAAAAGGCTAAGAAGTAAACTTGACACAAATCAGGAGCTGAGTCAAGCTGGTGCCAAACGTCATGCTCAGTGAAGCTAAGAGGGATTTCTTGTCATCTGGGTAGCCCGGGACTTCCATACACAATGCCCGCCCAGGCCTGGGACCCAGAGAAGTCACGTTGGTGCTGCTCATGCAGCAAAAGCAACACAGGAGGCAGCAGGCAGCAGTTTACCAGTTTCTGCAGCCGCAGCAAGTGCTATGATTCTTCAGCAGTTTGATTTCACCCCTGAGGCACACTCCATTGTTAATAATAATTATTGTCTTTCAAGATGGACGGATGCCAACAATATTTATTTCATTTCCATACCACTTTGTGTGTGTTTTTTTGGGGGGGAGGGGATTTCAAAGCATTTCACAACCTATGTTAAAATTAGAGAGGACATTCCAGAAATGAGGAGCCCCCACTGAAAAGGCCCTGTCATGGGTCAGTGGTGCCAAACAACCCACAGCAAATACCATCTTGAAGGGAGAAATTTAGGGAAGGTTTCTCCGATGTTGTGTTGCTTCCCCAGTCAACTTAGCCCTCACCCCATACTTCATTTAGGTTTTGGAAAGGGCAAAAGGTTCACCAGCTCTCCTGATAGCTCTTAATACCACTTTGGCCCAGGTGGCAAGCCTATGAACTTGCTCAAGAGTAAAACCACATTGAACTCCTGGGACTTACAACTCGTGTAACTGGTGTCATGAGGAACACGCTACACAAAGGGGTAGGTGGTGATGTATAAGTTAACTGTATTGTTTTGTAGCACGGTAAATTTTTCATCACTTCTCATCTATATTTTGGATCAGAAAAGAAGGAGAAGAGACATGGATCAGAAGGGCATAGAAGGTGATAAATATTTCACACATTCTCCTAAAAATAAAAGGAGTCGGGTGGACTGCTTCATGAATTTATGTGTTTATGTGGCTTAGGATGATTAGATGTATTCATGAATGTTGAAATACAAAGGAAAGAACAGCAACAAACAACTGTATAAAAGAGCCGGAGATGCCAGCATCGCTTATATTCATTGAAAAATGCACTTGTATTTTTGTGAGGCAAGAAGCGTGTTTCTCAAACTGGGGCAGAGAGAGAGTCTCCGGAAGGAGATGAAAGGCAAGCAGCGAACGATTTTGCGTATCTTACTGATAAAAGATTGGGATAGTCCTCACAGCTGATCCCAAGGATGAGAGGGACCATGGCAGGGTGATATTTTCCGGGGGTGCTGGCAACTGCCTGAGGAGGCCTGCATATCATCAGTTTTTTCCAGACCCAAAGCCAGGGCACTCATCTTCCTGGATGTGCTCCACTGCGAGTCATGTGACCTGCACCTCACTCTTGCCCTGGAAAAGTGCTTTATTGGGGCAACATCTTGCATGCTGCTCAAAAAAATCACGCATTTTGGGGTGCCACGTGAGATTGCGGCCCAGAAAGAGTGTTTTTTCTCAGGGCGAGAGTGCAGGGTGACAGCACACAAGATGGCGGCACCCAAAATGGCTGCTGAGATCTCATGTGGAAAAAAATGGGATGTGGCTATTTTCCGGGGCATTCAGTAGGTAAGTGCCGGCTGGTGACACTGGGCCTGGCCCTCCCGTGTGTAAGCAACAGACCTACCGGAATCACTGAGTTGGAGCTATAGGGGTTTCCATCCCTTACTTTTACAGGCTTGGAGGGTTTACAAGCATCTTTGAGCTTCTCTGCTACTCACAGGTAGGGGGAACCTCAAGTCTGGGGATCAAATGTGTGCCTCCAAACTTCTCCATCTGGCTTTTGGGACTCTACCCTAGAACGTGCACCCTCACCAGGCCTCACCATCTCTGTAAATTCTGCAGAAGAAGCCATGACTGTTTAAATCGGCATGATATTGTTTTAAATGTATAAATGTGTGCGCATGCACACATTGTGCCAAACCCAGAGGTGACCCGAAAATGTCACCAAAAGGGGGCAGAACAGGGTGGGGGTGGCCTGTGGTGTTTGCAGGCCTTTCTTAATGGTGTTTCGAATGCACACAGTTTCATTTAAATGTGCGGTGCCTCGGAACGTAGCCCCCGAATAAAGGGGGGTAGCCTGTAGTACAGCAGGGCCTGTCGGTCATTAAGTGGGGGGGGGGGAGACGCTGCCTCAGGCGGCAGAAGCCCCTTTGGCGGTGTCCCCATGGGCTGACCCCACTGTCTCCATCACTGGCAGAGAAGCAGCACAGAAGAAGAAGAAGAAGAAGAAGAAGAAGAAGAAGAAGAAGAAGAAGAAGAAGAAGAAGTAGTGTTTGGATTTGATATCCTGCTTTTCACTACCCGAAGGAGTCTCAAAGCGGCTAACATTCTCCTTTCCCTTCCTCCCCCACAACAAACACTCTGTGAGGTGAGTGAGGGTGAGAGACTTCAGAGAAGTGTGACTAGCCCAAGGTCACCCAGCAGCTGCATGTGGAGGAGTGGGGATGCAAACCCGGTTCCCCAGATTACGAGTCTACCACTCTTAACCACTACACCACACTGGCTCAGGAGGGATCTCACAAGAAATCAGTGCCAATTCCAGTGCTGCTTCACGGCTGGCAGGAGAGAGGGCAGGGTGGACAGCACAGACAGCAGCAGAAGGTAGGGTGGCATTTCTCGTTTCACCTCGTGGCAAAATGGGATGCGCCGCCCTTGTAGAAGACAGGAGCAGAAGTCCCTTGCACTTGTTTTTGTATGGATCTGTATCCAACAAAGCTTCATCCAGAGCAGACCCATTGAAATTCACATGCCCAACTTAGTCATATCCCTTCATTTCAGTGGGTCTACTCACTGAAATGAATGAAGTTGGGCCTATAAAATTTCAATGGGTCTACTCAGAGGCAGACTTAGTTGAATACCACCCCAGGTCTCCCACTTACATTTTTTCTAAATAATAATTTGAAAAAAAACAACCACACCAAACATTGTAACTTTTCCTCATAGGTGAGTTGCCCCAGCCTTCACAAACATACAGAGATGCACAGACACACACAGAGACACTTCTATCAAAGCCCACAATTCTATGCTTAGAGTTGCTTTGTTATTTTAATTTCCCTTGCTCTACGGATGGCATAATCTTTGAAACAGGCTGTAGGATTATATAAATATATAGCTAACTGTCTCCACAAGCCCATCGGAGAGATGGCGTTTCCACTGTAGCATTTCGTGACGGCGTTACCTGATGAGATGAAGCCATTTTATATATATTTTTGGTCTGAAAAAGGAAAAGAGAAGAGTTGGTGGTGTCAACATAAATCGTGTTACTCGGTTTCATGCTGAGATCAAGATTCCTAAAAGGAAATCCTTTGGGATCCTTCCTTACTCAACAGAAGAAGGGGGTGAGAAAAGCCAAAAGGAAGAGAGAGAAAAGAGATACTTTTGAAGAAGAAGGTTGATCAATTTTGCAGCATCGCTTTGATTAATGCACACATTTTGGGCACCTATCATTTTTTATTTTTTATTTTAAGAATTTTGCCAGTGATCTTTTTTTTAAGGCTTGAGGAAAAAATGAAAAAGGGGAAGAAGAAGGAGGAGGAGGAGGAGGAGGAGGAGGAGGAGGAGGAGGAGGAGAAGAAGAAGAAGAAGAAGAAGAAGAAGAAGAAGAAGAAGAAGAAGAAGAAATAGTTCCCTTCTCGCCAGCAAACAAAGGCAGGATCTTATAAAAGTGTTCTGTCGCCCTTGAACCAAGAGGAAAATTCTTTCACATTCTTTGACCTTACCTACAAGACTTTTCCAGCTGTTGTTATACACTCAGAGCAGTCAGTGGATGTGGGTCTTCTAGGATGAATGGCTCAGTGCCCCCCAACCTCTGCCTGCCCCTCAACTAGCTCCACTTCTTACTTCCACCCAGTCCAAGGAGCAGCCCTACTTGTCTGTTTCCTCCTCCTTTGTCTCAGTATTACCCCTTGTAGACCTCAGCAGGGGGGAAGGAGGAGGAGTGGGGAGGGGGAAACTGTTTTTCACTGGCTCTGATGCCACCAACTGTTGGCCTCCCTCCCAGCACCTTTCCAGAGGCATCACATGATCAGTGGTGAGTAGGGTTAGAGGCAACAGTGGGTGGAGCCACAAAGGCGTGTGGCCTCAGGAAGGTCCTGCTACAGTGTCTGTACCTAGCTGTCCATCAACTTGTGAGATTTGCTGGAGCTGAACAATAGCTGCGTCAGAGTGCTGCGTGAAATGTTCCAAACATGCCCTTTCTAGAACACAGTGCTTGTACTGCTAAACTAGGAGTTGTTGTTTTAAAACATAAGGACACAATAAGAAAGCTGCTGGGTCAGGCCAATGGCCCATTTATTCCAGCATCCTGTTCTCATAGCGGCCAACCAGATACCAGTGGGAAACCCACAAGCAGGATTTGAGCACAAAAGCCCTCTCCCCTCCTAAGGTTTCCAACAACTGGTATTCAGAAGCATTGCTGCCTCTGTCTGTGGAGGCAAAACAGAGCCACATTGGCTAGTTGTCAGGGAGTGGGCAGAGGAGGAATGGTGGAGACCGCTTCCCCAGCCTGACCCTTCCAGAGAAGAAGGAGGCAGCTCAGAATTACAACAGGGGTTTGAGGGAGGTCACAGCTCAGAGGCAGATGGGGAAAAGCTGGGAAATAATGGGAGGGGAGAAAGAATAAGCACCAATGTCTTTAGAAAGCATTCCAGACCCACCCCCCTCTCCCAGAACACGGCGGGCCTTGAAAGTAGGAGAGCAAAGAGCTCAAAGGCAGAGGGCACTTTCCAGTGTCCATATTGATGACTCATGTGGAAGTGGGAGAGACCAAGGGAGTGGAGATTCACTCAGAGCAACGCCATTATTCTGAGAGGCCACATTCCCAAGCCTCTCTCTGTGAATATTGAATAAAAGCAGATAGTAAGGACTTTCCCTTGTCTTGTCCATTCCTGGCAGGTTGGTTCCTCTGCCGCCCGACATGAGTTGCCATTGATAGCCCTCTCCTCCATGAACTTGTTTGTTGTCGTTTAGTCGTGTCCGACTCTTCATGACCCCATGGACCAGAGCACGCCAGGCACGCCTATCTTTCACTGCCTCCCGCAGTTTGGCCAAACTCATGCCAGTCGCTTCAAGAACACTGTCCAACCATCGCATCCTCTGTCGTCCCCTTCTCCTTGTGCCCTCAATCTTTCCCAACATCATGAATAACATGAACTTTTTAGACCTCTTTTAAGGCAATCTAGGCTGGTGAGCATCACTGCCTCCTTTGGGAGTAAGTTCCATAGTTCAACAATATGCTGCATAAAGAAATATTTTATTTAAACTGTCCTAAGAGAGACTATGAGGCATATGCTTTCCTATGTGCCCAGAGTATAGCTGTCAACTTTCCCTTATTCCAGCGCCGTTTCCCAATGCAAAAAAAAAAGAGGAAAAGTTGACAGCTCTGGCCCAGAGTTCCCTGTGCACAGCCAGGAAGGCTGGGAGGTTTAAAGCATCATAATAACCATGGGCATTGATCCTAGAGACAGTAGGAGCCAGTTCTACTGATGGGCTCTTTTTGCCCAGACAGTGATCTGAAGGCAAAAGAGGCTGTTCTCCAGCTGATCCCTGTTAACTGCCTGGGCGAGAGACCGCCTAGGTGCCATAAACAAGAGAGAGAAGCAGTATGGTATAGCGGTTAGAGGGCTGGAGCTAAGCCCAGTAACAGCTGGATTCAAATCCATTAAGGTTAGTGAGTGACCTCGGACCACTCACTCTCAGCCTAACCTACCTCACAGGGTTGTTGTGAGGGTTAAATGGGAGTAAAGGGCCATGTGCGCTTTCTTAATCTCCTTGGAGAGACGTTGGGGTGTAAAGATGATAAACCGGAATGTAAATTACTCTGAACTCCTCCGAAGGATAGTGAGCTATAAACTGGGATGAGTCAATAAAGCAATTTGCTCAAGTAGGCTGAAAACCCTCCTGATTCAACCAAAAGACCCACTTTTTCAAATTTCCACAGTGGCCTGAACCACATGCTACTAAATTCCTTCAGAAGCTCCTCGTCCCTCTCTCTCTCTCTCTCTCTCTCTCTCTCTCACCCCCCCCGGAAGACCCCACCTCAAAAGCAATAAACACTTTACAAAGGATAATCACAAGACTTGCCATTCCCACAATAGCAGATAATCACCTCCAGTTTCTAGATATGTTTTCATCTGTTCCTCTCCTTCTCTTTCTTCTTTTCATCTTTCCCTCCCAGCATCTTTTAGGTTTGTTGTTGTATGCTGTTTTATTTTCACTTTTATTTGAGAACTCCACCCCACCCCACCAAAAGGAGCGAAAGATGGTGTTTTAAGTGAGATGATTTCTCTCTTCTGGGTGGTCTCGCTGTCCTTTGAGAAGCCTCTCTCTCTCCCTCTCTCCCTCTCTCTCTCTCTCTCC